>NW_024425564.1:9021124-9024099 GCF_017311325.1 Ursus maritimus
ATGATTGCAGAGATAACCTAGGACACAGTTTGAAAGCTCTGATTTCTGTGGAACGTATTCATCATAGAGAGCAGTTCTGTGTGGTGGATCAATGTTATAGAAATGAGCAAAAGCACACTGTGGAAACACTTAGAGAATGTATCTGTCTTTATTTGCTCTGTCCACAAGTGCTTCGAGTTTACATGCGGGCTGCCAGTAGTGTTCAAATATCTGAGACAGTTCAAGAAATTCTTTCTTTAATGTATGAATAGGTTTTCACAAATCTTTGTTTCTCAGTGGAAAATGAAACACCCATAAATCCAGGTCATTGTACCTAATAGACAGTGTGAAGGCTCATTGTCTCTGGGCAGGAAAGTATTGTATTCATGAGAATCTCTCTTCTCCCTCAACTCTGTTGCATCCTTTTGCACGATGTGAGCTCACTACATTTGGTAAAACAATAAATCAGGAAAAGTTCAATTCAACTCAAAATTGTGAGGGTCACGGAGTATCTGTTTCGTGGGAGAGGAAAACGGGGAGAAAGAGTAACGATGGTCCTCTACTCTTGAACAATACAGCAGGCAGTCAGTGAAGTCCACACAGCGTCCGTGTCATCTTCCCCTTCAAGATTGCACTCGGGGTTCACGTGGACTGGGGGTCCCCTGCCAACCATCACTAAAAGGGAAACTTTAAAAATAAATAAATAAGAAAAGAAAAACGCTTAGGTTCCACCGAGATTTGAACTCGGATCGCTGGATTCAGAGTCCAGAGTGCTAACCATTACACCATGGAACCCCGCGGGCAACAATATTCGCGGCACTCCTTCCTGACAGGATGTATGTCCATTTCTGAAATCAAGCAGTCCTTAGGAAAGCTGAAATTCGCGTCCTGGTTTTTGGTATCTGCCTCCGGGACACACGGGTCTTCTCTCGCGTGCACACGGCTCTTCGTGAGAAATCCCAAAGCAAATCGGTTTCTAGGGACAGATGAGACAGGTCCTTGCTTGTGGGCGCCCTCTGGCCTTTCTGCAGCTGGCGGGCTTCTGTGCGCCCGGCCGCCCCCTCCCGGCTGTCCAGCGGCAGGTGCAGCGGCTCCACCTGCCGGGCAGGGGCGGCGGCGGCGGGGGCTCCACCTGCACGGGCGGTGACGGCGGGGGCTCCACCCGCCGGCGCTGCTGGACCAACCGGCTCGCGGCCTCTCCGCCCTCGCAGGTTAATTCCGTGACGGGTAACCTGTGGATGACGTCATTTGGCGCGCGGGGCCGACCCGTCCTGGGCGGCGCGGCCCGGCCCCTGGAGAAGAGGCGCCTTCTGCTCCCGGGAGGCTGCGCCCCGCGGACACGCAGGGGTAAAAGCGCGACGCAAACCTCCCGCCCTCCGAGCAGGTGCTCTCTCTGGAAGCTTCGCCCGGGCTCTCCCGGACAGCGGCTGTGAGCCTTTCCCGAACTGCCAGCAGGACCGACTCCCCGGTGTCGCGAAGCGGCAGGAGCGACCCCAGACGGTCACTTGGAAGGGCTGAGGACGGAAGCAAGGCGTCCTCGCTGAGTAAATACTCGCAGGTGTCCGGGGTGAACCTTCCCAGCGCGGCCCCCGAGAGGTGTCGGCATGCAGCCGACATCGTTTTCGTGGCAAAAAGACGTCGGTGCGGAAGGAAAAGCTCCGAGGAGCGCAGGTGACAGCCGGCGGCGAGAGACGGTGGCGCCGCAGTCGCAGAGCCCGTGTCCCGCTGCCCCCGCCGCTCCGCCCCTCCCGGTGCCCGGACCCCCGACCCGCCGCCTCCCCAGCGGAAAGACGGCGCGAACTCTCCCGCCGGCGGGGGGGCGCACAACGCGCGCTGCGAAGCCTTAGGGGCACAGCAACCAAGCAGACAGCAGCACTCGAACGGATGAAGGCGGGCGAAGAGGCGTCTGGCAAGTCAACGGCTGGCCTACCGAGTGACCGTGCAGCCCGCTCTCCAGCTCCTACAGCCCGGTGCCCGCGGCTTTCCCGACGGGCCACCGGCCTCAGTCTCGGGGGTCCCCGAGCAGCAGAACCGGACAACCCAGCTCCGCACCCCTTACTGGTCAGCGGTTGCTTTCCGAAGAGCGCAGCTCGGCAAGGGAGGAAAGGGTCAACGCTGGAAGGAGCCTGACAAACGCGTTTCTGCCGGGGACCCCAGTCAGCTTCAGCCGCCAGAAGCCGTTTTTGACGGTGTGTACCCCTGACATGGTGTAAACGATGAACGCGAAAATGGCACTTTACTTCTGTGATCTTTCCCCCCAAGCCCATAACGCCTGTTGAATTATGGGAAAAACATCGGACAAATGAGGGGCATTCTACTAAACACCTGAGCAGTACCCCAAACCGCCAAGATCGTCAAAAACAAGGAAAGTCTGAGAAACTGCCACAGCCAAGAGGAGCCTGAGGAGACACGATGACCAAATACGACGTGGTATTCTGAATAGGGTCCTGGAACCACAACGACGTTAGGTAGAAACCAGGGAAATCTGAATAATTTTTGGACTTACGTTGATACTAATGTATAAATACTAGCTCACTGATTGTGATAAATGTGCCAGACTCCTGTACGGTTTTGATCATAGGAGAAACTGAGTTGGGGTATTTGACCGTTTTCTTCCATCTTCCCGAGAAAATAGGAACTACTGCTCTGGGGAATAAGAACAAGAAAGTGGCCAAATAGAATTATTTCTTCAAGGTGAATTCAGAACTCTGGGTTGCAATGCGCACCAGCACAATTCCCTACCCTTTTAACATTATCAGACTCCTGCTACGGCCTGCAGAGCCTACCGCCGTCCTCAGGGCATAGAGACTGGGAGGAATTCGGAAGGAGGAATCGTGTGCCATGCCGACTGCTGTGCTCAGTGCTGTGCACACAGCGCTAAGCAGGACACCAAGCCCTGGCTCTGCCCCTGGAGATGTGGGGCTAACAGTGATGGGATAGACTGAAAGTATGAAGACATGAGTTAAGGGAACCAGCAGGTGGCTGGAGGCTAATCG
>NW_024425564.1:9024109-9034109 GCF_017311325.1 Ursus maritimus
TGGGGGTCCCCTGCCAACCATCACTAAAAGGGAAACTTTAAAAATAAATAAATAAGAAAAGAAAAACGCTTAGGTTCCACCGAGATTTGAACTCGGATCGCTGGATTCAGAGTCCAGAGTGCTAACCATTACACCATGGAACCCCGCGGGCAACAATATTCGCGGCACTCCTTCCTGACAGGATGTATGTCCATTTCTGAAATCAAGCAGTCCTTAGGAAAGCTGAAATTCGCGTCCTGGTTTTTGGTATCTGCCTCCGGGACACACGGGTCTTCTCTCGCGTGCACACGGCTCTTCGTGAGAAATCCCAAAGCAAATCGGTTTCTAGGGACAGATGAGACAGGTCCTTGCTTGTGGGCGCCCTCTGGCCTTTCTGCAGCTGGCGGGCTTCTGTGCGCCCGGCCGCCCCCTCCCGGCTGTCCAGCGGCAGGTGCAGCGGCTCCACCTGCCGGGCAGGGGCGGCGGCGGCGGGGGCTCCACCTGCACGGGCGGTGACGGCGGGGGCTCCACCCGCCGGCGCTGCTGGACCAACCGGCTCGCGGCCTCTCCGCCCTCGCAGGTTAATTCCGTGACGGGTAACCTGTGGATGACGTCATTTGGCGCGCGGGGCCGACCCGTCCTGGGCGGCGCGGCCCGGCCCCTGGAGAAGAGGCGCCTTCTGCTCCCGGGAGGCTGCGCCCCGCGGACACGCAGGGGTAAAAGCGCGACGCAAACCTCCCGCCCTCCGAGCAGGTGCTCTCTCTGGAAGCTTCGCCCGGGCTCTCCCGGACAGCGGCTGTGAGCCTTTCCCGAACTGCCAGCAGGACCGACTCCCCGGTGTCGCGAAGCGGCAGGAGCGACCCCAGACGGTCACTTGGAAGGGCTGAGGACGGAAGCAAGGCGTCCTCGCTGAGTAAATACTCGCAGGTGTCCGGGGTGAACCTTCCCAGCGCGGCCCCCGAGAGGTGTCGGCATGCAGCCGACATCGTTTTCGTGGCAAAAAGACGTCGGTGCGGAAGGAAAAGCTCCGAGGAGCGCAGGTGACAGCCGGCGGCGAGAGACGGTGGCGCCGCAGTCGCAGAGCCCGTGTCCCGCTGCCCCCGCCGCTCCGCCCCTCCCGGTGCCCGGACCCCCGACCCGCCGCCTCCCCAGCGGAAAGACGGCGCGAACTCTCCCGCCGGCGGGGGGGCGCACAACGCGCGCTGCGAAGCCTTAGGGGCACAGCAACCAAGCAGACAGCAGCACTCGAACGGATGAAGGCGGGCGAAGAGGCGTCTGGCAAGTCAACGGCTGGCCTACCGAGTGACCGTGCAGCCCGCTCTCCAGCTCCTACAGCCCGGTGCCCGCGGCTTTCCCGACGGGCCACCGGCCTCAGTCTCGGGGGTCCCCGAGCAGCAGAACCGGACAACCCAGCTCCGCACCCCTTACTGGTCAGCGGTTGCTTTCCGAAGAGCGCAGCTCGGCAAGGGAGGAAAGGGTCAACGCTGGAAGGAGCCTGACAAACGCGTTTCTGCCGGGGACCCCAGTCAGCTTCAGCCGCCAGAAGCCGTTTTTGACGGTGTGTACCCCTGACATGGTGTAAACGATGAACGCGAAAATGGCACTTTACTTCTGTGATCTTTCCCCCCAAGCCCATAACGCCTGTTGAATTATGGGAAAAACATCGGACAAATGAGGGGCATTCTACTAAACACCTGAGCAGTACCCCAAACCGCCAAGATCGTCAAAAACAAGGAAAGTCTGAGAAACTGCCACAGCCAAGAGGAGCCTGAGGAGACACGATGACCAAATACGACGTGGTATTCTGAATAGGGTCCTGGAACCACAACGACGTTAGGTAGAAACCAGGGAAATCTGAATAATTTTTGGACTTACGTTGATACTAATGTATAAATACTAGCTCACTGATTGTGATAAATGTGCCAGACTCCTGTACGGTTTTGATCATAGGAGAAACTGAGTTGGGGTATTTGACCGTTTTCTTCCATCTTCCCGAGAAAATAGGAACTACTGCTCTGGGGAATAAGAACAAGAAAGTGGCCAAATAGAATTATTTCTTCAAGGTGAATTCAGAACTCTGGGTTGCAATGCGCACCAGCACAATTCCCTACCCTTTTAACATTATCAGACTCCTGCTACGGCCTGCAGAGCCTACCGCCGTCCTCAGGGCATAGAGACTGGGAGGAATTCGGAAGGAGGAATCGTGTGCCATGCCGACTGCTGTGCTCAGTGCTGTGCACACAGCGCTAAGCAGGACACCAAGCCCTGGCTCTGCCCCTGGAGATGTGGGGCTAACAGTGATGGGATAGACTGAAAGTATGAAGACATGAGTTAAGGGAACCAGCAGGTGGCTGGAGGCTAATCGCATATTCTTATAAAGTCTGGATGTTTACATTCGAGCAGAGATTGAAGTGGCTGTGTTGAAGGGTGTCTTGGCTCACACTTTTTCATAGAGAAGATGCAAGATAGGGACACAGTCTACAGAGTGGTTGTCTGGACAGTGATCTATAATGAAAGTAGAAGAGGAGATTTGATGGTTTGGTGGTGGACCGAGACCTCTGTTCAGGCCAGAGGTACAAGGTAGCGTTAGGCCTCGAGGGCCGACTTTGAACCCGGCATGTCAGGGAGCATCAGGGATGACTTCAGGGAGCACTGGAGAATCCACCTGGGCTTTCAGCCTCAAGGCCTGGTAAGTTTCCTGCCAGACCAAGGTCAGTCCCACATCGGGGAAGTCACTGGTACCGGTCTCCGGGAACTGCTTTGAAGTATGCACGCTCTTTCATAGGTATCTCATTTATTCCCCCCGCAAACAAAATATGACTGAAATATTCTTCTTGAAATATCAAATATTCTTTTTCCTCTTTTCCTCTCACGACTCTCAGTAAGTTTTCTAAATCCTGTGTCATTTAACACCTAGTTTCCTTGGGTTTTTTCCTGTCCACTCATGGAGGCCCTGTTACCCCCAAGTCATAAGCGTCTCATAAACTATATTCCAGCCGGAAGGCCTTGCAGCTCCTGAAAATCAAGAGACAAAGTAGAAAAGATCCCAGAGGAAGATGTAGACAATCTGAATAACGATGATGCGTTATAGTCAGATCTAAGCAACTGTTGACTGCGTGGAGCAATATGAAGTCCTCCAGAGGAGAAGATGAACGTAGGGTACAAATGTGTGCAAACAACGAATCTAGACACCCCCCAGAGAGGGATGCACAGAATTACATTTTCTGATATTAAGTCTCTTGCATTGTCCGGGAAAATGGTAAAATATCAGTATAAGAATTGTTCGGTCAGGACTGTACGTGGTGATCTCTAGTCCCACCATCAAAAGAAAATCAAAGGAGTATGCAACTTTCACGTGACCAGATAGGAAATAATAGAATAACGTAGAGCTATTCAGCCTATGCACGAGCGGACAAGGTATCAAAGGGGAGCACAGAAGGATGTGCGGGATGATAAACTGTGTGGATGTGCTGGCTGCACCAGCAGGGACAGAAAACTACGCATGGTAGTAGGACCATTTTAACCTAAAATATACTCAGCAATCTGTTGGTGGGGGTGGGGCAGGAGGCAGCTTCTGGGGCGCGGGCGCAGCTCTGTGTCCCGACCTGCGTGGAATCTCACGAGTGTTCCCCGTGTGACATCATTGCAGCGTGCATGTAACGTCCTGTTGCCTCTCTGCATGCATGTTCACAAGAAAGAGCGTTTAAACCACACACTCACAAAAGCCCTTCTCGTCCCCAGTTGGCAGTATTTTCCAACTGGTTTCATCGTGAGACTATGTGTAGATGAGTAAAAATTGTGGCATTTGTGGCGTCCGAGCAGCTCATCCCGGGCTGGCTTGCTGCCAGCACCCTCAGGCGGGAGACAGGCTTTCCTAATTCTTTTTACCACTCCAAGCTCAAGTCTGGTTCCCATCAGGACTCTTTGGATGATTCTCACTCCAGGCCTTCAGGGATCACTTCACCATCTGAGTGATGCCCACGGGATAGGGTGGACAGCCCAGGAGCAGAGCCTCTGACAAGTCTCTTCCTCTCCAGGGGACAGCCCTTCCGGACAGGTGCCATTCTTCTGCTGCGTTTTTGAAAAAACTGGTCTATTTTAATTTAAGAAAAATCTTTTCCTAAAGAAACAAGGCAAAGAGCAGAAGCCTTTGTTCTGAAAACACAATAACTGAGATGATCTGTTACAGAGCATTTCAAGGGTTTTTGTTTGGTGCTAATTGTCTTGTGAATCTGAGACAAGTACACAAAAAAATGCAACCTATACATTCATTCGTTGAGGACTATTTCTCAAAATCTGAACATCAGAAAGGTAGGCTCTTCCAGCCACAAGCCTCACCATTGTAGCTGACTTTGGACTTCAATCTCCCAAATTATTTTTCTAATAATAATAATAATAATAATAATAATAATAATAATATCATCATCATCATTATAAATTACACAATATTTAGTTTTAAAAGTGAAATGGCTTGACAAAGCCTATTTAAAAAAAAAAAAAACAAACCAACAAAAGCCAAAATGAATGTGGTATTTTCTGCCCTAAACCCTCCTTACAGGAATCCAGATTTCCCAGCGGCAACTCTTCTGTTGCTTTTAGCAGCTCGCTCTGTGACCTTGGGCCAGGCACTTAATCTCTCTCTTTGTTTCCTCCTCTGTCAAATTTGGCCTCCCCAACATATTTAACAAATAGTCCCTTTGGACAATGACCACTTGAGCCCATGTTTGGCTACTGAGTCATACTGAAGTCTTGCATCTAGAGAATACATCTTTCTCAGTCCAGTGATAAAATCACTATTTCTGCTTCTTCATTTTAAAAACATCAGTAATGACGTATGCTTCCAATCATAGAAAAACAAACAAGAATAACCCGGTACCCTCAAACCCAGAAGCCACACTAACAGTACTTTGGCGTATTTCCCCCCAAGGTCCAAGTGTTTATAAAGCAAAATTGTACATAATCAAGGTCATATATTACAGATAGTTTTGATCTGGCTCTTTCCATTTAACACTTCGTCACATGCTTCTTCCCCGAGCTGTCACAGCCTCTTCCAAAATACTGTTCTCACTAGCTTTGCAGCATTCTTCCAGCTCGATAGAACCTAGTTATATAGTCATCCCCTCCCATTGTTGAAGTTTTAATCATGTTATTATTATAACTATAAGGATCATCTAGGTCTTTGCACATAAATAATTTCCTTTAGTTTGGACTATTTCCCTAGAAGAGTTTTCTCCAAAATAAGTTTGCCACGTGGAAGGAAGTAACCATTTGCGTGAGCTTCCTTGGTAGAATTTAGAAGCGCTACCTGAACAAGAATCTTGTTCCAAGCATGCAGGGCAGGAGCTGTATTGCCTTCTAGGGCTGCCATAACGAATTACCGTACAGTCAGTGGCTTAAACCAACAGAAACTTCTCTTCTCACAGCTGCAGAGACCAGAAACCCCAGTTCAAGGTGTCTGCAAGGCTGGTTGTTTCTAGAGTGTCTGAGGGAGGATGTGTCATGGCTTCCTCCCTGGCCTTCCGAGGTTTGCAGCTGCATTGCTTCAATCCTGGCCTCTTTCTGATTTGGCCTTTTCCCCTGTGTGTCTGTTTCTGTGTGTCTCCAAATCTCCCTTTCCTTATAAGGTACTATCATTGGATTTAGGGCCCAACCTAATCCAGAATGACTTCATTTGAACTCTATTGCATTTGCAAAGACTGTTTTGAAACAAAGTCACATTCACAGGTGGGAGGGGCAGGATTGCAGTGTATCTTCTTGGGGGACACACCTGAACCCACCCCAGGAGCAGTCCTCTCTTTGCCTGCCCTAAAGGAGAACAATATGGGAGAGTTAACTACAAGAGACTTCGAGGGCCTCAGACCTGAAAGGATTCTCCCAATTGTATCCGAAGTCTGTCTGAGTCGTCTGTGATGGTGCTTTGATCAAGTACTTCCATTTCCAGGCTCAATCCTATGGTCCCTAAATTTTCCACTCAAAGAAGACCCTGGTTCTATGGTGTGTCACCGAATCAGGTCTACCGGCAGGAACAATTCTATTAATTTAGCTAGATTTCGCCGGCATTCGCGCCCTCCTGTACGGGAGGGGTAGAGAATGTCCCAAAGCTGGAAAACCCGTTACCGGAGCCGTTTCTCCTTATTCTCCAGGCTCCCGGGGCTGCGGGCTTCCCTCTCTGGGGAGGCGAGGAGCAGGGACCTCCCCAGCGTCGCCTTCTGCTCCTGTTCCCTCCCTGCCCCTCCCAGCCCGCACCCCCGCCCAAGTCGGGCTTCAACCCGTTCTTTTGAATTGGGAAAGGGCAAAGCAGTTGAAGGCCATCGAAGATACTTAGGTTTTAGTGTTTAACGCTGAGAGCAAACGCAAATGACTCCAATTCCTTCCAGCCTGCTTCCAAGCACCATGGGCACCTGCAGGTCTGAGGTTGCTGGGACCCCTACCTGCTCCAAAATCCCTTCTTGTGGCGGGCGGTGGGCGGTGACGGGGGAGTCGAGTTCTGGGCACACAGTACCCTCTCGGCTCCCAACGCTTCTCTGAATTCCACCTGCCCCGAAGAATTTGGATTTGCTTATGGGCGACGCATTTCATCCAGGACTGAGAAGCCCTGACTGGACGTAGGAAATTCCTCGTTCGCAAACCTAATATTTACATACCCAACCATCTTTGCCTGTATCGCATTACAGCGTCGTGTCACATCACCGTGGAAGATGGGCTGGTGCCCATGACGTGGCACACCTTCAAAGTCGCCAACAGGAGGCATCTGCCAGCAGGTAGTCGTGGCCGAGTGGTTAAGGCGATGGACTTGAAATCCATTGGGGTCTCCCCGCGCAGGTTCGAATCCTGCCGGCTACGGTTTTACCCGAAGTCTCCTTCCTAGCGCTCCCGTCCGTTTGCACGCCAAACAAAACGGTAACTTCTGCGTTCTAGTCATCTGCTAGTCTGATTGACTCTGCGTAGCCGGTTACCTTACCTATTTCTCTGGGTCCCACGATCTGTTCTTCCAATTCCAAAGACCTCTGTGTCTGAAACATTGACCCTCAGTCTCAAATGGATGAGTGCCTCTGTGGGAGGGTGAACATCACTTCATATACCTGATTTGAGGAAGGCTATTCCTTTTCCTCAATTACGGGTTATAGCCAACTTGGATTCTCAGCATCAAAGTCAAATCCCCATCCTCTCCTGGAGTGGAGGAATTTTTGTTGCTACCATCTAGAATTCAAGATGTATAAAAGCAGTATTTACTTTAACACCTATCATTTTTTTGAATCCTTGCTATGTCCCAAGCTCTGAATTGGCATTACATGCGTTACCTCATTTGATTTAATCACCAATATAACCCTATGACATTGGTGATATTAGTCCCATTTTACAGAACAAGAAACTAAAGATTGACTTGCCCAACACTGCCCAATAAAATGGTATCTAGACCAAGGACTTTCTTAAGCGTGGTTGTGAGGTTGCTTTTCGCAGATACTACAGGGAACACACTTTTAAAAAACAGTGGTTAGTGACTGACTCCTGCTGTAATTTATACACAGGAATGACTTTCATATCAGTTCCTACTTATTAAAAATGCATTACAGACCTATTTCCAACTGATTTATGTGTGTTAGCTTGTGTGATCCTTACAACATTCATATGCAGTGAATACTATTATTACCCTTAGTTTATAAATCTGGAAACTGAGACCCACAGGAGTAAAATAATGTGCCAAGGCCACCCAGCTAGTGAGGGACAGGGCTGAGCTTGAACTCTGAGTTTGTGTCTATAGCAGGGAACCAAAAGTTGGGGTGGGTGTGGGGGCAGATCAGGGCTGCTTTCATTGCTAATGCCTATAGTTGGAAATTAATGTTACTGCCTGACTCTCTTATTCAGATTTCTGCCTCCATAGAGAAGTCTAAGTGGTTGGTCTGGAGTATGAGGTTCTTACCCATCGTGTACTAAGTGTTCTGCTAGCCCAAGTTTGGGGAATATCATTTGAGAGCAACGAGGTGTTACCTGTTTTCGAGTGATAACAAATGATTGTTACCGTAGCTTCGTATGAATGGTTAGTTCTTAAGAAGAGCACCACCATTCTATCTTCTCAGCCTGAAAACTCCCGAGACCAAGAGTGAGACAGTTTTGTTAAACCACAGGAAGTGGATTTAAGGCTTTGGCTGCCAAGCCCAGGAATATGTCTAGTTTGAGACTAAAAGCAAAATCCACGTGGAAGCCCACACAGAAGCCATCAGGGAAACCTGTTGATTCTGGTAAAAAGGGTGTATTCGACTTGCTCAGCAAGGGAGAATCTTAGTCTGAAAGTCTCAGGGCCTCAAGGAGGGGACTTTCCGGGCCAGGATTAGTCATAGGATAATTTTAGAGCAGAAATTGCGGAAGGAGATCTGTGGCAACCGTGAGCAGAATATGTCACTAAGTAAATGACTGGGGTAGTCGGCGGTCTTATCCTTGGAGCGTGAGTCTGTGTGGAGTTACTCCACGAGACTGCCGTGAAATCATAAATGAAGGGGACTACAAAGGGGTTGAGGTCAGGTGGTTCGTCTTGTACATCGTGGGCTGTGCACTTTATCTGTCGTGTGTGGCATGGTATCACGTTTGCAAGTTTTGCTCTCATTTCATTACTTGTCTGTTTTGGTCCAAAGATAGCTAGAAATGAGTGTCAAACAACACAGAATGTAAAGAAGTGGGATTTTACAATAAAAAATTAAAATTGGATCAGTTAGAAGAAAAACTCCCAAATTCAACAGTAGTTTCCTGCCAGTGTTCAATGTCTCCATCTCTTCCAACTTAGAGACTCCAGGGGAAGATTCTCTCTCCACGCCTGGTCCGTGTCCTCGCTCTTCATACCTTCTCCTGCACATTCAGGGACCAGGAACATTTATCTGGGCTTTTGGTTGATTTGGAATACAAAGTATAAATTCAGAGACTCAGGACTCTGATTTGCATGCAGAAGAGAGTGGAAAGAAAAGGTCCAGGTGGGAACAGGACTTTTTTTTTTAATAGAAAAACAAAACAAAACAAAACAACCCCCCACCCCCCGCCACATACACACATAGGAGGAGGAGGAGGCGTGGGAGATGGAAGGAGCAGCCATTAGGGTGTCAAATACTGGAGTGTCACCCCTCTGGGGCACTCTTAGTCTGAGCTTCCTCGGTCATAGAAGTCCCCCACCACCTTCAGTCTCGTTCTGACAGGCATTTCCCCACCATTTCCACTCTTCAAAATCAGCCACAGATGTCAAGGCGAATCTTCAAGTCCGCCCGGTCCGCAAAGGCACTTGGATTGCTTCTAGTTTGGGCTGTGATAAATGGTGCTGTCTCGAATATTCTCATCTGTGTCTTTCACGTGAACTTCAGGAGGGATTTTTGCTGGGCGGATATACTCATGGATGAACTGTGGAATCACAGTAAATGTGTAGGTTCGAGCTTTAGTCCTCTAATGCCAAAACAGTTTTGCAAGTGATTGAGCCCATTTGCATGGCCACACGTAAGAGTCCACTGCTCCACAGCCTTGAGAGCACTTGGTATCACCTGCCTTTGTTATTTTAACCTTTCAGATAGGAAAATAGTTGTGACGGCTAGTTTTACGTGCCAGCCTGGAGGGCCGCGGTGCCCAGATACATGGTCAGTCATTATTCTGTGTTTCTGTGATGTTTCCGTCACTGTGTTTTGGGAGATTACCACTTAACTTGGTGGACTTTGAGTCAAGGAGACTGCCCTCCATGCGGTTGAAGGGCCTCAACAGAACAAAGGACTGACCCCCCAGCAGGGGGGGGTCCCCGCCGCAGGTAGTCTTCAGGCTTGAACTACCACGATGGCTCTTCCTTCCCCCTCCCTCCCTCCCCGCTGCCCACTATGCAGATTTTGGACCTGCCACTGCCGCCATAACCTTGAGAGCCAATTCCTCAAAATAAAGCTCTCTATACACCCACATCCCACTGGTTCTCTTTCTCTGGAGAACTCTGAGGAATACAGTCATGAAATAGAATTGTTTTACTTTTCACTTTTTCTGATGACTGATGAAGATCACCCTT
>NW_024425564.1:9036609-9167335 GCF_017311325.1 Ursus maritimus
CAGGTTTAAATCAATATGCCACTACATACTCTTACATTAGAAAACCGGACGTGTCAACAAAAACTGAATACTAACTTCCCTGGGGTGTTGGAATCATAGCTACTCCTTGTTTTCTTCTTTCAGCTTTTCTCTCTCTCTCAAATCTGGAGGCAAAGTATAGTATTTCCTTGCATTTGGATTTAAAGTGTCCACACTTCCTTTAAAATTATAGGATGATTCTACATCACTTGTCATCTGCTTGAAGAAACAAGGAGTGGTGTGGCATGGAACTTGATCTCGTAAAAAACCTGATCTGATATCTACCATCTCTCTACTTCACATTGTAGAAAGTGACTTCTGATCAATAACCTCATTAAACCCTCGGAGCAGTTCCATGAAGTCCCACCACCCTCATTTACACACAGAAGCGCGTGCAGAGAAGAGAAGTTCCGGCTACTGAACTTCGGGATGAAGGCATCTTAGTCCCCGCGTCGCCTCAGGGACAAGGAAAATGACTCCCTTGAACTGAAAAGCAATAATCACTTCTTGCAACCCATGGATAACCCCACTTGGTCGTGGCATACCATCCTTTTTAGAAATTTCTTGATTCAATTTGCTAAAATGTGTTAAGAATACTTGCAACTCTTCTCATGGGGAACATGGGTCTGTGATTTTTTTTTTCTCAACCCTCATTTGATTTCGTTACGAGGGTAATGTTGATCTCATAAAATGAATAGGGTAGTGTTCCCTCCTCTTCTAATTTTTGGAAAAGTTTGTGTATATACAGCATTCTTCTTTCTTTAATGTTTCAGTAGAATTCACCAATTAAGCCATCTTTATTGGCCCGGACTTTACGAATTCTATCTTATTTGTTTGCTTGTTTATTTTGTCCTGAAGATTTATTTATGTATTTATTAGAGCCCACATGGCAGACTCCTCGTGGAATGCAGAACCCGATTCTGGGCTCATCCTAGAACACTGAAATCATAACCTGAGCTGAAACTAAGAGTTGGATGCTTAACCGGCTGAGCCACCCAGGCGCCCCTACAAATTCTATTTTAAACAGATATATGACAATCTAGATTCTTCATTTTTTCTTGAATGAGCTTAGTTTGTGTCTTTTGAGAAATTGATGTTTCATCTACTTGGTCACATTAATGGACATAATATTATTCATAATATTCCTTTACAGTTTGTAGAATCTGGGTACATGTCCCCTCTTTCTTTCCTGATATTGGTAATATGTGACTCTTTTTTTTCCTGATCGGTCTGGCTAGAGATTTGTCAATATTATTCAATTTGTCAAATAACCAGACTTTGGGTTTCATTGATCTTCTGTACTGTTTTTCTGTTTTGTTTAATTAATGTTTGCTTTTCTATTTAATATTTCTTTCCTTCTGCTTATTTTGTGTTTAATTTGCTCTTTTTTTTTTTCTAGTTTCCTTTTTTTTTTAATTAACCTTTTTCATTCCAGATTTGTTAACGTACAGTGTTATATTAGTTTCAGGTACTTTTTCTAGTTTCTTAAGGTGGAAGTATAATTAATTTATTTGAGAACTTTGTTCTTTTATAATATCAAAATTTGTTGCTATAAATTGCTCTCTATACAAAACTTCAGCTGCAGACCCTTTGTTATAGTTTGCTTTTATTTTCTTAATGAAAAACTTAAATTTCCTTTGTGATATATTATTTGACTCATGGGTATTTAGAAGTATTGTCTTTAATTTCTGGTATTGATTTCTGTTTCGATTCTGTCATGGTCCGAGAATATGTTTTCTATTATTTCATTCTTTTTAAACTTAACAAGATTTGTTTTATAGCCCGAAACACAGTTTATCATAGTGAGTATTCAATGTTACTTGAAAATTATGTTTTCTGCTGTTGTTGGATAGAGTGTTCTCTAAATCGTAGGTAGGTCAAGTTTGTTAATGATGTTGTTTAAATCTTGCATATTCTTACTGATTTTCCTGACTAGTTGTTCTATCAATTACTGAAAGAGATGTGTTAAAATCTCCAACTGTAATTGAAGAATTTTTCTATTTTTCTTTTCAGTTTATCAGATTTTCCTGCATGTATTTGGAAATTCTGTGATTAAGTGCAAACATATGTAGGATTATTATGTCCTTTTGATGTATTCACCCCTCTATCATTACGAAATGTCCTTCTTGATCTGTTTTCAGGCATTAAGGTAGCTTGATTTTTTCTCATTTGTTTTCCTTCTCCCAGGTGTCAAAGTTAGTCACTGTCTGAAGATGTCTACTGTCTGAAGTAAATGATTTTGTATATTTTATTCGGTGTTCTAGTTTAAGGTGGAAGAGTAAGTCTGGTCCCACTTGTTTTTTTACCATGGTGAAAAACAAATCATTTTTTCACTGGTCATTTTAAATCCACCAATCTGACTTTATTTTTAAAGATTTATTTATTTATTTATTTATTTGGTGGGGGGGCTCTGTCCCGTGGCCCCAAGATCGTGACCTGAGCCAAAACCAAGTGTCGCTGCCCTAGCAACTAAGCCACCCAGGCAACCCCCTCCCACCAATCTGACTTGAAATCTTGGAGGGATATCATCCTTTTCTTTGTGTCGAGTTTATTCACCTTTTTCTTCCATGACCCTCTTCTTGAATATAGACATTTCTGCAACTAATTTTATTCCTGGTCAACACCGTGAGAATTAATAGTTGGAACAAGTCCATGAACAAAGAATTGCAGTCAGCGTTCAATAGCAGAAACAGAACCATGGGGGATGGTTACATACATTTCATGTGTATATATATTATACATATATTTGTATGTATATTTGAGAGATTTGTAGAAGCTGGTTAGTAGTCTCCGTAAATGCTGAGGTGCTGTGGCTCAGAGTCCATGGGGCGGTTTGATCAAGAAGGGAAGAAAGATCTGAAGTGGGGAAGATTAGAACAAGCTGGAACCCACAAGCATGGATGGGAGCCCTACGGGACGGACTGAAATCTGTGTTACTTTGGTGCAGGTGTCCTTCTGTCCTGCTGTCCTTCTAAATGAAGCCAGGGCTCTTCATTTATAGCTAAACACACACTTTTACCCGAGGAAGAAGAGGCTGAAGGAGGATCCAGGGGAAGGTGGGGCTGTGGCGCGCCCAGCTGCGGCCCCCTGAGCAGGTAAGTCAGCACAGGACTCAGAGGGAGCTACAAAATGGCGGCCACTTGACTTCTCCCTCCAAATCCCCAACAAGAATGGCTCTTGGGGACCATCCAATCAGAAACATCCAGAAAAGGGAATTCTGGGGAATGTAGTTCAACCCGACCAAGTTGATATAGATATGAAGATAATGTTTTGGTATTTACATATGTAATAATCAGTAGTACACTGTCTTAATTACTGCAGATTTATAAGTAATTACATATATCTTGATATATATATTGTACCAGTCTTCCAACTTTGCAGTTTTCTTCAATAGCTTCTTGTTTTTTAAGTTGCTATACTATTCCAAATGTGTTTTTATTTTTATTTTTATTTTTTTTTTAAGATTTTATTTATTTATTCGACAGGATAGAGACAGCCAGCGAGAGAGGGAACACAAGCAGGGGGAGTGGGAGAGGAAGAAGCAGGCTCATAGCGGAGGAGCCTGATGTGGGGCTCGATCCCACAACGCCGGGATCACGCCCTGAGCCTAAGGCAGACGCCCAACCGCTGTGCCACCCAGGTGCCCCCAAATGTGTTTTTAAAACAGTGAGTTAATTTCTATAAAATACATATTTGGAGGTTGATTGGGATTTTATTGAATCTATTGATCAATTTGGAAATAGTTGTCATTTTGATAAAATCGAGTCTTTCAGAAAATATAGTATTTCCCTCCATTTAATTTCCACCAGCAATATTTTGTATTTTTAATGCAGATTCCTGCACATCTTTTGTTAGATTTATTCCTAGATGTTTAAGTTTTGGCTGCAAATGAAATATTTGAATTTTAATTTCCACTTGTTATACATATATGCATTTTGTATATGGTCTATAATGAAAAGAAGAAACAGAAACAAATAATGTTTAATCTTAGCTGAAAGTGGGCATCTACATATTACTTCAAATGTGAAGCAGAGAGACTGAAGAAATAATTTAGCGGATACCCCTGCTGCACAACAACGCTCATTTGCGCTCTCCCCACTAACATTTAAATAACGTCATTGTAATAATTAATGTTTCATTCAAAATGTTATTAAAACTTCAGGTCTATTTTTGTCCTAGAAGGGTGTTTCTTGATTATGAACTTGGATGATGAATTCATAGATGGGGCACCTGGGTGGCTCAGTGGTGAAGTGTCTGCCTTCGGCTCAGATCATGATCTCAGGGTTGTAAGATCGAGTCCCATGGTGGGCTCCCTGCTCAGCTGTGAGCCTGCTTCTCTCTCTGCCCCTCTCCCTGCTCATGCTCTGTCCCTCTAAAATAAATAAATAAAATCTGGGGTGGGGGGAGTGGAAGAAAGCTGATGTAACACTCTGCCATTCAACGCATTTCTTTTTTTCCTGATACAAAATCATGGGACGGCAGAATGATTTGATTATATTCACCCTTCAATCATGCATGATATTGCTGTGTGATACTTCCATCTTGTGTCTTTATCCTAAATATCAGTCATTAAAAATAATGTGTATCAATTTCCTTGCTTACTATAGAATTCTGCATACTATTCTTTCATATTTAATAATTTCCTCATCACCTATGTTAACATCTTATGTTCAAATTATGCTTGGGTTTTTATTTCAATGAGCATTATTTTTTTTTAATTAATTGATCTATTGGCTTTTCATTCAACTTTTTATTTTGACATAATTTCTAATTTATGGAGAAGTTGAAAGAATAGGACAAAGAATTTTCATAAATCCTTCATCTATATTCACCAAATGTTAACAACTTATGACATGTGCTTTATTTTTTCAATAGATACAGATTTACGCATATATAATTTTTTCCCTTAGGTATTGAGAGTGAGTTTCAGACAAGATGTCCCTTTACCCCTAAGTATTTCAGTGTTTTCTAAAAACAGGAACCTTCTCTTTCCTATCCACAGAACAATTAGGAAATCAGGATTAAAACTCTTAATTTAATTTACAGACCTTGTTAATGTTTTGCCAATTGTATGGATCCTTTATTTTAAGAAAAGTAGATTGCATCTACTTGTCGTGTCTCCTTAGTCCTTGAATCTGGAAAAGCTCTCCACCCTTTGTCTTTCATTTCATTGATATTTATTTATAAAGATTTTACCTGTTTGACTAGGAGAGAGCACAAGCAGGGGGAGCAGCAGAGGGAGTGGGAGAAGCCGACTCCCTGCCAAGCAGGGCGGGGATGGGGGCTCAATCCCAGGACCCTGGGGTCATGACCTCAGCCGAAGGCAGAGGCCCAGCCCAACCGACTGAGCCACCCAGGTGCCCCCATTTCATTGGCATTAAAAAAAACCCAAGTCGGGCAGGTATTTTGTAGAATGCCCCCTACACCTGAGTTTGTCTGATGTTTCCTGAGAGTTGAATTCAGATTATGCGCTTTTAGCAGAAAGCCACACAAATGAGGTTCATCACTGGGAGGTGCGTGATGTTGATTGTTCCGATACTGGAGATGCGAACTCTGATCAATTGATTAACGAGGTGCCTGCCTCGGCTCTCCACGGTCAAATTACGGTTCTCCTTTTGTATACCCATCATATGATTTATGCGTTTCGCTTCTAGAAAAAATATAAGGTAAAGGAAGAAGTAAGGTAATATGTGAGTGGAAAAACAGGCGCGGTTTGTCGGCGCCGCGAGAGTGGACGGGAAGCGCACGCACGCGCCCGGGAGGGGACGCCCGCGCCCCGGGCACGGCGAGGCCCGGCGGTGTCCCCGGGGTGTCCCCGGACCGCGTGGGGCTCTGTGGCTGGAGGTAAGCGCCACACCTCGGGTGCGACTCCTGCAAACCCAGCGCGGCCTGGGGTCTCACGGGGCTGGCTTTCCCAGTGACAGCTGTGTTCTGGCCACAGGGCGCGCGTGGAGAGGAAAATCCGGGGGGGTTTCAGGGACAGCAGAGAGGCGGCATCGCGAGCCCCGCGTTTCGCTCAAAGAATAACCTGGTCGGTTGGCTTTCTTTAGTTTCGTGTGTTCGGGTTTTTGCCCGCGAAGGTAATTGTTTAAAAAACCACCGCAGGACACAGCAAACTTACAAGTGAGGGACGGTGCCAGGAACTCAGTCACCGGGGTTCCCCTGCAGTCCTGCCGGGGCAACCTTAGGGGGTCGCAGAAAAACACGCCGTAGTCGGCAGGACTCGAACCTGCGCGGGGAGACCCCAACGGATTTCTAGCCCGTCGCCTTAACCACTCGGCCACGACTACACGCAGGCGTGAGCGCACGCTCGCTCCCGTGGAGCTCCGGGGCCGCGCGCACCAACGCGCCAGAGCTCGCGGCCGCGCGGCGGGGAAGGAGCTGTGGGAGGAAAGCGGCCCCCCGGGACCCCGGACCCCGGACCCGGGAGCCCCAGCGCCGCCAGCAGTCCCAGGTGAGTTCAGGTGACCCCTGCCTGCTCCGAGCGCAATTCCCCGGCGGCAGACCCGCGGGCGCCCGGGCCCCAGGGCCGAACCGTCTCCTTCTGCGCCCGCGCTCCTCCCTGGGGGACCCCGCGCCAGGCGGGCTCCGGGCGGGTTCCAGGGGGTCCCCAGGCGGGGGACTGCTTCCGCTGCTTTGTGTCCGGGGTGGGGGGCGCTCAAAGTGATGCAGCCCCCGCAGCATGTCGCTCCGCCGTTGGCTTCTTTGGCCCCACGCAGGGGCTACTTTAGCCAAATTTAACCAACGCAACAGGTTTTGTTTTTCCTCTTACGTTTCGACCTTAGTTTCTCTGTCACAGTGTTTCCCCAAGTCTTGAAACTGATATTTGTCTATCCTGCTTGGAAGGTCTGAATCTAATGTTTTAAAGAGGGAGGACAAATGTATTTCAGGTGGCGGCGCAGGCGGTGGAAAGATTCACCTGAGGCCGAACAAGGGCGATAGAATACAACATGGGGCGGGGGTACAGGACAGAAGAGGAGAGTCTGGCTGCAAGGAGGCCGTGGGTGGGGGCTGTATTCAAAATGGGAAAGTGAGGGGCGCCTGAGTGGCTCAGTCAGTTAAGCTCCCTGGACTCTTGATCTCAGCTCAGGTCATGATCTCAGGGTTGTGAGATGGAGCCCCAAGGGGTTCCGAGCTGAGCATGGAGGCTGCTTGGGAGTCTCTCTCTGCCCCTCCCCCACCCCCTAGTGTGCTCTCGCACTCTCTCTCAAATAAATAAATTTAAAAAATGGGAAAGTGAGGAGGTATGGGGATGTCTGGAATTTTCGCTTGTTGGTAACTGTGCCTGGTTGTAAGTAGCCCGTTGCCCGCCGGGGCTTCCGGGTGTTTTGCAGTGGGTCAGCTGATGGGCCTGTCTGCATTCAGCCGGGTGGTCCCTGTGGGCCCTCGTGCCTAGATCAGGTTTCCATTGCTCGAACCTGTTGTCTACAGGCTTCACATTTGTAGCAAACCTACAACATGTTAGGTAAGTTCCTTTGGAACTCTAGTTTGAAGGAAGTTGAATACCTAAGAAATAACAGAAGAGAAACGTGTCATGCTTTCAAAGACCACAGGAAAAAAAAATGGGTGCAATTAATATGAACTGAATTTGTTGAATCAATTTTTTTCTTTTTTACTTAGAATAAAAGTAACAGGGATCCCTGATGGTTTCACCGTTTTTATTTTTCTCCCCATTGACGTGTGTGGACTGGGGGAAAAAAGAAGGGGCATAGGACAATAGATTCAGACAAAAGTGAATTGGAGTTCAGCTGCAGGAAACAAAACCATTCTAGCCATTTTAGTCCCAAGCTGGAAACAGTCCAAAGTCCATCAACAAGAGAAAGGGTAAATAATTGGTTTTCATACTAAGGGATAGTAGAGCAATGAGAATAAATGAATTTCAACTGCACACAAATTGGAAAAATCTTACCTCATATTAAAGTGATACCAGACATAAAGAGATGTATATGATTCTATTTATATGTAGTTCAAAACAGACAAAGCAAATTTATGATATTAGAAGTCAGAAAGGTGGTTGTTGACGGTGGTTATGACTGAGAAAGTCTGTGAGGCGACCTGCTGGAGATGCTGAGAACGGTTGTTTCTCATTCTGGGGTGCTGGGTACATAGGTGTGTTCACTTTCTGAACGTTTCTTAAGCTGTATAATTACAGTTTATCTGCTTTTCTGCATTGATACTATATTGTATATCAATAAAAATGTACTTAACAAAACCTCTCAAGCTATTTTAAGCAAAAGGGGATTACAAAAGAATACAGAACTTAACAGAATTTTTGCAACAGAGGGATGGAGGGAGATGCCAGCTCTAATCCCACCCTGCAGAAATGGTCTTCCAAGAGAGGCTGCTGTCGTCTCGAGGGTCAAGAAAGTAGGAGATTGGGGTGCTGGGTGGTTCAGTCGGTTAAGCATCCAACTCTTGGTTTCTTGGTTTTGGCTAGGGTCCTGATCTCAGGGTCCTGAGATCGAGCCCCCCTTGCATCAGGCTCCCCATTCAGCGGGGAGTCTGCTTCCCCTCTTCCTCTGCCCCTCCCCCCTGCTCAAGCAGTCTCTCTCTCTCTCTCTCTCTCTCTCTCTCTCAAGTCAGTCTTTAAAGCTGCTGCTGGAATTGTTGATTTCAGGCATCTGGAGGCCTCTGCAGTAAGAGTGTTCTTTCTAGGGCAGTGGTTCTCAAATTGTAGCATGAACGTGATTTGTCATGACAGAAAGCAAGTCGGTCAGTGATTTGTGCCCTGGTCTTAATTTATAATTTTTTTTTGAAAGATTTTATTTATTTATGTGACAGAGAGACAGCCAGCGAGAGAGGGAACACAGCAGGGGGAGTGGGAGAGGAAGAAGCAGACTCTTAGTGGAGGAGCCCGATGTGGGACTCGATCCCAGAACGCCAGGATCACGCCCTGAGCCGAAGGCAGCCGCCCAACAACTGCGCCATCCAGGTGCCCCTGGTCTTAATTTATAAAGGTGACTGAGTGATGAGAGGTCACTCAGAGAGGAGAGGTCAATACCGAAAGAAAAGTTTACTGTTACTCACAGTTCCTCCTCTAGAAACAGTTTTGAGTTCTCTGAGAGACAGTTCTCCTGAAAACTAGAAACTACCCAGGGTCACAGTGGGAAGCACCGGTGTTGGTCAGGAAGCAAAAAAGAGCAGGGGGGAAGCATGAGCCCTAGTCTTTGTCGGGATTTCCTCAGGCAGGGAAAGGCAGGTCAGGGTAAACAGTTCAGGGTGGGCTAATCTGAATAATCCCAGGGAGCTTGGGGGTGTCAGGGCTCTCCCTAGCTGTCTGGTACCTGGCCCTGGGCTGACGAAGGACATTGGTTCGTGAGCATTAGATAAAGGAGGTGGTCCAGGCAGTGGGCTCTGGAGGGCAGGAGACAGAAAGCTCCGGTTAACTTGGCCCTGGATTAGTCGGTACCGAAGAGACAAGTACAGAACCTGAGAAAACACAGAACAGTCAGAAAGGAACAAATTTCTGAACAAGTTGCCGAGTGCTGCTGCGCTGGGGACCGCTCCTTGAGAACGCCGTGTTGGGGAGCACACCCGGCCTCCTCGACACCCCGCACTTTGCATCCCCGTGCGGAGTGGCCAGGGTGCCGGCCACTGTCAGCCGGGAGCCGGCGCGTGTCCACACCCATGAGCCGGCGCGTGTCCACACCCGTGACCTCGGACGGAAGCATGAAGCCACCCGGGACCCGACTTGCCAGCGAACCGAGGAAATGTGCTCTCGCCCTTCTTGCCTCTGTGGTACGGGCAGGCTCAGGACGTGGAGCTGGACGGCTACTGCTGATCTCCTCCACCCTGTCTAGACGTTGAAGCCGCCGTGCTCTGCCTTCCCGGAGAATTCAAAATAAGGCATCGGTACCGCACCGACGGGTCGCCGACGGCCGCCTTGGAAGGGCCCTCGCTGTTAGCGGCCAGCTTTGCAGCCACTGTCCCCAGGAATTCCACCCAGATTCCCACCATCCGATTTATTTCCTGTAGTCTTTTTTTCTTATTGATTTTAAGGAGTTCCTTAAATATTCTAGACAAAATTTTTTTGCCACATATGTGTATGACAAACATCTCCTCCCACTCTGCCTTTTCATCCTGATAATGGTGTCTTTGGATGTGTTGAAGTGAAGTTTAAGGAAGTCCGATTTGTCAATTTTTTATGGTTATTGCTTTTTCTGCTTATTAAACAGGAAATCTTTGCTAACCCAAAGCTCATGAAGTTAGTCTCCTGTTTTCCTCTATAACATTTATTGTTTTAGCTTACATAGTTATGTCTTTCATACGTCTTGAATTAGCTAAAGGGATAGTTTACAGAAGAGATTGATGTCCACATTGTTTTCCTTTGTCCAGTTGACTCAGCTCTGCTTTTTGAAAAATCTGTCATTTGCCCCACACTGTATTATCTGTGGTTTTGTACAGGCATATCTACGTTGTTCCGTTGATCTTTTTATCTGTCTTCATGCCAGTCACACTCTTAATTTTTTTATTTAAATTCAATTAATTAACATATAATGTATTCTTAGCTTCAGAGATAGAGGTCAGTGATCCACCAGTCTTATATAGTACCCAGTGCTCATTACATCACGTGCCCTCCTTAATGCCCATCACCCAGTTACCCCAACCCCCCACGCCTCCCCTTCAGCCACCCTCAATATGATTAAGAGTTTCTTATGGTTTGTCTCCCTCTCTGATTTCATCTTGTTTTATTTTTTCCTCTCTTCCCCTATGCTCCTCTGGTTTGTTTCTTAAATTCCACATATGAGTGAGATCATATGATAATTATCTTTCTCTGATTGACTTATTTCACTTAGCATAATACCCTCTAGTTCCATCCACATCACTGCAAATGGCAAGATTTCATTTTTTAAATTTAAATTCAGTTAATTAACATATATATTATTTGTTTCAGGGGTACAGGTCTGTGATTCATCAGACTTGTATAATACCCAGTGCTCATTACAACACATAGCTTTCCCAATGTCCATCACCCAGTTACCCCATCCCCTCACCCCCGTCTCCTCCAGCAACCCTCAGTTTGTTTCCTATGATTAAGAGTCTCTAACAGTTCATCTCCCTCTCTGGTTTCATCTTGTTTCATTTTTTCTTTCCCCTATGATCCTCTGCCTTGTTTCTTAAATTCCACATATCGTGAGATCATATGATAATTGTTTTTCTCTGATTGACTTATTTAGCTTAGCATAATATCCTCTAGTTCCATCCATGTCATTGCAAATGGCAAGATTTCATTTTTTGATGGCTGCATAATATTCCATTGTATATATATATATGCTACATCTTTATCCATTCAGCTGTTGATGGACGTCTGGGCTCTTTCCATAGTTTGGCTATTGTGGACATTGTTGCTATAAACATTGGGGTGCAGGTGCCCCTTCAGATCACTATATTTGTATCTTTGGGGTAAACGCCTAGTAGTGCAATTGCTGGCTCATAGGGTAGCTCTATTTTTGACTTTTTGAGGAACCTCCATACTGTTTTCCAGAGTGGCTGTACCAGCTTGCATTCCCACCAAGAGTGTAGGAGGGTTCCCCTTCCTCCGCATCCTTGTCAACATCTGTCATTACCTGACTTGTTAATTTCAGCCATTCTGACAGGTGTGAGATGATATCTCATTGTGGTTTTGATTTGTGTTTCCCTGATGCCAAGTGATGTTGAGCAGTTTTTCATGTATCTGTTGGCCATTTGTATGTCGTCTTTGGAGAAATGTCTGTTCATGTCTTCTGCCCATAGTAACACACTTTCTTTATCAGTATAGCTTTAGAATGAATCTTGTTATGTGGTAGTGAAAGTCCTCCAGATTTGTTCTTCTGCAAGATTTTCTTGACTATACTAGGTCCTTTCCACTCACAACTACACTTTAGAGATAAAGTTTGTCAATTCTACGAAAAGTCCTGTTTGAATATTTTATTTCAATTACATTGAATCTGTGTCTTTCAATTTATGAATATGGTATATCCTTTCATTTATTTAGATAATTTTTAAGATTCTCTGCACAGTGATTTGGAACTAATGTAGCACTCTTGCACATTTTAATTACATTTATTATTGGATTTATTATTAGGTTATTCATAGTTTTCTTGCTATTGTAAATGATATTTAAAACATTGTTTTTGCCGGTATATATGAATACAACATACATTTGAATATTGGGTTTTGTATCCAGCAAATTTGCTATTTTTACTTATTCTAATAATTTGTAGATTTGGGGGTTTTTCCAAGCATTTAATCATATCATCTGCAAATGAGGATGGTCTTATTCCTCATTTCTAATCTTAATATCTTTTAATTCTTTGTCATGTCTTATTTCATGGTCTAAGATCCCCAGTAAAATTTCAAAGAGCAGGGATGATAGTGGTCATGCTTATCTTTGTCCCAGTATCTGGGAGAAAGTGTTAAATATTTACTGTAATCAAGGGTGGTGGCGCCTGGCTGGCTCGGTTGATGGAGCGTGCAACACTTGATCTCTGGGTTGTGAGTTCAAGCCCTACATTGAGTGTAGAGGTTACTTAAATAAATTAATTAATTTAAAAAATATTTACTATTATCAGGATGTTAGATGTAGGATATTGTATATATTCATCATGAGATTAAGAAATCTTCTTTCTATTCCTAGACTAGTGAAAGTTTTCAACGAGTGGTGTTGAATTTTGTTGAATGCTATGATCATTTGATTTTTTTCTCTTACTCTTTGTGATACACTTAAAGTGATTGATTTTTATATTAGACAAATTTCATATTACTAAGATAAACATCATGTCTTTACTTTTGACTGTTGTATATTATTGGATTACTGGTAAGTAATTACTGGATCTGATTGCTATTATTTTATTTAGGAGGTTTGCATCTAGAATGTTTAACACATAGATTGACCTATAATTTCCTCTCTAGTAACATCCTTGTCAAATTTTAGTATGAAGATTATTCTGGCCTCGTTAAAAGAGTTACGAAGTGTTTTTACTTTTTCTGTTTCCTGAAAGAGTTTATGTATGGTATTAGTTCTTCCTTCATGTTTTAAGATTTCAACAGTGAAGCCATTTTTGCATAGTGTTTGCTTTGTCAAAAGGTGTTATAAGCTGAATTGTGTTCCCTCCCAAATTCAGATGCTGAAGACCTAACCCCCAGTGCCTCGCAACATGACTATAATTGGAGATAGGGCCTTTAAAAAGGTAATTGAGTTAAAATGAGGCTGGTAGCATGGGCACTAATTCATTCTGACTGGTATTGTTACAGGAAGAAGAAATTTGGACACAAAGAGACACCAGAGATAAGGGGCAGAAGAAAGACCATATAAGGACAGAGTGATCCTCACATAGGAGAAAGTGGCTCTCTGCAGACCAAGGGGAGAGGCCTCAGGATCAACCAAACCTGCACCTTGACCTTCGACTTCTCGCGTCAAGAACTGTGAGAAAATACATTTCTGTTATTCTAAGTTATTTTGTAATGGCAACCATAGCAAACTAATACAGAGAGTAATTATGATTTTAATTTCTTTAATAGAGTTCAGACTATTTGAACTTTTAATTTCTTTTTGTGTCTGCTTTGGTAAGTTACATATTTGTGAAGGAACCTATAATTTGTCCTCTATTGTCAGATTTATTTCCCAGAAACCATTCTATCCTCTCACTCTGATCTTGGTATCAGTAAGATCTTTAATGTTGTCCCCTTTTTATAATTGTTTCCCCCTTAAAAGAAGTTAGTCTTAATTTGGGGTAACAATATTACTATGTAAAACGTAAAGCTCTGTTCTATTAATTTCCTCTATTTTTTCTTTCTTTTCCAGCGATTGTAGCCCTTATTATTTTTTCCTTCTAACTTTTAAAAGTTTAATTTACTGGATTTTTAAAGCTAGGTTCTTGAGATGAAAGCTTAAATTGTTACCTTTCACTTTTTCTGCTCTTTTAATATATTTGGAGCTAAAGTGATATATCCTATTTTCATTATCGTTCAGTTAAAAAACATTTTATAGTTTTTACACTTCTTTGACCCATAAGATTATTTTGTATTCTGTCACGTCATTTTATAACATTTGAGGATTTCCGTTTGCGGTTGTCATGGATGTTGATGTAATTACAGTCTGCTGGACATACTCTACGTGATCGTGGTCTTTTGAAATTTGTTGAGACTCGCATTATGCTCAGCATGTGGGGATTTTGTTCAGTGTTTCCTGTGTTCCTCAAAAACTAAGGCATTCTGCATTTAGGGGTAGTATTAATCCAGTTGCTTAAAATTTTCTTGCTAAGGGGCGCCTGGGTGGCACAGCGGTTAAGCGTCTGCCTTCGGCTCAGGGCTTGATCCCGGCGTTATGGGATCGAGCCCCACATCAGGCTCTTCTGCTCTGAGCCTGCTTCTTCCTCTCCCACTCCCCCTGCTGTGTTCCCTCTCTCGCTGGCTGTCTCTATCTCTGTCAAATAAATAAATAAAATCTTTAAAAAAATTTTTTTTCTTGCTAAATTTTACTTAATTTCCCTGCTAAATTTTTGTCTGTGCCGTTCGTTATTGCTATAGAAGCACTGAAGTATTCAGCTATGATTTGGGATTTTGTGTTTCTCCATTAGCTCTGTCAGTCTTGTTTTCTATACTTTGAAGCTGTTATTATGTGTGTACAAATACAGGATTGTAATATCTTCTTACTAAATTGACCC
The DNA here is from genome assembly GCF_017311325.1 of Ursus maritimus. Taxonomy (NCBI): domain Eukaryota; kingdom Metazoa; phylum Chordata; class Mammalia; order Carnivora; family Ursidae; genus Ursus; species Ursus maritimus. The sequence continues at coordinate 9,051,273 of NW_024425564.1, forward strand.
TGGAGATTATGAAATAGCTTTATTGTTTTTAGTATTGCTTCTTTCTTAAAGGCTGTAAGTTCAAATTATTACCATTGAAGTGGTTCTGGTCCTTTTGGTTATTGTATGTCTTACATTCTTTTTAAATACTCGTATGTTTAAATTGTATGCCTTATAAAAAGCATAGAGTTTGGGTAAATTTCTTCCCATTTTGAAATATTTAGTCTAGTTATGTTAACCATGAGTATTTATTTAGTCGAGTTTTGCCTCCTATTTTATTTTTGCCAGTTCTTTGTTCTCCCATTCCTGCTCCCTTGCCTGTTTTTAGATTGATAAGTATTTCAATTCTTCTTCTTCTTCTGGATTAATTTTCAATTATACATTCAGAATTTCAGTGTAGAGATCTTGCCCATCTTTTACTAGATTTACTTCTAGGAAGTTTACATTTTCGAGGCTATTGAAATTGGAACTTTAAGTTTTTAATTTTCACTTCACGTTGGAACATATAAATACACTTGATATTTTATATATTGACCATGAAACTCGCTAACATGTTAATTCGCCTATTAAGTATAAGTTTCAGATTTTTTATTTTTCTTTGGCCTTAAGAATTCCCTTTATTATGTCTTGTAATGTATATCTTCTCATGAAGAATTCTCCTGGCTTTTGTTTAAGTTACACCATCCTTATTTTGCCTTAATTTTCCTCATTTTCTAAATTGAGGTATAATTTATCTACTGTAAAGAGCACAAATCTGAACTATGTAGTTTGACCAGTTTTCTCTTGTACCTGTGTGACAGTCACCGCGATCGGCAGTATAAAAGGCTCTCGTTAGTCTTGTCCCGGTCTGTGCGTGCCCTCCCTCCCAGGACAAGCACTCCATCATCATAAATTACTTTTGCTGTTTTCGTACTTCTTAGTAGAGTGTACTCTTCTGTGTCGTTTTTTGAGTGCCACTGTATCTATGAGACTTAGCCGTGTTCTTGTGTGCGTCAGCAGTTGTCTGTATGCTGACCGTATGCTCGTCTCTGTTTCCGTTCTGCCGCTGACAGACTTAGGTGGTTCCAGAGTTTGACTATTACAAATGAAGTTGAGTATGTACATCTATGTATGTTGCTGTTATACTCAAGTAGTGTAATACCTGGGTTACAAGGACATTATGTTTAGCTTTTGTAGGTATGGTGAAACGTTTTTCCTAAGTGGTTATACAAATCTATACTTCTAACAATGTGAAAAATGCTCTTACCACCAATGTGTATCGTCAGAGCTGTAAATATTAGCGGCTCGGTGGGTGTGCAGTGCGATCTAATTTTGGTTTCGATGTGCATTCCTCTCATGACTAATGATGTTGAGTATCTTTTCATATGCTTAGGGACCATTTTGCATCTTTTTTATAAAGTGCCACGTCTTTTGCCCATTTTCAAATTGGGTTGTCTATTCTTATTGATTTGTAGGGGTTCTTCTGTATATTTATGGGTATCAGTCATTTGATGGGTGCATATATACTATGCATATATGTCATCAATACCTCCTCCCATTCCATGGCCTGCTTTTTCACTTTTTAAATGGGGTCTCTTGCAACCAATACATCCTTCATTTAAAGTGTCTAGCTCATCAGCTTCTTATTTTATGATTTGGATTCTTTATGTTCTTTGAGAAATCTTTGTCCAGCCCAAGCCTGTGAAGATATTCTACTGTTTTTCTTCTGGAAACTGGGTTGTTTTTTCTTTCACGTGACGGTTTAGCTTTACCACGAAATCGTTTTGTTTAGAATGTGTTTATAAGCAGGAAAAAACATCCGGGGGGAAAAAGACAGTCTCTTCAATAAATGGTGCTGGGAAAATTGGACAGCTACATGCAAGAGAATGAAACTTGACCACTATCTCACACCATACACAAAAATAAACTCCAAATGGATGAAAGACCTCGATGTGAGACAGGAATCCATCAAAATTCTAGAGGAGAACATAGGCAACAACCTCTACGACATCGGCCAAAGCAACCTTTTTCATGACACATCCCCAAAGGCAAGAGAAACAAAAGATAAAATGAATTTATGGGACTTCATCAAGATTAAAAGTTTCTGCACATCCAAGGATACAGTCAGAAAAACTAAGAGGCAGCCCACGGAATGGGAGAATATATTTGCAAATGACACTACAGATAAAGGACTGGTATCCAAGATCTACAAAGAACTTCTCAAACTCAATACACGAGAAACAAATAAACAAATCAAAAAATGGGCAGAAGATATGAACAGACACTTTTCCAATGAAGACATACAAATGGCTAACAGACACATGAAAAAATGTTCAAAATCATTAGCCATCAAGGAAATTCAAATCAAAACCACACTGAGATACCACCTTATGCCAGTTAGAATGGCAAAAATAGACAAGGCAAGAAACAACAATTGTTGGAGAGGATGTGGAGAAAGGGGATCCCTCCTACATTGTTGGTGGGAATGCAAGTTGGTACAGCCACTCTGGAAAACAGTGTGGAGGTCCCTTAAAAAGTTAAAAATTGAGCTACCCTATTATCCAGCCATTGCACTACTGGGTATTTACCCCAAAGATACAGACGTAGTGAAGAGAAGGGCCATATGCACCCCAATGTTCATAGCAGCAATGTCCACAATAGCTAAATCGTGGAAGGAGCCGAGATGCCCTTCAACAGATGACTGGATTAAGAAGTTGTGGTCCATATATACAATGGAATATTACTCAGCTATCAGAACGAGTTCTCAACATTTGCTACAACATGGACAGCACTGGAGGAGATAATGCTAAGTGAAATAAGTCAAGCAGAGAAAGACAACTATCATATGATCTCTCTCATCTATGGAACATAAGAACTAGGTTGATCGGTAGGGGAAGAAAGGGATAAAGAAAGGGGGGGTAATCAGAAGGGGGAATGAAACATGAGAGACTATGGACTATGAGAAACAAACTGAGGACTTCAGAGGGGAGGGGGGTGGGGGAATGGGATAGACCGGTGATGGGTAGTAAGGAGGGCACGTATTGCATGGTGCACTGGGTGTTATACACAACTAATGAATCATCAAGCCTTACATCGGAAACCGGGGATGTACTGTATGGTGACTAACATAATATAATAAAAAATCATTTAAAAAAAAAAAAAAAAAAGAATGTGTTTATAATGTGAAGTAGGAAGTCAAGTTAATTTTATTCTATCACAGTGTTGTATCATCGTTTATTAAAAAGACCACTCTTGCTTGACTAAATTTAAGACCTATTTTGTAAATTGGTAGCACAAGTCTTCTAGCTATTGAAGTCGTCTTCAATATGGACTTGACTTTTCAAGTTTCTTTGCATTTCCAAATGTAGTATTTCAGAATTAGTTTCTACAAGAATACTTTCTGAGATTTTGATTGGGATTTCATCGACTCTATTGATCAATTTAAGAAGCATTGACTTCCTAACACTATTGAGTCATCCCACATATGAACCTGGAATATCACTTCTTTAGGTCTTCTTTAATTTATCCCAGCAATGTTTTGTCATTTTTAAGGTAGTTGCACACTTTTTTCAGACTTATTCCTAGGTAATGTTTGTAATGCTATTGAAAATGGAATTTAGAAAATTTTATTTTCACTTGCTTGTTGCTAGAATATATTTATACATTTGATATTTTATATATTGACCACAAAGGCAATAACCTTCTAAATAGTAGCTAATCATAAGTAACTAGATTCATTTAACTATTAATTCCAACAGTTTTTAGATTCTTCTCAGTTTTGCACATTCCTAATCAAGTTATCTTCTAATAATGAAGGCTTTATTTCCCAATATTAATATAAATTATTCCTGTTTTATTGTGCTAGATTTTACTTCTAGCACCATTTTGAGTACAAGAAATGATACATCTTTGTCATGTTCCCAAACTTGGGTTCATTGTAGGTATTTTATTTTATAGTTAGACTAAAGAAATTCCCCTCTGTTCAGCTTTTTTTGTTTTTATCATGAATTGATATTGAATTTTATTAAATGGCTTTTCATGTCTACTCAGATGATCATTTGGTTCTTATAGTCTATTGATGTGATAAATTACATTTTAAAAATGTTAAATCAATCTTGAATTTCTAAGGATACCTAGGTGGCTCAGTCAGTTAAGTGTCTGCCTTCAGCTCAGGTCATGATCCCAGGGTCCTGGGATTGAGTCCCACATCCGGGCTCCTTGCTCAGTGGGAAATCTGCTTCTCCTGCTCCCTCTGCCTACCACTCCCCCTGCTTGTGCTCTCTATCTCTCTGTCAAATAAATAAATAAAATCTTAAAAAAAAAATCTTGAATTTCTAGAATAAATCCCATTTCGTCATGATGTTTTAGCTTTTCAAGAAAATATGCTTGATTTGATTTGCTAATATTTTAGTTAACAGTTTTAAGTTTGTTTATAAGAGATAGTGGCATGTAATGTTCTCATAATCTCTTTTCAGGTTTTGTTAGTCTCATAAAATGAGTTGAAAGTTCTTTTTCTATTCTCTGAAAGGGTTTCTGTAAGATTGATTTTATCTCTCTTTGCATAGAAGAAATCACAAGTGAATCTATCTAGGCCTAGAGGTTTTTATGAATGACTTTTTAAATTGTAGATTCAATTTCTTTAATGGTATTGGACAATTCAGATATCCTAGCGATGAGGTTGGGAATATACGTGAGGTTCAGTGGGGTGGAGTCCGGAGCCGATGACCAAGAAAGAATTCTTGAGCCGTCTTTGGAGCAAAACTGGTGGCTTATTAAAGCACGGGGACAGGACCCGTGGGCAGAAAAAGCTGCTGCCCCGGGTTGTGAGGGGTGGCTGATTATATACCATGGGGTTGGGGGAGGTGAGGAAACAGGGAGGTTGAGAAAGTACTTTCATGTGTTAAAGAAGATCCACGGGATACCGGAGGCCTGGCCATTGTCACGTTAAGGTTGTTTACCCCTCTAGGAAGGCATTAACGTGAAGATAGTTGGGAACTTACTGGAGGCTGCAGATTATAAAGACATTTAATTGTATCTACATTCCCTTCCGGAAGCTAGGTTATTGGTAGAAATGCTTCGTTCTTGTAGACTGCTAAGACATTTGTAAACTGAGGGAGACTCAAGTCTTGCAGGATTGTGGTATCTATAGGTTAACTATCTTTGTCCTTTAGGGCAGCCGGGAGTGCCTGAGGAATGTCACCTACATCCCATGGGGGGGGGGTGCGGGGTGTCAGTTTCTGCTTTGTCCTCAGCTTGCCTTCTGTTCCCTCATCACTATTGCTTTTTGTGTCGACTGTGGCAAATTGTGTTTCTCAAGGAATGTACCCATTTCATCTAATGCTTCACATATATCGACATAAAGATATTTGTAACACTTCTTTCTTGTTTTTAAAGTATATTTAGGATATATACATATATCTCATCTTTCCATTCCCCAGGCTGGTATCTTGTGTTTTATCTTACTTTCCTTTTCCTTAGTCTTGTTCAAGGTATATCTATTTTTATCAGTCTTCTCAAAGAACCAACCTTTTTACTTTATTGATTTTCTCTGATGTATGTCTGCTTTACATCGATTGATTTTTGCACTTATTTTTATACAGGCGACTACTTTTTGCTTTTAAATTCCCAACGTTTTATGGCTTCTTGAGCCATCAAGTTAAAAAATTGAATCACTTATTTTCAATCTTTCTCTTGCCCTAATGCATGCAGTTAAAAGTAAAAATTTCCCTTTAAAAATAGCTTTAGCTACATCAGACAAATTAGTATATATATTTTGTTATTATTCAGCTCAAAATTTTATAAATCTCCATTGTGTTTTCTTCTTTGACCCATGGGTTATATAGATGTGTATTACTTTTCAAACATTTGGAGTTTTCTGGTAGTCTTTCTGAAATACGTAAGATTGAACCTTTGTTACAGTTGGTCTATGTTAGTTTTTCTTTAAAGACATAACCGTTACTCCTTTTGTGTGGTTCTTATGACTAGGGTTTGTCACTTACTGCTAAGGGGTAATGCCTCTGAAGTCTCAAATGGCAGCTGATCGTGCTTACCAAGTTCCCTTTGTTGGGAAAGGCATGAACTTGAACCTGTTTCCCCAGGACTATGCAGCTGCTGGATCTCTATAGAATGTTATCAGTCTTCCAGCTGCTCTTTCCTACGGAGTTTTGGAATGTTTTTTGTATATGTGCAATTTAGGAATTAGTGATGTTAGAACAATTTATACATAGAAGTATGAGCTCCTTCTCTGTGGTTCCCTCATCACTGGAACTTTGTCCCTCAGGTTCTGTGGACATTGGTACCCCCAAACTCCAAGCATCTCCTCAGCCCAGCCTGATGTGGTTGTGGAATATCGGTGAGGTTCAGTGGGGTGGAGTCCGGAGCCGATGACCAAGAAAGAATTCTTGAGGCGTCTTTGGTGCAAAATTGGTGGCTTATTAAAGCACGGGGACGGGACCCGTGGGCAGAAAGAGCTGCTGCACCCGGGTTGTGAAAGGGGGCTGATTATATACCATGGGGTTGGGGGAAGTAAGGAAAAAGGGAGGTTGAGAAAGTACTTTCATATGTTAAAGATGACGCACAGGATACCGGAGGCCTTGCCATTGTCAAGTTAAGATTGTTTTTCCCTCTAAGGCATTAGCATGAAGATGGTTGGGAACTTCCTGGAGGCTGCAGATTATAAGGACATTTAATTGTATTTACATGCCCTTCTGGAAGCTAGGTTATTGATAGAAATGTCTTGTAAACTGCTAAAACATTTGTAAACTGAAGGAGACTCAAGTCTTGGAGGATTGTGGTCTCTATAGGTTAACTATTTCTTTGTCCTTTAGGACAGCCAGGAGCGCTGAGGAATGTCACCTACATCCCGTGGGGGGGGGGAGGGTTGCAGGGTGTCAGTTTCTGCTTTGTCCTCAGCTTGCCTTCTGTTCCCTTATCATAGCCATTGACTTCTTTGCACTATTCCAAAATGCTGCAAAATAGAACATGTCCTCAAGGGGAAGCCCTTGTGAACCTCATATCATGTTTCCCTTCTCTCAAGGATTGTAGGCCTTCAAGCTCTGCCTGCATGGATTGCTTATCAATGCCTTCATAGTTCTTATCCTTGACAAATTGTATTTCCTCCATAAAAAAAGGAATATGTTGCCTATGAAGAAAAGAAGTAAGAGAGACAAAGGAAATTGTGTTAGGTGAAAAGAAGGGGGCACCCTCCTGTGCAGTAGAGTTACTGAAGAATAAACTGGTGGCTGACAGTCGTGCAATGTATATATATTTATATACACTCTTTTTTTGCAACTGTAGGAGATTGAGTTTGAAAGCACATTAAATATCTCAGTATTTTCTGAAAGGCATTCTTTTACATAACCAAAGAACAATTAATGCATTCAGGAATTACCACTGATAAAATTATTTAATCTATGTGCTTTACTCAGATTTCACCATTTGTTCCCATAATGCCCTGCACAGCAAAAGAAAATCCCAGATCATGTGTTGAATTGTCATTTTAAATGTGAAATATTTAGTCTTTCCTTGTGTTTCATAATAGTGCTATTTTTGAGGAGTACAATTCAGTTATTTTGTAGAAAGGCCCTTCATTTGGGTTTGTCTGAGGTTTCCTCTGATCAGATTCAGATTACGCATTTTTGAGCCCTCCTGAGCGTGCCACATCCGGACGTAATTCTGATTGGTCGCCCCCGTCAACCACGTGGTCAGAGGCGTCTCGCTGGCGCCGCTGCTGCAGGGAAGCCATTGTCCTCCTTGGATTCCTTCCGCTCCTCGCTCCCCGCCTATCCCGGGCCTGAGCGCTAGTGGGCGCCACCCACGGCCACCTTGGGTCCTAGTGCCCTGGGGCGGCAGGTGGACGCCCGCCGGCCGAGCAGGGCCCCCCTCCCGGCCGCAGAGCACGCAGCCCGGCCACACGTCTGAGGCGTGAGGATGGACGGGACTAATAAAAGGGACGTGGCCGTTGGTCCCAGGCATCTGGGCACGTGTCTACGCTTGCCATGCGGGAGCCAGTGGCTAACCTGACCGACTCCACTAAAGCTTCAGGCAGGTCTCCCAAGGAAAAGAGGGCCGAGGACCGCTCGCAGTCGCGGGAGTCCCGCTCCTTGAGGGGTTAGAGCATCAGAGCCCCGTGCTTCCTGCGCCGCGTCCGGAGCCCGGACTCGGACTCCAGACAGACCTTTCTCACCGAGGAGACTTCCATTCCAGGCGCAGAAAAACACGCCGTAGTCGGCAGGATTCGAACCTGCGCGGGGAGACCCCAATGGATTTCTAGTCCATCGCCTTAACCACTCGGCCACGACTACCCGGTGTTGGGGTGGCTACTTAAATCCTTACTAGACACTGCACCCGCCGGAGGAGCAGAAAGGGGGGTCGGGAGCGCAGCAGCCCGTCGTCTGCGGACCGCCGAGGAGCGCTCCGGAGGCGGCCGGCTGGCAGCATGGCGGTCCCCTCCCGCAGCGCGGGACCGAGACCCCTGGAAGGGGGTCCTCCCGGCGGCGGCGGCTGTGCACACTCCTGAGGCCCCCGCACCCCGTCACCCGATCCGGACCACCCCCTTCCCAGTTCTGGGCCCGACCCGCACTGCCGGGTTTCCCGGGAGGGGCTCGGCGCGGCTGCCCGGTGTCCCCGTGTCCCGGGCGGAGGGCAGGGCTGCGGGAGCGCCCAGGGCCGCAGCGGGGCTTGCACCGCGGAGCCGCGGAGGAACCGAGCTTGTGGGCACTGCGCGTGCTCCGCCCCTGGAGCCTGGCGACCTTCCAAGAGGAAGACCCCAGTCTGAATTGTGGCCCAAGCATGCGCTCCTTTTCCCAGAAGTTTGCGAATGCTAGTCAGTTTCCTTACTCCCCCGCCTTGGGTTTCAATCTCCGAGTCCAAAGCCGTGCGTGGCGGTGTTTCCCGGAGCCCGTCCAGTGCGTAGTCTACTTCTCGGATTGGTGCTAATTTAAGAAAAGAGGAAAACGATCACCCATGGAGAGATCTGTACAGAGAGAAGAGCTGAGCAAGGGTTAATGGGGCAGCCTGCTCCAGGAGATGGACGCAAGTGCTTATCCGTAATTTACACGTATCACATACTTTTCTGTGGCGTACACATACACATATTACACCTTTTTCATGAATTTCCATCCTTTTCTGTTCTCTATGTGGGATCCTGAGTTAAATGAGTTAATTCAAATAAAGTCTTTAGAGCTTGGTGTCCAGTAAAAACACAGTAAACTTTTGGATTTATTCACTAAATTATGCCTTCTGTGTAGATCGTGTGTTTTATTGGTGTGCGGCACATGCTAGCTGGTCAGTTAATGTTTTACCTACGTACCCGGAGCATCTGTATGGGTTTCCTATGGTCGCTTACGCTGTATGTGCAGACCCAGACACACATTCTTGTTATCCTCAATATGTATTGAAAGGCTCATTTGTATAAGGTGTGGCTAAAAATTTTCCAAGTCCTCAAAAAATGGTTGTCTTTTGCTTAACGATTCTTTCCTCAATTTTCTTTCTTTTTTAAAAATAATATTATTATTTTTATTATTTTTTCTACAGAGCAAGGAGAAATCAGGCTGCACCTTCTACACTTTGGCAATTTCCTCACTAAATATTCAAGTTCATTGTTTATAAATTCTGTTTGCCGCCCAACTGTAGAACACAATTCAGCCACGTTTCTTTCACTTTATAACAACAATCACTTTCCTTCCAGTTTCTAGTTACGTGTCCTTCATTTCCTTCTGACACCTTACCAGAGCACCTTTAACAGTCATACACTTTTTAATTAACACATTTAAGAAAAAGTTTTAGGTTTACAGATAAATTCAGCAGAAAGTATAAAGTTCCCATATACTCTCACTTCCCCCACCCCCACCAGTTTTCCCTATTATTAACATCTTGCATTAGTGTGGTATCTTTGTTAAAATTGGTGAGCCAATATTGATAAATTATTAGCTGACGACCCCTAGTTTACATTAGGGGTTCACTCTGTGTCTTGTACATTCTGTGGGTTTTGGCAAATATATAATGACATATATCCAACATTACATTATTGTACTGAAATAGTTTCACTGCCCAAAAAACCCCTTTGTTCTATTTGTTCATCCCGACTTCCCTCCCCCCAACACCTTGCGACCATTGATCTTTGCTGTCTCCATAGTTTTGCCTTTTCCAGAATGTTACGTGGTTGGAATCATACAAAGTCTTTCAAATTCTTTAACTCAGCAATATGCATTTAACGTTCCCTAGGGTGTTTTGGTAGCTTGATAGCTTATTTCTTTTCATTGCAGAATAATACTCCATTGTCCAGATGTACCATTGTTTATCCATTCACCTATTGAAGGACATTTTGGTTGCTTTCAAGTTTTGGAAATTAGGTTTTTGTATGGACATAAGTTTTCAGTTCATTTGGGTAAATACCAAGGAGTAAGATTGCTAGATCATATTGTATGTTTAGTTTTATGAGAAACTGTAAACTGTCTTCCAAAGTACTCCCACCAGCAATGAATGAGAGATGTATCGTTAAATTCGGGAAATTGTTCATGTCTTTACTTGGGAGTCTAGTGTTACAGAGATAAGAGTGAGAGTTTGGGACTAAATTACTAAATTCAAGTCCCAGCTTCCCCCATATATTAGCTGTGTGATCGTGGGCAAGTTACTCAACTTATTTGTGCCTCAGCTTCCTTTGTTGTAAAGTTGGAATAATAAAGAAATAACTTCATTAGGTTGTTTTAGAAATTATAAGTTAAAAGGCAAAAAGCACTTAGAACACCGCCTGGCATATTAGAAAGTGTTAAATCATAGCTGATTTCATATGGTCTCTTGCCTGATGGCCAGTTATCCATGTGTTGGCTGTCCTTTATATCACTTTCTTTTCTTCTACTTCATCTTTTTCTTTTGAATCATGGAATAGCTTTAAAAGAAATATTCTATACATAATGGACTCACTTTTCACAGCATCAATTCAGTTCTTCTCCAGAACGACTTTAATTATGTTGCTTCATTTTAAATATGCTTGCTATATATTTTTATCCTTTTTCATCTAGAATGTCTTTTTAGTATTTTGTTTTGTTTTTTTCCAGCTCGTTCTCACATCTTTCTATTCTGTTTCATTCAGGCCATGTCTTCTTGCAACCTACTGAGAATACGAACTTGTTCCCTGAAATTTTCTAGTGCCTACCTTAGATCTTTTCTGAAATCTGCTCTTAGAGACTTCTAGTTTATAGTTCCCTTTCCTTTGTGAATGTTTTTCGTATACTCAGTGTTAGGATTTCCAAGTTTAGTGTTTTGTCAGCCAAAAGATGGAGTGACTCGATCGTAGGCCCTCCAGCCAAAAGCTAGGGGACGCACACGACAGTGAAGTGCGTGGGTGAACCACACATGGAAAAATATAAAAACCTGCCGACTTCTATTAGGTTCTTTTTTGCCAGGGACATACTGACAAACTGGCGTTGGACTCCATTCGCAGGTGGCTGACGCAGGCAAAAACCGTGCTCGGCTGTAGGGCAAAACATGGTAACAACACCTCCCGGTTTCTTTCAGCATGTAAAAAAAATGTAGGTCGCGAACCATTTGAGAGTCCTGAAAGCAACATAATGGGTCACGACCAGAATTTTTTAAATGACAAAGGAATAGAGCAGTAAATAGAATGCAGGACAAATAATAAGGCAAATAATGCATCGTGAAGTGCTTGTTCGTGTTTTAAAACCATATACGTGTGTAAATGCGTATTTCTTACAATTTGTTCGGTCACACGAACTTGAAAGTCACCGCGTCCCGCTACTGCCACCTGCGACGTTTAGAAGCCAGTGACTGGCGGGGAGAACTCCGGCCCTGCCCAATGGGAAACCTTACGCATTAGCTGAGGCCTCTGGGAAATGGAGTTCAGTGTCATGGAGCATTCTGGGAATCGTAGTTCTGTGAGTCCTCCGGGCGCGGTCGAAAACCGAGCGGGGGCGGGGTTCTCTTCGCGCGACCGGAAGTGGCCGTTGAAGCCGGCAGTAGGCGTGAAAAGAGGTTGGCGCTGAGGAAGTGCAGCCTCTTCGGCTCCCTTCGCTAGGTCTGGTGATTGTCCCATCGCTTCCGGACGCGGGATCCGAGTGTGTGGATCGCCCTAGAGGGAGGGAAGCCCAGGTATCACCATGGCAACCGCCAGCCTCGCGGCCGCGTGACGTCACCCTTCTCACTGGGCTGGAAGCGGCCTCTGCGGGAGGGAGCTGGGGAGTCCTCGAAGGGGGCGCCCCTCGCCTCCTTCAGTGCGGGGCGGTTCCGCCCTGATCCCTTGGAGGGCTTTGTTCTTTTGTTCCGGTCTAGGAGGAAGGACTGGAACCGGGCCCCGCCCTGCTTGTCCACCTTCCAGCTTTTCCACCCCGCAACAGGTGTGTCTTCCTGTAATCCAAGCCGGGGTGTGAGCCCGCAAGTGTGCATGGAGGTAACGGGCCGGGTCTGGGGGCGCCTCTGGCCGGATTTGAGGGTAAGCACCAAGGGGTTTTTTGCATCTGGAGCTAAACCTGCGTACTCGAGCTCCACTCTCTTTTTGTTCAGCGGGAGTGCCTGCTCAGTGGCTCTCGGCGGGCACTTCTCTTTCCCAGGGATCTCTTAGCCACTGTGCAAAACTCTGAAGTACGATTGTGACGCATGCTGCTGACCCCATGCTGTGTCTTTTAGGGCCGCCAACCTTAGCGTGTGTAAGGGCTCAGACTTCTTGCCTGAGCCCCAGACCGAGGCCCCAGCTGGAAAGACGCTGCTTGGGAAACCCTGGTGTCCAGGCTCCAGAGGAACGGATGAGCTCCTGAGATGGAAGGTAGTGGGGATGACAGAGGGAGAGCGGGCTGATGGAGGCAAAAGAACAGTCAGGACTGGAAGATCAAACACCTGACAGCTGGTAGAGGTGGAAGGAGGGAATCTTATCGTAAGGGCAGAGAAAAACTGAACTGCATTATGGTGCGAGATTTTTACTTAGGTTTCTATGAAGAGACTTGCAGGAAGAGTTAATTCTCCCTGGCTTCGGGATCGGGGAATGAAAAGGAGCGATGATTCAGAATGTCTGTGATCCTCACGTGACTTTTATTTCTTAAATATTAGAATGATAATCCTGTAGTCAGAAAAAATCTTGGTAATCATCCCTTCAGTACAAGAATTAAAGTATCCCTGGCAGATGGCCGTTTGTTAAGTCTATGCCTGAAGAAGTGTGGCATTAAACTCTTCATTTTGGGTGCAGACTATTCCCTTGGTGGCTCTTTCTTTTTTTTCTTTTTTTAAGTTCCTTATGTTAGGCAGAAGTGCCTGTCCCTGTAACTTCTGTGTTGGGTCTTAGTTCTTAGTTTCCAAAAGCAAGAGACTGTTCTCTCTCACATTACTGCCCTTCAGAATGTGAATTCAGCTGTTAGAACTCCTACTCATAAATTCTTTTCTTTTCTAAGCAAAACAGCCTCAGTTCCTTTGATGGATCTTCATATGATATATCTGGACCTCTTTTGCCAAGACTCTTCTGCCTGAGAGCATGCTTCTTAAAATGCATTGCCTAAAATGAAACATAGTTCTTTAGATATGTTTATGATAAATTCTATAGAGTTTTAGTACCTAAAAGTACTTCTTTCAGTTTGGATTATACTTCTGCTGTTTAGCATCAGATTATATTTGCTTTGAAAAAAAAATCAGCGATATTATGCTGTAAGCCCTAGATCTTTTTTACAAAAACTGTAGTGAACTAGACTTATGCCATCCTTGTGTCAGAGAATTTTTTTTTATCCTTAATAACAGGACTTCACATATATGATTGTTCAGTTTTTTGGCCAAGTTTTCCAGCTTGTCAGAATAATTATGAATCTTCATTTATTCAGGGTTTTAACTGTCCTTTCCAACTTTATGTCACTGGCATATTTAATGAGTGCTCCTTCTATTTCTTCTTTCATGTCCTTGAACAGGTCAGAGTTAGGACAGAGCCCTATGACGCGTCACTGTAGACTTTCCTGTGCATTATCATTGTTGTTATGTTCTTCAGGTATCCGTATGCACGCAACTTTGGTTTAACCTATTATCATACAGTTCTTTTTTTGAATTTGTTTAATATCAATAGACGTCTTAACATTATATTACTTATGTAGGTTTAAGCCATACCTTCTATTAATCCTCAATTCTTTTTTTAAGAGTACAGAGAATCTCTTTCTTACAACTGCATGTGTATCAAAAATTATCTCAAAACAAAAAGTTTTATTTTAAAAATTAACTCGTTCATTATATTATTGATAAACAATTGTAAATTATAATAACAATTTTGTTTACAATAATTAGCATGTGTAAGATCTGCACACTGAAACTACAAAACGTTGATGAGAAAAATTTTTTCCAGCCATATTGAGATATACTTGACTCCTAACATTGTGTAAGTTCAAGTTGTCCAACGTGATGATTTGATAAACTATAGACTGGGAAGTCATTACCGCAGTAAGGCAGATTATCGCATCTCTCACCTCACATACTGCCTTCTGTGTGTGTGCACGGTGAGAACCTTTAAAATTTACTCTCAGCAGCTTCCAAGTATATAATACAGTACCGTTAACCACAGTCACCATGTTGTACACAGATCCCCAGAACTTGTTTATCTTATAACTGGAAGCTTATGCCCTTTGACCTTTGGAAACTCTTTGTCTCTGTGTGCTCAGCTTTTCTAGATTCCACATGTAAGTGATATCATGCAGAATTTGTCCATGTCTTATTTCACTTAGCGTAGTGTCCTCAAGGTCCATACACACGTATGTTGGAAGTGGAAGGATTTCCTTTTTTTTTAATGCCTGAATAGTGTTCCGTTGTGTATGTGTATACACAGATCTGTGGTGACAGCTGGGAGAAATTTAAGTTGATATAACCCCTTTGGAAAACAGTACAGAGGTTCCTCGAGGAATTAAAAATAGCGGCGCCTGGGTGGCTCAGATGGTTGAGAGTCTGCCTTCGGCTCAGGTCATGATCTCAGGGTCCTGGGTTCGAGCTTCACATAGGGCTCCCTGCTCAGGGGGGACCCTGCTTCTCCCTCACCATCTACCCCTCCCCCTGCTTGTGTTCTGTGAGTCAAATAAATAAATACAATCTTTAAAAAAAAAAGAAATTAAGACTAGAACTACCATATGACCCAGCAATCCCACTTCTAGGTACATATCCAAAGAAAATAAAGTCTACCTTGGAGAAGTATCTGCACCCCTATATTTATTGCAGTATTAATCACAGTAGCCAAGACACAGAAACAACCTATGTGTCCATCAACAGATGAGTGGATAAAGAATATGCGACATGTGTATTTCCCTAGTGGCTGTACCAATTTACATCCCATTACTAGTGCACAAAGGTTCCTCTTCTCCACATCCTCACCAATACTTTCTGTCTTTTGTCTTTTTGATAGTATTCATTCTAACAGGTGTGAGGTGATATCTCACTGTGGTTTTCATTTGCATTTACCTGATACTTATGTCAAGCACCTTTTTATGTACCTGCTGGCCATTCATGTATCTTCTTTGGAAAAATGTTTATTCAGGTCCTCTACCCATTTTTAAATTGGATTGTTTTTATGCTGTTGAGTAGTATGAGTTCCTTATACATATTTGATGTTAACCCCTATCAAAGATATGGTTTGCAAATATTTTTTCCCATTCCATAGATTGCCGTTTCATTTTGTTGATGGTTCCCTTTGCTTTACAGATTTTTTTTTTTTTTTTTAGTTTGGTGTTATCTCTGCTTGTGGTGCTTGTGCTTTTGTTGTCATATTGAAAAGATCATTGCCAAGACCAATGTCAAGGAGCTTTTCTCCTAAGTTTTCTTCTAGGAGTTTTATGATTTTAAGTTTTAAGTCTGTAATCTATTTCAAGTTAATTTTCATGACTGGTGTACAATAAGGGTTCATTTTCATCATTCTGCATGTGATTATCTAATTTTCTTACCACCATTTTTTGAAGAAACTGTTCTTCCCCCATTCTTTCCCTGTGGAGTATTCTTGGACTCCCTGTCAAATATTAATGGGCCAATATAAGAGGGTTTATTTCTGGGCTCTCCGTTCTGTTCCATTAATTTGTGTCTGTTTTTATGCTTGTACCGTATGTTTTCATTGCCACAGTTTTGTAATATAGTTTGAAATCAGAAAGTGTGATGCCTCCAGCTTTATTCTTCTTTCTCAGGATTGCTTTGCCTTTTGGGGGGTCTTTTGTGGTTCCATATGAATTTTAGGATTGTTTTTTCTATTTCTGTGAAAAGTGCCATTGGAATTTTGATAGGGATTGCACTGAATCTATAGATAGCTTTGGGTAGTGTGGACGTTTTAATTATAAAAATTCTTCTGATGGGGCACCTGGGTGGCTCAGTCGGTTAAGTGTCTGCCTTTCGCTCAGGTCATGATCCCAGGGTCCTGGGAATGAGCCCCACATCAGGCTCCCTGCTCAGCGGGGACCCTGCTTCTCTCTCTTCCCCTCTGCACGCCCACCCCCACGCTCTCTTGTTCTATCTCAAATCAGTAAATAAATATTAAAAAAAAAATTCTTCTGATCCATGAACACGGAATACCTTTCTATTTATTTGTCTTCTGCCGTTTTTTTTTTCATCAGTGTCTTATACTTTTCAGAGTAGAGATCTTTCACATACTTGGTTAAATTATTCGTATTTTGGTTTTGATGCTGTTCTAAATGGGATTGTTTTTCTTCTTTTTAAGATACTTCCTTGTTAGTGTATAGAAACACCACTGATTTTTTATGTTGATTTTGTATCCTGCAACTTTACTGAATTTGTTGATTAGTTGATAGTATTTTTGATGGAGTCTTAAAGATTTTCTGTGTATAATATGTCATCTGCAAACAGATAATTTTATTTCTTCCTTTCTGATGTGGATGCTTTTTATTTCTTTTTGTTGCCTAATTACTCCAGTTAGGACTTCTGGTATTATGCTGAATAGAAAAGGTGAGAGTGGGCACCCTCCTCCTGTCCCATATCTTAGAGGGACATCTTTCAACCTTTCGCCATTGAGTGTGATATTAGCTGTAGGTTTGTTACATATGCTGTTACGCTGAGCATTGGCATTAATTCTTCTTGCAATATGAGAGTTCACCAGCGAAACCGTCTCACACTGGGCTTGTCTTTGTTGGGGGCTTTTTGATTACTGGTTCAGTCTCCTTACTCCTTATTGTTCTGTTCAGATTTTCTGTTTCTTCATGGTGCATTTTTATTAGGCTCTATGTTTCTAAGAATTTATCTATTTCTTATAGATTAGCCAATTTGTTGGCATAGTAGTTTCTTCTGATCCTTTGTATTTCTACAGTATCAGTTGTAATGTCTCCTCTTGCATTTCTGATTTTATTTAAGCTTTTTCTTTCTTTTTTTTTTTCCTTAGTTTCTCACCAGTTTTGTTTGCCTTTTCAAAAAACCAATTCCTAGTTTCATCGATCTTTTTTTATTATTTTTCTGGTCCTTATTTCATTTACTTCCGCTCTGATCTTTGTTATTTCCTTTTTCCTGCTAACTTGGGGGCTTAGTTTGTTCTTATTTGAGATCTTTCTTTTTTCTTAATGTAGACATTTAGCACTACAGAATTCCCTCTCAGAGCTGCTTTTGCTACAGCCCATATGCTTTGATATTTTGTTGCCATTTTCATTTGTTTCAAGATATCTCTTGATTTCCCTTTTGATGTCTTGACTCTTTCGGTTGTTCAGGAGTGTGTGATTTAGTGTCCACATATTTGTGAATTTTCCACTTTTTGATCTCTGGTTTCATACTATTTTTGTGGACTAGACAGTGGGTATGATTTTAGTCTTCTTAAAGTTGCTAAGACTTGCTTTTTGATCTATCCTGGAGAATGCTTCTGTGTCCTTGAGAAGAATGTGTATTCTGGTGGTGTTGGATAGAATGTTCTGTGTATGTCTTTTAGGTCCTTTTGGTCTAAAGTAGGTTCAAGTCCGGTTTCCTTGTTCATTTTCTGTCTGGATGATCTGTTCATGCTGAGAGTGGGGTACTGAAGTCTTCTACTCTTATGCACTGTTGTCTGTTTCTCCTTTGAGATCTGGTAGTATTTGCGTAACAGATTTAGGAGCGTTGATGTTAGGTACATACGAATTTACAGTTACCCTCTGGATGAACTGACTCTATCATTATATAATGGCCCTTTTTGTCTCTTGACAGCTTGTGACTTTAAGTCTGTTTTATCTGATGTATGTATAACTATCTCTGCTTTCTTTTGCTTTCCATTTGGATGGAATGTCTTTTTCCATCCGTTTCCTTTGAGCCTAGTGTGCCCTTAAAGCCGAATGAGTCTCTTCTAAGGCAGCATATAGTTGGATCTTATTTTCTTTATTAAGCCACTCTATTCCTTTTGATTGGAGAATTTAGTCCATTCATGTTTAATTATTAGTAAGGAAGGACATGCTGATGCCTTATTAGTTATTTTCTGGTTGTTTTGTACTTCCCTGGTTCCTTTCTTGCTCTTTTGAGGACTTCCTTTGTGAATGGATCATTTTCCAGGGAGGTATGCTTTGATTTCCTTTTCTTTATCTTGTGTGTCTATTATAGCTTTTGCTTTGTGGTTATCCTGGGGGCTTACATAGAACATCTTCCAGATCAAACAGTCTGTTTCAAGCTGATAACCAAGTTAACCTCAGTTGCATACAAGAACCCTTAATTTTTACTGCTCCTCGCATTTTATGTCTTTGATGTCATAATTCACCTCTTTTTATATTTTCTATCTTTTAATAAATTATTGTAGCTATAGTTATTTTTAACATTCTTGTCCTTTAACCGTTACATAAGAATTAATGTTGAACACACAACCATATTACAATATTGTTTTAAATTTGTACACTTATTTTTACCAGCGTGTTTTGTAATTTCATCTGTTTTCATGTTACTAATCAGCATCCTCTCATTTCAACTTGAAAGATGCCTTTCTGCATTTCTTGTAAAGCAAGTCTAGTGGTGATGAAATCCTTCAGCTTTTGTTGTATTATAGGAATGTCTTTCTCCATTTTTGAAGCACAGCTTTGCTGGGTGAAGTATTCTTGGTTTGCAGTTTTTTTCTTTCAGTATGTTGAATATATTATCCCACTCTGTCCTGGCTGCACAGTCTTTTGCTGAGCAGTCTGCCAATAGCCTTACAGGGTTTCCCCTTAAATGTAAGGCATCTTTTCCCCCCTCTTCCTGCTTTTATAATTTTCCCCCCTCTTCCTGCTTTTGTAATTTTGTCTTTGATTGTAGACTGTTTTATCATAATGTGTTTTATTCTTTTCTTTTTTTAAGATTTATTTATTTATTTGTGAGAGAGAAAGAGAGAGCACAAGCAGGGGAAGCTGTCAGCAGAGGGAGAAGCAGGCTCCCCACTGAGCAAGGAACCCAATGCGGGACTGGAACCCAATGCGGGACTCGATCCCAGGACCCTGGGATCATGACCTGAGCCACTTAACTGACTGTGCCACCCAGGCGTCCTTATCATAATGTGTTTTAGAGAAGATATTTTTCAGTGGAAATTATTTGGAGACCTGTGAGCTTCATGAACTTGGAGGTCCTAGTTTCTGCCAAGATTTGGGAAATTCTTAGCTATTTTTTTTTTTTTAAGATTTTATTTATTTGACAGAGAGAGAGACAGCCAGTGAGAGAGGGAACACAAGCAGGGGGAGTGGGAGAGGAAGAAGCAGGCTCCCAGCAGAGAAGCCTGATGCGGGCTCCATGTCAGGACTCCGGGATCACTCCCTGAGCCACCCAGGCGCCCCTTAGCTATTGTTTCTTTAGATAAGCTTTCTGTCTCTTTTTCCCTTTATTCTTCTGGGACTCCAGTAATGTGTGGATAGTTTCTTTTAATGGTATCCTATTGTTTACATAGGAGTTCTTCATTCTTTTTCTCCTGTATTCTCTTCTGACTGGATAATTTCAAATGACCTGTCTTCTACCTCACAGGTTCTTTCCTCTTTGTGGTCCAGTTGGCAATAGGTGTCTTCTGTTGCAGTTTTCATTTCTTTGGCTCTAGAATTTGTCTTTTCTTTTTTGTTTATGATTTCTGTTAAACTTCCAATTTTGTGTATTGTTTTCCTAATTTCATTTAAATGTTCTTCTGTGTTTTCTTATAGCTCACTGAGCATCTTTGAAATAACTATTTTGAATTTTTTTTACTGTGTAAGTCCTAAATCCCTTTCTTTAGCGTTGGTTCTAGGAAAATTATTGTGTTCCTTTGGTGGTGGTGTGTTTTCTTGATCTTTCATGTTTCTTGAAGTCCGGTGTTATGTCTTTGCATTTGAGGAGGCAGTCACCTCCTCCTGTCTTTAGTTACTGGGTTCAGGAGAAAAATACCTTCTGTCAGCCCTGTTAGGGATTCTTAGGTTTTCTCAGACCTTCTGTGGATATGTCTACCCCACTCTTCTTGTTCCCTCGTGGGGAGGATTTCTTAAAATTGTATGCCTTCTCTCAGTCCTGCAAAGCTAGGCCAGGTGCTGACAGACTCGCGTTTGCTCTCCTTTGGTACTGAATGCTCAGGCTTTAGTCCTTTTCTCCCAATCCTGCAGAGTCAGGCTGGCCTGTGTGTGCTCACTAGCTGTCTCCGAAGTCTTGCTCTTACTGCCATCAGGGATGTGCACGGGGAGCCAGCCCCGGTGGTGGGGGGTGTGGGTGTGCAGGTGAGGCATGCAGAGCATTGGAGGTGCCCAAAGGCTAGCTGGGGGGATCTACAGGTGAAGTATCCCCAGTGGCTCTTCGGCAGGCTTCCTGATGGAGTCCACAAAGTGGCTCGTAGGATCTGTGTCCTTTTTTGCCCTCCAAGACACCAACTGCTGTTCCCCCAGCTGCTCCCTGCCCCCAGTCACTTGGGACGTTTCAGTATTCTGGATGAATGAGAGGGAAATGGGTTTTTTTGGTGGTATCCGCACAGCTAGGTAAGCTGAGTGCTCACACACTCTCACTTTCCCCTGTGGGAGAAATAAGGGGCCAAGGTCTCTCTTGGCACCGAGCTTTACCACCTTGGGGGTAGGGGCTGTGACACAGACAAAATGAAGCCGCCTCTTCCATCTTCAATGCATCCAGTCCTGGGTTTTTTGTTTTCTTTTGCTTCCACGACGTGCTGAAACTTCTCTGCTGGACTCCTGGGCTTCCACAAAGACACTCTCATCCGTGGGTGATGGTCTAAATCCATGTTCTTTGCAGGCAAGAGGATAGAAAACTCTTATTATACCACGTTGATGTCACTCCTCGATTCTTTATCCTATTATATCTTTTATAAATGTAAATCAGACAAAATGGTTTTAAGTCCTTGCTTTTTTTCTTCTTGGGATTTTTCACAGTTGTACAGTCGGGATTACTTTTCATGTGCCTCCGTCCCTTACAGTCGTAGTACTTGCAGCATTTACCGAGCGCTCGTGATTGCCATTTACTGTCACCAGTATAGTTGGTTCTGCAGTCTCGCTCTTGTTGGTCCTCTTGGTTTCTGCTACTTGGAATCAGAAGCATCTTACCTGAGACATTTGTCTTGATTCTGTTTTCCTAAATTCTAGGTTGCATATCTGTACATGCACAACATTTCCTTCTGCTGTTAAAAACTCTAAAATCACACTTTCATTGTTTTCTTAAGATTTCTATTACAATAGTTTTCCCTTACCAATCAAATTTAAGTTGAGAATAATACATAGTTCTAAATTTACTGCTTCCTCTGCTTTCTGAGAATTGGGCTTTCCTGTGAACCATGACTCTGAATAGACCTCCCCAGGAGCAAAGTTTATTTTTGTTTATTGTCATATAAGTTACATATATATTAAGTGCACAATTCTAAAGGATATTGCCTGATTAATTTTTGTATATTATATACCAGTGGAATCACCACCCACAGTAACATGTAGGATGTTTCTGATGCCCCAGAAGTTTCTCTTGTGCTCCTGCCCAGTTATTATTATCCCTCCAGAGGTAACCACTGTTCTAACTTCCATTACGATCGATTGGTTTGTTTCGCTTTTTTTTTTATGTGAGTGGAATTATACCGTTATGTGCTCAGCATTGCGAGGTACATCCATGTTATTAGGTGTATCAATAGCTCATTGTTTTATATTGCTGAATAATATTCTGTTGTATGAAAGTATTGTGGCTTATTTATCTGTTTACCTGTTGAAAGACATTTGGGTTGTTTCCAGTTTGGGGATATTATGAATAAACCTGCTGTGAACAGTCTTGTACGAGTCTCTAGGTGGCCACGAGGCCTGGCACACGAGTGGAATTGCTGAATTCAGAACAAGCATTTGTTTAACTTCAGTATATAAGTGCCGAACATTCCTACATGATTGATACATTTACTCCCCACAGCCATGCACAGAAGTTCCAGTTGCTCTGTGTGCTTGCCGGCAGTTAGTACTGACCATGTCAATCTAATTGTTAGACATTCTGGTGGGTAGGTAGTATAAGTAATTATGCCATTGTGATATTTAATTTATATTAATAGCAAAGTTTCAAAGGGCCTGTGAAGACTTTTGGGAAGTAACTGTATTATTTATTCAGATGTTGTTCATAGGAGAGAAGGCAGCAGAAGTATTTTGCCTCACTTAATAAGGCACAGACTGAGTTGAAGGTTACGTATGTGTCTAGGGACAGAACCGTGAACACTGAAGTAACGCTTTGGGTCCCGAGTCTACTGATGAGGGTACCAGAGCCCTAGTTAGCAGTTATCCTGTTTCTGTTTTTGGATTCGGAGAAGTAAAGGCAATGGCATAGCTCTATTTTCACATGGAAAGATAATCTGGATTTAATAGCTTGCTGGGAACAGCTAATTTGGACAGGATTCACTGTGGTTTCTTCTTCCTCTCCAGAGCTGTCCTCTTCGGAGTCTGCCCTTCTCCAGGGGGGACACACTCTACTTGCATCAGCCAGTTTTCAAGTAAGTTGGAATTCCTGAAATGCCATTTGGTCCTTAGAGTGGACTGTGTATGTTCATTTAAAAACCAATGTCGGGAAGTCATTCTGGGCTTCCGCCTGCCCAGTGACCTTTGAACCTCTGCCTCTCCAGCTTCACTAAGACATTTACCACTTAACGTGCTGCTTACTATCTTGTCATGCTCCAACAGTGACAGAGCAAAGGAAGAACAAAACTTGATCCTTTACTTGAATAGACCAAGTGACTGTTAGAAACCAGAACAGGTCAATATAAAAAAAGTTAAATGAGTACCATGGAAAAATAGAGAATGCAAAAATGTGTGGTCTAGAGGGGTCAGGAGAGTTTCAAGGGGTATGGGATTTGCACTACCTCTCAGAGGATGGGGGGACATTTGGATATTTAGACATGTGGGAGAGATGGGGTGGATTCTAGCTATGGAGAAGATTTTGAGCAAAGGTTCACAACAATTAACAGGAGTTACACAGGAATCAGAAAAATTGGGGGAGCTGGTTTATTTTGGCAGATGGTAAATGATTAAGTTGGAATATGACAGGCCTCAAATGTTTAGATGAGAAGTTGAAGGTTTTATTCTGTACATAGTTTTTGAACCATTAATGGTTTCTGAGGAAGAAAGGGACAGGATACTGTTTTAGGAAAAACCAGTAACTGAGCGGTTAGACGAAAAATGTAACCGTTTTTCCACCAGGTATAAGTCACCTCAAGCCCTCCCTTATTCAGGCCTTTTCTTAGACTTTTTCCCCTACTTCCCATCCCACAATGTAATCATCTAATCAAATGATCCCAGTTCTTCCCACTTTCAGCTCAAGTACTTCTGGTATCGCTTTATTTTTTATCGAGGTATAATGTGATAATAAACTGCATGTATGTGAAGTGCGTAACTGGCTAAGTTTTGACATACACGTGCACCCAGGAAACCATCTCCGCGATGAAGACAGTGACCATATCCAGTCAGAGAACGTACTTTGTATGACTTGAATCTTCCTGAATTTGAGACTTGTTTTGCCCTGACTTGGTCTCCCTTGGGAAATGAACAGTGAGCACTTGAATGTGTATTTTGCTGTTGTTCAGTAGAGGATTCTAAGAATGGATTAGTTTCCTTTTAGAAGCTTAAGGACTTAAAACAACACATTTACTGTCTTACAGTTACAGAGGTCGGAAGTCCAAAATGAGCTGGCCGGGCTGCATTCCTCTGAAGGCTGTGGGGCAGAGTCTGTGCCCTCACCTTCCCAGCTTCTAGAGGCAGCCCGTATTCTTTGGCTTGTGTCCCGTTCTTCCATCCTCAGAGCCATCGGTGTGGCATCTTTAAATCTCTCTTCACATCTCCTGCTCTTGACTGTGACCTTCTTATAGGGACTTTTGGGGACATTGGGCCCACCCCTGTAATCTGGGATAATTTCCCCATCTGAAAGGCCTCAGCATGATCTCATCTGCAGTGCCTCTTGTTCTCGATAATGTCATCGTTCGGAGGATCGGACGTGGCCATCTTTGGGAGGGGCCCCTATTCCGTACGTGCAGATGTCCAGCCAAGTCGGTGGAGCGTTGTTCAAATGCTTTATATCCTTATTGATTTTCTGTCTGCTTGTTATCACATGTTGTGATAGGGATATTGAAGTTGGGGGCTGTCATGACGTAGACTTGTGTATTTCTCCTTGCAGTTCTGTCAGGTTTTCCTTTGTGTTTGAAGCTGCTACTAGGTGCCTAAGCATTTGGGACTGTTACGGCCTCCTCCTCAAGTGACCTTACTTATCGCTGAGAAATGACCCTTCTGTTGTTTGCCTCCAAGCTTGCTTTGGTATCTGATTAGTGTCAGTGTGGCGTGTCTTTTTTCATCCTTGTGCTTTTAATCTACTTGTGTCTTCATATTTACTTATTGGTAACATGTAGTTCATTGGGTTTTGCCTATTTCAGTCCAATCTGGCAATCTGCCTTTTAATTGGGGGTGTTTAGGGGCGCCTGGGTGGCTCAGTCATTAAGCGTCTGCCTTCAGATCAGGGCGTGATCCCGGAGTCCTGGGATCGAGCCCCACATCAGTCTCCCTGCTGGGAGCCTGCTTCTTCCTCTCCCACTCCCCCTGCTTGTGTTCCCTCTCTCACTGGCTGTCTCTCTGTCAAATAAATAAATAAATCTTAAAAAAAAAAAATAATTGGGGGTGTTTAGACCATTTATTTAATGTGATTTTACATTTAATGTGATTATTGGTGTGATTATTCAGCTTTTTTTTTCTGTTCATGTTACCTTCGTTCTCTTTTTCCTCCATTCTTCTTTTGGAAACTGAATATTGCTTAGGATTTCAGTTTATTTTCTTCATTAGCTTATTAGCCATAACCCTTTCGTTATTTTCTTTTTTAATTTTGTTTTTTAAAGATTATTTGAGAGAGAGCAAACACGAGGGGGGTGCATAGGGAGCAGACTCCCTGCCGAGCAGGGAGCCCGATGTGGGACTCGATGCCAGGACTCTGGGATCATGACCTGAGCCGATGGCACATGCCCAATGGACTGAGCCACCCAGGCGCCCCATCCTTGTTACTTGTTGCTTAAGGTACACGTTTATCGCCACTTCCTTTCAAGTGATTCTCCTCTTCGTGAGTAGAACCTTGCAGTAGCGTTCTTCCGCTGCTCTTGTCCCACTGTTCAATGCAACTGTCGGCATGTGGTTTCCTTTTACACGTGTTGTGAACCCCACAGTACTTGTTATTTTTTGTCTAAGCAATTATCTTTTAAAGAGATGGAAATAATAAGAAAAAAATTATATATTTATCCACATATTATTTCTGGTGTTTTTCATCTTCAGGATGTCTATCAATGATTGACAGTGCGGGGCGGATTCTGACCCCTGGGACGTTTGGAAATGTTAGGAGACGGTTTGGTTGTTACGACTCGGTGGGACGTGCGCCTGGCTCCCAGCGGGTTGATGCCAGCGATGCTGCCCCCACAGCGACTTAAAAGAATGATTTGGTCCAAAATAGCAGTAACAACAAGGTTGAGAAGCATTGGCTGCAGACCCTTACTCTCACCTGGTGTCACTGTTTCTTCTGCATGAAGGCTTCCTCAGGATCTCCCGCAGGGCAGTCTGCTGGTCATGAATTAAGTTTTTATATCCGAAGAAGGCCTTCTTTTGCCATTGCTGAATTCAATTCTGCTTTGACAGTTTTTCTTCTTCTTAGTGTATAATGTTGCTCCATGTATTCTTGTTGCATTGCTTCCAACAAACAAGCTGCTGTTGTTTTTTATCTTTGTTCCTTTACATTTATGTGTCTTTTTTCCTCTGAATACTTGGTAAGAGTTTCTCTAACACTGGGTTCGAGCTATTTGGTTAAGATGTGCCTCAGTGTAGACTTCTCTGTGTCTCGTACGCTTGCAGTTTGAGTTTCTTAGACCTGTGAACTTTCATCAAGTTCAGAAAGTAATGAGCTATTATTTCTTCAAATGTTTTTGCTGCTCCTCTCCCCTCTTTCTGTTTTCAGGGACTCCAGCTGCACACATATTGGGCCACCTGAAGTCGCCCACAACTCCCTGATGCCTTCTCTTCTTATAAATTCTTTTCTGTTTCACTTTTGTTGTTTTCTGTTTTGTTGTCTTTGAATTTATTAATTTTTTCTTCTTCAGTGCCTGGTCTGCCATGAAGACTAGTCCGTATGCTTTTCATCTCTGAACATTCTCACTTTTAGCTCTAGATGTCTTTTTAAAAAATGTCTTCCATGTCTCTCTTCACTTTTTGAACAAATGGAATACAGTCATAATAATTTTTAATGTTCTCATCTGTTAGTATTTGTGTTCTGGGTTGGCTTTAATGGATTAATTTTTTCCTCATTATAGTTGTATTTTCCTGCTTCTCTGCAGACCTGATAATCTTTGAATGGCAGATACTGTAGATTTTACTTTATTGGGTTCTGCATACTTTTGTGTTCCTATAAAATATTTTTGAGCCTTATTCTGGGTTAGGTTACTTGAAACTGTGTTTCTTTCAAATCCGGCTTCTAAGATGTATTAGGTGAAGCAGAACCGTGAGTAGGGTTAGGGCCGCCTGGTCCCACGGTTGAGGCCCAGGCTTCCTGAGTATTTTACGCAGTGTCCGACGAACTGTGAAATTTGCCGGTTTGACTGATGGCAATAGAAACTCTATTTCCAGCCCTTTAGAGCACCGGTACTGCTCCCTTGAATCCTTTTGGGTGATTCTTCCCCCACCTCGGTGGTCTCCTCACACGCACGCCGTGATGGGTACTTTGCTGAGTACTTGAGTGGAAACCTCTGCAGTTCTCGTTGCTTCTTTCCTTGTGCAACTCTCGTCTGCAGTACTCTGTCTTGTGACCTCGAGTCCCCCTGATTTCCCCAAACTCTCAGCATTCTCTCAGTTCGGTGAGTCTGTTGGGCAGCCCTGGGTGCCCTGTCTGTACCCTTGCATGGAAACTCAAGGCAGTAAGCTGGAGCAGTCGTGGGACTCACCTCATTGGCTTACTGATTCTCAGGGATCACTGTTCTCTGTTGTAGGAGATTCACTGTCTTGGAAACATGTTTCCTATGCTTTGTCTGCAGTTTGTTGGTTATTTCATGCAGGAGTGTGGATCCAACCTTGTTAACCTCATCTTGACCACAGCATGGTCCTTTTGAGGTTGTCGTCTTTGAATTTATTAATCCTTATTAATAAACCATAAGCTTTATGAGGGCGGATCTAGCCCAGGCTTACTCTGGGACTCTTTCTCAGGGGCCCCATGACCACCCTGTAATTCCGTGATTCGCTAGAATCACTCACCCAACTCAGGGCATGACTTAGGGCTAAAGATGATTACAACAAAGGCTACAGAACAGGATCCAAAGGAGACAGAGCCTCACAGGTGGAATCCAGAGAAATCAGGCGCAGGCTTCCGAGTCCTTCCTCTGTGAGGATCGCACAGAGCCCCTTGGCTTCTCCTGTGATCAGAGATGTGGGAAACGTCTCTTCCTGGGGAAGCCTGCTTGAGTCTTGGAGTCCAGAGTTCTTAGAAGGGGCTGATCCCTTCGGGGCACACTGCTGTTGAGCAGCTGTGTGCGGGCCCCCGACGAGGGATATGACGCACCGTACGTGCGTGATGTCTTCGTGTGTACTGGCAGCAGTGTGGACCGTCGGGGACATCACCCTCCAGGCACACAGTGACCCCATCGGGCCGTGACGATGTAGGCGTTCGTCTTCAGAGCATAAGGCTCGGAAGCACGGGTCCAGTTCTCCTTGGGTTAGTGAGCATCGAACGGACCCGACCTGCTGCTGTTACTCTGCTCACGGGCAGACCTGCCTGGCTTCTGAAGGGCGCCGGAACGGCCTGCGGGGGCTGAGCGTGCGTGTCTTTCTTCACACGGGGTTCTGGCGTAGTGACTTCCTGTGGCCCGTGGAGACTGTCATCCTTACACCAGAACAATGCACGTCCTCCTCTCTCCAGCATCTGTCCCTCAGACTCCCTGCGTCCATGGGCCCGAGCGGTCACCTCTGTGTCCTCGGCTCTGTCCGGCCACTGTTCTTGAGGGGCTCCCGCCTCGCTGCTGTCCAGCCTGGGGCGCCTCCAGACAGGATGCCGAGGGGGCTTTGGGCTCATGTCTCCTTTCTCTCAGGGTCACCGTTCTGTCCTGCCTGTTTCTTCCCAGATAGATGGTTCAGTCGGATAGTCGTTGACCCGGCAGAGCTAGTCCACTTGCTCTCTTATGGTTAGAAACAGAAATCTCACCAGCTGACTTATCAGTTTTAAAACAAAATTAACTCACCCAATTTCAAATACAGAATAAAGAATAAGTAGGACGTCCCCTGTACCACCTCCAGCCCCCACCACAGGGTCCCACCGATAATATCTGGTAATGTCTTCTTTCAAGTTTTCTTCTGTCATTTACACATAAGCCTTCCTAGTCATAAAAATATAAACAGGATCATGCCACATATGCCGTTCTTAATATCACAGGTGCTTCCTAATCAGTGCATATAGAGACTTCCTTTTACAAATGTCCGCATAAAGCGCGTTAGTATGGATACACCATACGTTCTTGAACCGCTGTCCTATTAACGGACATTTAAGTTTGTTTTTTTTTCCTCCAGAGTGTTGCAAGGGTGCTCGCGTGTCTTTGCACTCTGAGGTACTTCTGGGGAATAAATTCCTACAGGCAACAAAACTGGACTGAAGTTTTGATGGATCCTGTCGGATTGGCCCCTAGGTAGACCTGCCACGCTGTCCACGTGCACTTCAGCTGTTAGCCCAGCTGGCCTCTCTCGTACCACGTTTTTCGTGGAGTGGAGCATTCTCTCAGGGCTTATTTAACATTGTCGTGGGTGAACTGCTTGTTTGGGTTGTTATTTTGTTGTTGTGGGTTCATCTCTCTTGCTATTTGTGGGAATTCAGAATATTGACTTTTGTTTATGGTTTATTTTAGAAGTTTTACATTTTTATGCGGTTCTGTCAATCTGTTTTAGGATTTTTTGCTTTCTAATTTCAAGCTTATAAACCTTTTATTCTATTTTTCTTTAAAATTCTACTCCAACAGAAATTTTCGTGTGCTGTGAAGAAACTCACCTTAATTTTTTTCTCAAATAGTCATTTGTTATGACACTGTTTAGTGGCTAATTCAGCTATTTTAGCTAATCTGAAACTTGCTTAATCCTATTCAGTTCTTATAACCCTAGGTCTGTTTCATTGAGTTTTATTCCATACTAGGCCACTCTTTTATCTTTATCTCTTGGTATATTTTGAAATGTGGTAGGGCAAGTCTCCTCCCCAGATTCTTCCAAAACTATTTTTGGTTCTTAAACATTGGAGGTAGTGAAATGTTCTGTTGACGTTAGGAGGTACACTAGTGGTGTTTCATGTATCTTAGAACAGAGAGGACGACGCTGACGGTGACCTGCAGCCTGGCCAGCGCGACTTAGTGCCAGCTGTGCACCAGGCCCCGAAGGAAGCACTTCCTGTTGAGCATTTATTAATTTCTCACAGTAGCCCTGATTGAGGCACTGTTTTTACATGCCTTCCACAAAGAGGAAACATCAAAGTCATTTTTCAGATAGCCCCGTCGCTGTCTTGCCTTCCTTCTGTCCATACTGCAAACTTCACCCCTTTCCTGGGTGAAGCCTTTATGGCTAAGGCGAAATCTGGTATTTCAGGAATCTGTGACCTTCAAGGATGTGATAGTGGATTTTACCCAGGAAGAATGGAAACAGCTGGATCCTGTCCAGAGGGATTTGTTCAGGGACGTGACACTGGAAAATTACACGCACCTGGTCTCCATAGGTAAGGATGATTTCTGAGTGCGGTCTTGGGGTGCGGAGGAGGGGGCTCTTGTGCTTCGGTGAGTGTTTGCCTTTAATCAAGTTAAGGAACCTCAGATTCCCAAATTTTGAAAGGTTTTGAAGAGCTTTGTACTCCTAGCAAGTACATGTAATAAACTAGTCATTTTTCTGAGCCCACTTTGGTTCCCAAATTCTGCCACGTCTGGGAATTTGTCCCATCGAGGCTCTGTGTGCTGTTCACTGCCATCGGCTTTGTCCCGTGTAGCACTCTCCTCCTACTGTAATCAGACACCTTTTTTTTCTTCTTCCCCTGTGAGCAGGACTCCAAGTTTCCAAACCTGACGTGATTTCCCAGTTAGAGCAAGGGACGGAGCCATGGATCGTGGAGCCTGGCATCCCAGTAGGTACTGTCGGAGGTAAGTAACGGATCCCTGCTGGATGCGCACCATTACTCTGACCGCTAGCCTGAGAAGAGGGTTTTATGTCCGAACGTGTAGATGTACTTGCTTCTCCTTAGCATCTCCTGGGCTCTCTAACACATCTACCTTGATACTCCTTTCAGAGATGGTATCCTTCCCGCTTTTTCCTGAACGCAACCTCTTGACCTGGACCCTGGATTCTGTCTCTTCCCACCTCCTTTGGGACCCTGGTCTCTTAATTACCACCTCACTTTTCAGCCGTTAGAGTTTGTTTTGGATCTGCAGGCTCTGTGACTAGCACCTCCAAACAGAAATAGTACCCTAAACTTCCAGATGCTGTTACTCAGCACTGTTCATCCTGCCGGCCACCACCTGCCGCCTTGCCTGCCCAGCCAAACTCCACGAAAGTGAGTTCCGTACCTGCAGTCTTCGTTTATCACCTATTCCCTAAGGTTTTGACCCTACAACTTAATCAGACTGTCCTTGAAGTTGTGCATAACTTTCTTGTAAACCAAACTGCACAGAGGGGCTCGTCAAAGATCTGACCCTGAAAAAAAATATACAGCCTTAGTCACCCTAGAGGAGGGATAGCTCTCCAGAGTCCGTGAGGAGGGAGTAGTTCGTTTTTATGGGGAGAAAACACTCCACGTTCAAATTTGGGAAGTGCTGGGAAATCTAAAATTTTAGCAGGTTTCCTACTGAAAGAGCACTCAGAGATTTCTTAAATATGTAATTGGGCAGTATGACTTTCCAACAGGGTTGCATAGATTGTAACATTCTTCCTCCCCCCACCCTCCCCACCATGAATCCTCTTCATACCGCACCTTTAAAATCCTTCTCTTAGAAGATGGTTTCACAGAACACAGTTTAGAAAAGTTGATTTTTTTAGAAAAATTAAAAGCTTTATTAAGTCACACTTAGCTTTTGGAAAAAAGTTGTCAGGTTTTATTACAAATTAAAGTTTTTAAAAAAATCCCAATTTGAGCAGATAGTTAAGTATTTTAAAATTGCTTTCTACGTACTGAAAAATCCTAGACTTCTCACAGAACACATTAGTCGTTACCAAAGAGAGATTTCGGTAAAAACAACACTAGAGACACACCTCATGTTGGGTGGATGGTCCCAGTGATCCGGTCGGTAGGGAGAAGACAATCACTTGAAACATGTGGCTCCGTTCCTTGGCTGACTTTACTACTGGAGTGGGACGTGATGGTGTCTTGGTGAGCTGGCCCTGGCCTCTTCCATCAGAGTGGACTTATTCTTTACTGCTGATTTGGCTGTTTTTCTCTGTAAGAATAATGTAGTTTTACAGACAAGTACGGGTGATTGGAAGTTGTAAGAGTACCTCCACTGAAGTGGCGGCAGGTCCTGGGCCTTGTCTGGATTCTCCTCCTTACCCTCCTCATGGCGTTGTGGCATGGCGTTGTGGAGACCTGGCCCCTGCAGAATCCCGACCAGTGACCCTGACACGGCCTCGGACTCGTGGGTCTACCTTGGTCTTTCGCAGCCCGGTTGTCAGCACCCTTGATTATCTCCCCACGCACCGGGACTGGCAGTAGTGTGGTCAAGGCTCACAGCTTTGCATTAGTAAAGAGAGAATTCCCTTCTGCAGTAGGAATGGTGCCATTCAGTCTGACCTTCTGGTACTCTCTCCAGTCCTTCATTCTTTGTCCTACCACGGATCTAGGACATGACAATGTGGATAACATTGGTCATGGTCTGTTGTGTTTGTTGCCTTCAGCTGCAACTCCAGGGCTCGACACCCTTTCCCTTGAACACCCCCCATGGTCTCCATATTCCTCACTGTGAAATACTTCCTGAAAGAATTATGGCCATCTGCTGTACAACTAGGTCTGTCTTGGTCATTCCATTAGTG
Source organism: Ursus maritimus (assembly GCF_017311325.1). NCBI lineage: Eukaryota > Metazoa > Chordata > Mammalia > Carnivora > Ursidae > Ursus > Ursus maritimus. The sequence goes on from NW_024425564.1 coordinate 9,083,621, forward strand.
AAAACATACCCATTTTTTTGTGCTGCAACTGGCTCTTCCCCCAAACTCCTCAGGTCCGTGCTGGAAGAGTACGGCTGTTACGTGTCGGCCTGCGCTTCCGGACGCTGCGCCCGTAGCCAGGGCACCAGGAGTGGAGCTGGGAGGCCGTCCTGCGTCTCTGCCTCACGGTGCGCGCTGGCAGCGACGATGCTGATCGTGGTCCTCTCCTAATGGAACCAAAGAAATGTGTTATTAAACAGCTTTGTTTCTTTACTGCATCTACCAGCATTGATTCCCCTGCTTCTTTCAGTTGTCCTCTTCCCGGTCCTGAGCAACACTCCGCCTCCTGGTTATGCGCCTTCCCGTCCGTCGTCTGTGTGCCGAAAAACTGCTTGCTTTCATTAGTACGTTTTATTCAGCCCATTACCCGATCTGCAAGGGTCTTCTTTTCTCAGACATTCCTGTTGCTTCTCCTATTCTCTTGCTCCTTTTTTAGTGATCTTTCCTGTCCTATATCAGAACATCTGGGTTCTACTTTTGGAATCTTCCACCCCCCCAAACACCGCCAGAGTCTGGTCCCTCAGTTCTCTTCCTAATTCTCAGAATGCCTAGAGGTGAACCTGTCTTCCTCCCTTGAAGTATGTCCTCTGCGCCCTTCCCATTCCTGGCAGAGATGTAATTGTTCCCTCTGTGTTGCCGGCTAACAACCATGGTCCTAATTAGCCACGTTTTCCTTACTTGAAATTTTGTTCTCAGACTTTTGTTTGCTGCTTGTTGACAAGGAACCCCAGTTCAGACTTGCTTTAGTCTGATGGTGTCTCCTCTCGGCCATCTCTCATCTCTGTGGTCAGTTTGTACTTTACTATTACCTTCCCGGTTCTTAGAGATTACTGTGAAACAGACATTCTCTTGCTACTTTCATATTTCATTTATCATTATCCTTTGCTCTTTCCAACTTTCTCCCCAAATTGGCTATACTTGAAAATCCTCGAGATTTCCTACGGGCTTTATTTTTAGCTTCATTAGGTCCTTCCCAAACAAGAGCAATTATTTGTTCTCCTTCTACTTAGAGAATATAGACATTTTCTTTTTCTTTCAGACTGCGCGACAAGACCAGAAAATAGCAGATCAGTCCCAGAGCCGGACGTTTCTGAAGAGCAGCCGTGTCGAGAGGCAGTAGTGGAAAAACCCAGAAGGGATGATCCCTGTAGCTCCAACGTCCTAGAAACCTGGGAGTCTGAAAGCAGTGTAGAGAAGCACCAGGCAAACCAACAGACACTGGCAAGAGAGAGAAAAATCACTGAAAAGACAACAGCCAGCTGGGAGAGAGGCCCTGGAACGAAGGACTTTGAAAAAAGCATCAATGTGACTGCAAACCTTGTAACACAAGAAAAATCTCCAGAAGAGACCCCTACTAAAACAAGTGCCAAACAGAATCCCAACCCAGTTAAAAAAGAGAAATCTTGTAAGTGCAACGAGTGTGGGAAAGCTTTCAGTTACTGTTCGGCTCTTATTCGCCATCAGAGAACACACACTGGAGAAAAGCCCTACAAATGTAATGAATGTGAAAAAGCCTTCAGCCGGAGTGAGAACCTTATAAACCATCAAAGAATTCATACTGGAGATAAACCGTATAAATGCGATCAGTGTGGAAAAGGCTTCATCGAGGGTCCATCTCTTACTCAACATCAAAGAATTCACACTGGAGAAAAACCCTATAAATGTGATGAATGTGGAAAAGCCTTTAGTCAGAGGACCCATCTTGTCCAGCATCAGAGAATTCATACTGGCGAGAAACCGTACACGTGCAATGAGTGCGGAAAAGCCTTCAGCCAGAGAGGCCACTTTATGGAACATCAGAAAATTCATACAGGAGAAAAACCTTTTAAATGTGATGAATGTGATAAAACCTTTACCAGGAGCACACACCTTACTCAGCATCAAAAAATTCATACTGGCGAGAAAACCTATAAATGTAATGAATGTGGGAAGGCCTTCAACGGGCCCTCGACGTTCATCCGTCACCACATGATCCACACCGGGGAGAAACCCTACGAGTGCAACGAGTGCGGGAAAGCCTTCAGTCAGCACTCAAATCTCACTCAGCATCAGAAGACACACACGGGGGAGAAACCGTACGACTGTGCCGAGTGCGGAAAGTCCTTCAGTTACTGGTCGTCCCTTGCTCAGCATCTGAAGATTCACACCGGAGAGAAACCGTACAAATGCGGCGAGTGTGGCAAGGCCTTCAGCTACTGCTCCTCCCTGACCCAGCATCGGAGGATCCACACCAGAGAGAAGCCCTTCGAGTGCAGCGAGTGCGGGAAGGCCTTCAGTTACCTCTCCAACCTGAATCAGCATCAGAAGACGCACACCCAGGAGAAAGCGTACGAGTGTAAGGAATGTGGGAAAGCCTTTATCCGGAGTTCATCTCTGGCCAAACACGAAAGGATTCATACTGGCGAGAAGCCCTATCAGTGTCACGAGTGCGGGAAAACCTTCAGTTACGGCTCGTCCCTCATTCAGCACCGGAAAATACACACCGGAGAAAGACCTTACAAGTGTAACGAATGTGGGAGAGCCTTCAACCAGAACATACACCTCACCCAGCACAAGAGAATTCACACGGGCGCAAAGCCTTACGAGTGTGCCGAGTGTGGCAAAGCCTTCCGGCACTGTTCCTCTCTCGCTCAGCATCAGAAGACCCACACGGAAGAGAAACCGTACCAGTGTAGTAAGTGCGAGAAGGCTTTCAGCCAGAGCTCCCACCTGACTCAGCACCAGCGCATCCACACCGGAGAGAAGCCCTACAAGTGCACCGAGTGTGACAAGGCCTTCAGCCGCAGCACCCACCTGACGGAGCATCAGAACACGCACACGGGCGAGAAGCCCTACAACTGCCACGAGTGCAGGAAGACTTTCAGCCAGAGCACGTACCTCGTTCAGCACCAGAGAATCCATTCAGGGGAGAAACCTTTCGGATGTAGCGACTGCGGGAAAGCCTTCAGGTACCGTTCCGCCCTCAACAAACACCAGAGACTGCACCCGGGTATATGACTCTTCGAGGAAGGCCGCTTTGTCCTTTGGTCAAGTACCGAAGAATCGGAGTGAATCTAGAAACCGCTCAAAATATTTTCACTTTTCACGGTCCGCTGTGGCACGGGAAGGGGCATTGCTAAGCTCTGGGACACCGGAAAGGTCAACTGTTCAGGCCTCAGTTTGCTCTGTGAACAAGGGATTGGGAGTAGATGGTTTCAGGGCGTGTTGGGAGTTTTATATTCCAGTTTTGTATATTCACAGTATATTCTTGATTAGGATTCTCTACGTCAGCATCTAGAGTGTGTATATTTCTGCATGTTTTGCTACTAGAAAGCATTCGTGCTTCAGTAACTGGACGGGGGACCTATTAGGCTCCTGTTCTAATGCATTTAAGTTGATTAACTGGTTCCTAATAAAATAATTATAAAGCATCCTTAAATCAATAATTCATCAGTATATACTGGCTTACCTCAGGGCAAGGGTTAAGCCTTCCTGTTCCTATTTCTCTTAGTATGTCTTAGCATCCTAGGAGTTTATCACAACTACAGCTCCCCCTCCATAGCCACACCAGTGTTATCTAACCCTCACTGAATAGTGGAATCGCTTCAGCAACTTGATAAAACTCTGTTGCCAAGGCCCCACCTTCAGAGACTAATTTAACTGGCCCAGTGGGTTAGGGACCAGGCTTCAGTATTTTTTTACAGTCCTCACAGGCAGCCCAGAAAGAACAACTGGATTCGATCACCCACTCCTTTAGTCGGCAGTTTCCTGTGGCTGCTTCTAGAAACCTCACATAATTTGTACACATCATTTCGACTATCATCTTATTTTGTAAGTTGAGTTCTCACACACGCTGGGAGGTAGGGTTAATTTATTTCCTCACCGAAGTGCAGAAATAAAACAGCTGTGTAAAGGTCATTTTATCTGCTTTTCCTTGGCCCCAGATATCAAAAGCAGATGACAGTGCTAATGACATCCCTGGTCAGGATAACGTGCGAGCCAGAAATCCATATGGGCCGAGCCTGGAAGAGACTGGCCCCTTTGATTTCCTCCAGATCTAGTCTAATTACCAGGTAGCTCTTTTCAGGCCAACCGACGACTTCCCAGCCGGGCCTTGAGAATGGAGAGCTCTGAGAACAGGGTAGCACAGAAAAGTTCTTGACTCTTCTACAGGTGAGGTTTGGGGGGAGTGGGTGCTGCTGATTCTCACAAGTGGAAAAAAAAAAAAAATTCAGTCTTTTTGGCACATATAACTGCCAGAGACCTGCACTGGAATCTTGTCCCCTCCTTAACTGGAGGTGCCAGACAGTGAAAAACAGATCAAATTCAGGAAAAAATGTAGCCATTTTAAATCTCAGCACCTTTCTCTGTTGTAATTTGAAACATCTATAAAGGAATGCCATCTTGGTATTTCTTAATTTCTCAAGGCTTCCATCATGTAGGGATTATAGGCTCCCACTGCAGAGAGGTGGAAACTGCCGCATACAGGGGAAGCTTGGGGTGGGATCGGAGCCCCTCCCACAGGACAAGGAAATGAAGTTTCTTACCTGCGTGAAGGGCCCTCTCGTTTCAAAGGAGATCCCAAAATGGAAAAACACCAGAGTCTGGAATGGGAAGGCTCCTGTCCTTGGGCCCTTGATTCCTGAATGAAGGAGAATTTATGTGGAAATGTGTCATTAACCTGAAAGACCCCACTTTGTTCCACTGTTCACAGATGCCGTCAGACCCAGAGCACCCAGAGCACGTGATCGCTGCCAAACTTAATTCCTCTCCTCTGCTTGCCCGTCCCCCATGTGCCCAGATCTCTCCCAGATCATACAGGCCTGCAGAATGGAGAAGCAGGGGCCTCCAGAGGTTAACAGGGCCTTGGTTTCTGTGTCGTCTTTGTGAGTAGCTCAAAACACCGCTCTCCTCGCTGTCCCGGAGCGTGCTTCTCGTCCCCAGGGGGCAGGTGTGCAGCTGCCGCTCCCGCTCGGGCACAGCGGTCTGACCCTACGCCGTGGGCACTGAAGGTGCTCGTCACCCGACATGTGCCCTCGCCACGGCCGCTCCTTCCCCCGCCTCCCGACCCCTATTTTAAGAGCTGAGAGAGGAAGTTGCTTTAAATGGTTTCTTAGTCCTTTTTTCTTAATTCTGCCACTGAAACGCCACAAGCACCTACGAGAACATAACTGTATGCATACATAACATGCTCTATCCCGCTACGTCCTACTAGACAGCAGGGTAAAACTAAAATCTACAGGGAAGAACTGGAAGTTAGAAGTTCTAGCATTTTCCTTGAACTTAAAATCAGCCCAGAAAACTAGAGGAGTTCGGTTTACATTCGAGGTGTACCATCCATTGATGAGCTGCCCAGAAGTAAAAGGATCTCAGACTTAACCAACAAAACCAGACAATACTTTATGAGACACATTCTCTACTATTTACAAAAAATTCAGTGACCTTAATATGTAGTTTCTTTGGGTGTTTCGGTGTCCAAGACTGAGCATATAGAGACCACACACTTTTCCCTCAGTCCTAGATTGGCCTCAAAATTATAAAGGGCCACCTGAGTAGGTTTCTGTCAAATACATGGGTGAGGGAGAGGGGGAAATGTCACATAACGTAGTAATTCCTTCTTAAACATTTGTGTCTTCAGGGGTGCGGGGGTGGCTCAGTCCCTTTAGCATCTGCCCTTGGCTCAGGTCATGACCTCAGGGTCCTGGGATCAAGCCCTGCGTCCAGCTCCCTGCTCAGCGAGGAGTCTGCTGCTCCCTCCGCCGCCGCCCCTGTTTGTGCTCTCTCAAATAAATAAAATTAAATCTTGAAAACAAAACCGGAAAACATTTGGGTCTTCATTACAAATAATCCAACCGCAGCCAGTGCCTATGAGCCACCTGACCTCAATAGCAGTTGGGGTCAGACGCGGACAAAGCCAAACCTCTGCTTTCACAGGATTCCCATTTTATTATAAATAAATAAATGTTTTAACTAGCTCTCAAACAGTACGGCTGGCTTGAGAATCCCCCCGGGGCCGTGGTTACAACTCAGTCGGACGGCTGGGCAGTGCCTTAGTGCCAAGGAGACCAGCGGAGCAAGTGAGGGAAGAACGAAGTCGACACCTGGAGAAGAGCCTTCCAGGGAGAGGGCTGTGGCCACAAAGGTCCTGAGACAGAAGCATGTCCGGCAGTTTGAGGAACACTGGTGGGGGCACAGCGAGCAGCAGATGAGGTCAGACAGCCGGGAAACAGGTCATGCAGGGCCTCCTCGGCCCTGGCAAGAACGGGGCATTTTATTCAGAATGAGACGGTGAGTCAATGGAAGCTGCTGAGCAGGGGAGCGACATGATGTTAATGAGGTTCTAAAAGGGTCACCTGGGGGCGTCTGGGGGGCTCAGTCGTTAAGCCTCTGCCTTCGGCTCAGGTCATGATCCCAGGGTCCTGGGATTGAGCCCCGAGTTGGGCTCCCAGCTCCGCTAGGAGCCTGCTTCTTCCTCTCCCCCTGCTTGTGTTCCCTCTCTCGCCGTCTCTCTGTCAAATAAATAAACTCTTAAAAAATAAGTAAATAAAAGGGTCACTTGCTCGATGGAGGGAAGAGACTGTAGGGGTCTGGGCAGAATGCTACCCCGGTGAGCCCAGGTGACTCAAGTGTTAGTGATGAGAGGTAAGAAGTAGCTGGGACTGAGGCTCTATTTTGAAAACAAGAGACAAGATTTGCTGATGGTTTGGACATGAAAGGTTGAGAGAAAGTAACCAGAATGGCTCTGATGTGGGAAACAAAGACCAAAAAATAAAAAATAATAAAAAAATAAACTTCCTTCCTACTTACAGCCCATTGACAAGTCCTTGAAACAGGCAGAGTGACCTTCCTTGGGAGCTCAGCTGCCTGGATGCTGACACTTTGCTGAGCGCAAAAGGCAACCTCAGCCCGACCCCTGGATCCTGTGAGTCTCCTTTAACATATAGAAATTCCAGCGCCCAGCTAGCTCAGTCGGTAGAACATGAAACTCTTAAAATACAAAAATTCCTTTGGAAACTTCCTTCATCTCTAACCCTCCCCCCAGATATGTGTTGGCAATCACCCCCAAGCATGGCCCACCGATACACATCTGAAGGGTCTCATGACTCAGGTGTTATTAGATGGTAATAAATGACCTTTCCCAACAATAGTTAACCCCCTCAAGGTCCTGGAAATTTTGCCTCCAAAATTCCTTAGAGACTTACGCTCTCTCTACCCCCTCCCAACTTGAGGGCCACTCCTTATGACCCCGTTGCAGCTCTATCTACCCATGGGTCCTGTCCCCGTGCTTTAATAAAATCACCTTTTTGCACCAAAGACGCCTCAAGAATTCTTCCTTGGCCGTCGGCCTCAAACCCTAACATCTTTCCTGCATCAGCTCTAAGGGCTCCGGCCTGAGTAACATCTGAAGAAAGCAGCTGCCGTGTCCCGGAGAAAAGATGACCAAAGGGAGCAGGTTCACAGAAGGGGTGAGGAATCTGACTTCAGTTTTAGAACTCATCAAACATGGGAAAACCCCCCAAAAACGTGTACAAGCAACACATCGGTACAATACCACTCAGGTCCAGAAAGAACATGACCAGCATCCCAGCAACCCCTCCTCTTCCCCCTTCCAATCACAACCTGTCTTCTCCCAAGGGAACCACCCCCCTGCGTTCTAATACCAGAGACTAGTTTCACCTGGTTTTGATCTTTGCTCATAGAATAGGCTTGGATGACCAGCTTTTTAGACTCAGACTGTGTCTGTGGGACTCGTCCATGTTGCCGCAAGGAGCTGTGAATGCCGCACTGTTTATCCATTCTACTACGGGTGGGTCATTTGGCTTGTTTCCACTTTGAGGCAGTTAGGAATAATGCCACTGGCACATTGTTGCACACCTCTTGTGCACAGGCGTGCCCATCGCCGTTCCGTGTACACCTAGGAGTGAAATCACTGTGGCAGGGTATACATGTGTTCAACTTCAGCAGACATTCCACACCATTTGCCAAAGAGTAACAATTTACACCACCGCCACCCGTCTGAGAGTTTTCATTGCTCTGGATCTTGGCCAACATTTTCAAGGCGTTTTTATTTTCGCTACCTGGGCCAAGTATTGTCTCAGATACTTTAGACGCCCAAGTCCAGGTATCAAGTCACGGGCCGGATGTGCAGGTCTGGAGTAGGAAGGAGAGGTCTGCTCTTGGGGGTCTACGGTGTGTATTTACAATCATGGAACTGGATGGTGTGGCTTTGGAGGAGACGACAGGTAAGGAGAGTTCCAAGGACTGAGCCCTTAGAAACTCCAGCTTTTAGAAATCAGAGGTGGGGATCCATGAAGAAGGTAGGCAGCCTGTGAGGCAGGAAGATAACTAAGGAGTGGAGTATACTGGAAGCCAAATGAAAAGTGTTTAAGAATGAGAAGATGATCGGCTCTGTCTCCTGAGAGGTCGCATATGATGAAGGCTGAGAACTGACCCTTAGATTCGGCAGGGAAGAGATTAACACTGACCGGAAAAGCAGCTCTGGTGGACTGCTGGAACCAAAACCGACTGGAGGGGGCGAGCATGAGAACAGGAAGGAAGCAACTGGAGAAAGCAAGTTTGGGCACTTGAGTTTTGCTAGAATGAGAAAAGAAAATCGGGGTAGTTGCTAGAAGAGGATATTGAGTTGATGACTTTGTTTAAGATTTTATTTTGTTGAGAGAGAGCGCACGAGTGGGGGTGGAAGGGCAGAGGAGAAGCAGACTCCCCACTGAGCAGGGAGCCCGACATGGGGCTCAATCTCAGGACTCCGAGATCATAACCTGAGCCAAAGGCAGATGCTTCACCCACTGAGCCCCCAGGCGCCCTGAGCTGATGACTTTTTAACAGGAGTTAGTACAGTGTGTTTGAATGCTACTGGGACTGATCCAGTGGAGAGAAAAACTGACCCACAGAGGAGTAAAGACAGACAAGTGAAGTCCTGAAGGGAGCAGGAAGCAGTGAGCTCAGTGCACAGTGGGGAAGGCTGACCTTAAAACAGGCGCATGACCAGGACGGCTATAAAAACAGGAGCGAGTGCAGAGTATTCGGCTGTGGTTGCGGGTAGGTTGGTGGAGGAAGGATGTGGAAGTTCTCCTTCCATTGCTTCTGTTTTCCACAGAATTAGGTCATGAGCGGAGATGGAGAAGTGGGTGAAGAACTGTCAGAGGCTTAATGAGAGGACACAAGGCGTGGAACGGGGACCTCTGACAGAGCGGGGGAGAGACCAACGGAGGAAACGCAGGGCTGGAGGGCAGCAGACAGGCCCTCCGAGGAACCTGGCCGAGAATTCCCAATGAGACCCATCACCGTCTTTGAGCTTCCTTTGCTGATGTTCCGGGATGTGGGGGCAGGCACGGGGTAAGCTGAAAACTGGGTCTAACCGGGGTTTTTCAAGGAGAGTGTGGCCCAAGGGAGGGTTAAGAGAGCAAGGCTGCTTGGGAGAGATGGATTAGAATAATGACCTGCGGCACTTACGCGGGGAATGGAGTGAGGGAAGCGAAGACAAATCCATAGGTCTCACTATTTTAGGTTTTGCTGAGATTGAAAACAAAGTATAGTAGTAGCGGGAGGACGCTGAGAAGGGAGGAAGCAGACGGCAGTCAGGAAGCAGGCTGCTTGCAATGGAGGTTGTGAGGAGTGTACTGACTGGTAAGGACACAAGGTCTAAGGTGTGACTACGGTGGAGATGTCTGAAGAGAAAGAAAAGCAGATGGCTGGAGGAGAGGAAGCGGAGAGCCGAGAGCGCAGGCTGTTAGGTGGACTGACTACATGAATATTAAAATCACCAAGAACACTGGTCTAAGTAGTCATGGGAAGAGAAAGGCAGGTGCTGCGACCTCCAGGGGATGAGGACTTGGGATCAGTAGATGACTTCAAGAAGGGGTGGTGGGTGGTCTAGTTTGATGGCGGATGTCCTGGCGGGGCTGGGGGTTATAGGGAGGAGGCGGAAACAATGGCCTGCAAGGACACCCACCTCACCTCCAGGCCCAGTCACGTCTGCCTAGTAAGAAAGATGCAAGGAAGAAGAGCGAGAAGGAAGGAAATATTCCAAAAGAAGTGCCCGAATTACCTGAAGAATTGTTTTCAGTCTGATGCACTTTCTTGTGCGTGCTCTCGCTGTGACAAACCCAAGTGACAACGGAGACTGATAATTTGGGAACATTCTGAACCAAGACTAAGGAGTGATCACAGAGCCTGCGCTCTGTTCACAGGAAGGAGGAAGCAGTGGGAGAGGGCACACCACCTCAGACGGTAGCCACTCAAGTCGCGGCTCTAAGCGGTAACTGGCTGAAAGTTAGGGAGGCAAACACATTACGAGGGAGGAGAGGGGTCAATATGATCCTATTCTTCACAATGATCCTATTCTTTTGGAGGGCAAGTACCCATGGCCCAAGTCCCTTGGTAAATTAGAGCCTCCAGGCTGGAGAGAATAGGAGGTGAAACCGGACGGGCCCTCGGGAGGGAAACAGACGGGCACCGGGCCCTGAAGGAAGGGCGCGTAGCTGAGTTGGGGGGACTTAAGACACAGGCCGATGGGACAGTGTGGGGCGATCGGCATCAGGTGACTTTAGCATGATCCCAAACCTTGTGACTCACACGACCGATTCCCCTTGCACAAATTTCACACTACTTGCACATCCTTATTTTCTGTAACAACCCGGTTTGCACTATAGACCCGCCCCCCAGGAGCGAGCGCGGGGTTTGTGCTCATTCCGCTCGGCCCTCCCGACAGCCGCGGTTCCTGTGGGTGATGAACGGAGCAGCGTCCTGTGTTCTACGGGAGTCTCAGGGGACAGACTGGATCTGCACTAGGCCGTGGGAAGAAACTCCTACATTCTGGCCACACCCGGCCTCGAACACTGGGGACCAGGCCCTGGCCAATGACAACGGCAATAGTAATTACTGTTTATTAAAAAGCAGCATTCCAGGCCGCTTACCCAGAACGCTGGGATCCTGACCTGAGCCGAAGGCAGACGCTTAACGACTGAGCGACCTAGACGCCCCGCGTTATCCCATTTTTAAAAATGACGACCCTGTGAGGTTTCTGTTGCTATACCTGCTTTTACAGGTGATAAAATTGAAATTTAAATGGTAACTAACTTTTCCGTCCATCATACAGTAAGGGTGGAATGGGCATTCAACTTCTGTTCCGGCCTGCTTCCGAGTCCCTATCTTCCCACCGCCTCACAACGCCTACCAGCGAGTCACCACCAGTAATGCCACCCTCTGGGCACTGAGCCCACCGGGTCTCTTCCAGTGGCAAGAATCCATAGCCAAGCACCTCGTTCAATCTCCACCATAGTTTTACATATTCAGTGTTCCATCTCTGTGACATTTTCCTTGCCGAAAACATTTCCCCAAACACAAGATGAGTGTTTAAAAAATAAATAAATAACAACCGGAGCACCTGGGTGACTTAGTTAAGCGCCTGCCTTCAGCTCAGGTCATGATCTCAGGGTCCTTGGATAGAGCCCTGCCTCACGCTTCTCTGATAGAGCTCGTCATCGATTTGCTGAGACACCATCTTGGGGGTGCTTCTCAGACTCGCTGGGGATCTTGTTCCTGCTACTTCAGAAGGCCGGCAACGAGCTGCTGACCCATGTGGGACACTCTAAACAGCCCCTACGGTGCCCTCTTCGATATGAAATAGCGAAGTTTCTGCTACGCATGGCTAGAAAAACGAGCTGAGAGCTACTGTGCCATCCACATTGACGGAATAATGGCAACATTTTCTAGAGACTGCAAAATGAAAACTAACATTCAAAAATGTAAAAGAACTCAAAAGCAGCCTCCCATCACACAGAGAATGTTACAATTTATAAATCTGGTTGCTAGAAATAAAAAATTTGAGGAATTAAGTGAATACTACAAGTGACTGAGGGAGAGTGGTCTTTGTGGCTTTTGCTTGGAAAGCTCTGTCAGATCTTTCCACGGCTGGAAACACTATTTTCCAAAAATGGCCGTAACAATATTTCCGGTCCTAAACATTCTTCCAGAAAGCCTATTCTCCCACTCAACCTCCCCCCCTAGGCGGGACTTTGTTACTGCCTCCCTGAGCAGTGCTCAGCAGAAGGGACCTGGCTTCCAGGTCTAGGTCATAAAAGGTGAGAAGACCCCTTTCCCTCCAGCTTCTCCCTCCACCCCAGAGACTGCCTCTCCATCCCCACCTCGTCCTTCGTAACATGCACTACAAGCACGGATGTCCCCTTCGCCTTCTGGGGAACAGATGTTTGGAGAGAGTTCCTTGAAAAATTGTACTTGGTCTTTACCACTGCTTCGCTCTACAATCCAAGCAGCTGGGAAAGAGGACTGTATGAACACCAGACAGCAAGTGGCACTCAGAATCGTCCCTTCGTCAGCTCCTGGTCCTCTGTCCTTAACATCTGATGCAGACACTCTCACTTCCCTGAGCGGGAGCTCCTTCCATAAGGTTCTCGACCCTTCGTGCAGAAACCATCTATAAAGAAGCGTCTATTTTTGACGGCTGACTTTGGACAGCTCTCAAGCTACCCCCTCCTCCCCTTCTGCCTGATACCTGGGCCAGTCGTGGAGCTTTGTCCTTGGGCAGCCTAGGCAGACGGTGTGCAACCCACACAATCCCTGGCCCACATGAGGGAACTCTCATCCCAGTGGCCCCTGTCCACATAAAACCCCCAGCTAGCAACCCCTCCATACTAGTTTCTGACCAAGTGCGGGGCTTGCTGTGCTCTCCCCAGAAAGTCTCACTTGCACACTATCTTGGTGCCTGTGTGGAGACATCAGTCTTGACGTCTGACCCACCGTACCGGCGTGGGGTGACCAGGCCACCACCTCCAAGGCCTCGCACGGAGTCCTTGCACGAGCACTGCTCGGTTCCAGCCAGCAATCTCCGTGCACAGTGTTAGGAATCAAACTGCCTGCCTGCAAAACTTCTGGCTCTTCTACAAAACACCCCGTGAAACTAAGATCGCGCCTGTCTGCTGGGCTGGAGCAAGACATACTGTTAAACCACGACACGTAATTACTTCGCTCCCTGTGCTTTCATTTTGTAGTCTATCAGTGCTCGGAGTGTTTTGGCAGTTGCTAAAGGTTTCAGAAATATGGCAGAACAAATTAGTGCTGAGGGAAAAACAACAACAACAATCCATTAACTTTTTCCTCTGTGAAGAGCAATTATTCAATTTCAGTGGTGTTCTTTCCAGCTACTGGTAGAGAGGGGTTCCCAGGAAAAATAGTTTGATCCAACAAGGGACAGGTCCAAGAAGTTTCTCTCTCTGGATTTGTCCCTATAAGGAGGCGTGGAGAGGGGAGGGAAAGAATGACCTCACAATGGGATGGGACCCGTGTTCTAGACACTGTCTTGGTCACGCCCTGTACCTCAGATGGGCTGCCAGGTGCTTGAGCCGTGGATGAACCCACCCCTGCCTGACTCACCTCGATCCTGGACGAGCAAGAAAGGAATCAGGCCCAAGACCCAGCAACTAGAGAATGTATCGTTACCGAGACCTCCGAGAAAGGCAGTTCTGAGCAGAATACTTGGGGGCCAGGGAAATCTGGACTCACGGTTCTGAGGGCTGATGGCCCTGTCACCGCCCAGGAAGATTCAGAAACAAACGTGGGACTACTGGTAAAGGAAGAGATTTTCAGGGGCCTCTTGTCTGCTCCCTTGTTTTCTTTGCCGCACCTCCAGGTAGAGTCCCAGAGAGAAACTGATGGCCCCCTCAAGCAGTTTAATGGAAGAAAATGTCCCCAAGACGGGGAACCAAGCAAGGCCAGTGGAGCAGCTGCATCGAGCCATCACAGAGACACAGTGTCACCCCCAGCCGGAAAGGGCTAGGGCAGAAGAGTATGTGCGTTTCCCAAAGCTGCTGGGACAAATTACCACACGCTTGCTGGCTTAAAACAACACATTTCTTTTCACATTGCTGGAGTCGGGAAGTCTGAGATCAGGGTCACTGGGCCAAAATCAAGGTATTGGCAGGGCCACACTCCTTCTGGAAGCTCCACGGGAGAAATCACTCCTTGTCTCTAACAGATGATGACATCACCCCAGTCTCGGTCCCAACTGCCGCCCCCTCTCCTCTGCCTCCGTCTCACGAGGACACACGTAATGGATTTAGGGTCCACCCTCACACTTGGGACCATCTCCTCATCTCAAGATCCTTACTTCTTTTTTAAACTTTATTTTAGAGAGAGTATGAGTGGGGGGAAGGGGCAGAGGGAGAAGCAGGCTCCCCGGTGAGCAGGGAGCCCGACGTGGGGCTCCATCCCAGGACCTGGGATCATGACCTGAGCCCAAGGCAGACGCTTAGCCATCTGAGCCCCCCAGGCGCCCCAGGCTGGTGATTTTTTTGCATGGGAATCCTAGGAGCTCCTGAGTAGGACCAGTTATTCCTTAGGCCTGTGTCCTTCCCCAGAGGGGAGCACAAGGAGGTGGAAAGGGATGTTTTGCCCCACACAGGTTAGGAGTGGAGAGAAAGCTAGCAAAGCGGGCTTTCAGTCTCAGCTGTATGGCTTACTGAAGAACACCACGATCAGATATGTCCTGGGGGAAGAGAACGGACGGCAAACGTAAAGAGCAGGACATGGAAGATCAGAGGCAGAGGCCAGGTCAGGAAGCCTTCGCAAAGCTGGAGCTGAGAGCTCGTCCGTGAACTAAGCCAGTGACAGCAGCAGAAGCGGGATCCACGGGGCTGGGTGATGGGCTCAGTACAGGAGTAAGGAAAAGAGAACAGCTTAGATGACACCATATTTTGAGCCAAGACGATGGGGTGGAAGGTGAGGTTGTCACCCTACTGGCATTTGGGTGGGACAGTTCCCGCTGTGCCAGGATGCCACACGCATTTTACGATGTTTATCGTCACTGACTCCTGCCCACTAAATTCAAGGAACACTCCCCTGTCACTGTGACCACCAAAGTGCCCTCTAAAGGGCTGGGGATACCACTTGACATGGTAGCCAGCATAACAAGGGAGGCTGAAGATGACGAGTCCCTTTCCAGACACATTACTTCGTGGCGGCAACAGTATAGTGTCTGGGGACACCTAGGAAACAGGTGGAAACATAGGTCTTAAGCTCATGAGGAAGCTGTGTGTGGAGAGGCGACTGGGACCTCAGAGTTAATGGTTTAAGCTGCACAGGAGGAGAGAGAGCCAGAGGAAAGAGGCTAAAGACAGAACTTTGGAGAATGTCCAAAGTCAAGAAACAGACGAGTCAGAGAAAGAGATAAAGCAAGTCAGAGTACTGGGAGGGTCAGAGCTCTGAGAAGGGAAAAGTGGAAATTCCAAAGCAAGACTGTGTGTGGCAATTAGGAGCTTGTGAAATCCACAGAAAATGAAAGTTTTTGAATAGGTAAAAACAGTCACATGGCGCAAAAATCACAAAAGTATAAAAAAAGTCACTCCCACCTCTGTCCTGCACCTACCTGCCCAGAAGTCCCTTTAAGTAACCACTTAATTTGTGTACCGTTACAGAATTCTGGTGCAGATAAAAGCAAATATAAATCCATATTCTTGTTTTAATTCTTTTTTAACACTGGTATGGCACACAGAATGTTATTCACCTGGCCTTTTTTTTTTTTTTAATCAAAAATATATTCTGGAGATTCTTCCACATAGACAGTATTTTCATTTTTTTTTTTATAGTGGTGTGTCATTCTCTCCAGGGAAACAGAACCCATAGACATAGATGATATATAGATTTAGATACAGAAAGACAGAGATTTATTTTAAAAAACTGGCTCATGCAAACGTGGGGGCCGACAAGTCCAAAATCCCTAGGGCAGGCCAGCAGGCTGGAAACTCGGGCAAGACTTCTGTGTTACAGTCTTGGAGGCAGAATTCCTTCTGCTCTCGGAAACCTCAGTTTTTGTCTTAAGGCCTACAACTGACTGCATGAGGCCCATCCACATTACAGAAGACTATCAACTTTACTCAGTAATCACATCTACAAAATACGTTCACAGAAACATCTAGGGTTTGACCGAACAACTCAGCACACAGCCTACCCAAGTTGACATACAAAATTAACCATCATAAGACACACAGTATTTCATTTATGGATAGAATTTGTAAGACCAATTTTATGATGGAGGGCATTTAGGTTATTATCAATTTTTTGCTATTACAAATTGTTCAGTGAATTACCTCATATCTACGTCATTTTAAATATGTGCAGATCAATGCAATTGTCAGGTATTGCCAAACTCCCCTTCATGGGGTTGCTTCTCCTACCAGCGACGCAGGAGACGGACTCCTCACAGCTTTGACAACAACTATGCTGTCAAATCTGGGAATTTTTGCCAGTCTGACTGACGAAAACAATAGCTCCACGTAGTTTTCATTCTCCCTTCTCTGTGAACAGATGTAGTTGAGCTTCAAAGGGACAGGTCAAATTTCAGGGCCTAGGGAAACGTGGATGACGGTACAGTGTAGAACTGAAGAAACAGGTAGTCTAAAGGGACAGAAATCTGGCAATATTAGGAGAGGATTTGCTTGGTGGCTAGAGGAGCGTGTGGGTTTAATGAAGATGTTTTTAAATAGAAGAGATCTATTAGACTTGTTTAAAGTGATAATGAAATGAGTCACCAGAAAAAGAGAGATTGAAAATTGAAGAGTGTGAGAGCAAAGTCATAAAGGAGACATAAAGGACTGGATCTCCAACAAAGTTGGGATGGATAGGAGCTAAGTGGTGGGTGTGGAAAGTGTGGAGGACAGAAGCTGGTGGGTGGGGAGCAGATGGCAGGCACCTTTTAAAGGCGGAGGAGGAGGAGAACTTTTGGAACAAGAATTAAAAAGGGAAAGTTTATATTCACCAGTGGGAGAGGAAAAGCACAAGCCGCAGATGCTACACTGGCCACAGGCATGGGGATTCCTGCCTGCCAAGACCCCAGGGTTCCAGAGAAAAGGCAGAATGTTTGCTGGATGATTCATCCATGTGGACACCGAGATTCAACAAATATTTACTAAGCATTTACCCTGTAAGCCACACTGATGTCATTCAGAATGAAATGAGACCAGGAAATAGAGCAGAAGGCTAAAAGCTGGATGCCAGGGTCACGTATGTCTGAGACCATTAAGATAAAAGGCACACTCTGGGAAAAGCGGAGATTTACTTTAGCCTCAGAGGTACTGTGGAAAATCTAGTCACGAGATGGGTCCCCAGAAAAGGAATCACTAGCATCACAGAGATGACTGGAGGTGACAATTCTTAATTTGGGCAGTGGTGAAAGGATGACTTGAACATGAGGCAGGAAGGAATCAGAGGACCTCACTGTTCCATGAGGAATGCTGGTACACACAAAAATTACCCAAAATTTCAAACAGACAAGGGTAGTACTCCAGTGCGTCCCTCACTCAGCTTCAGTAATGCTCAGTACTTTGCCAATCCTGTTTAGTGATCGCCCCTTCACTCCCCACTTTTACTTATCTCCGGAGTATTTTTCAGTAAGACCCAGATATCATAGGAATTGTATCTCTTAACCCATAAAAGACTTTTTCTTTCTTTTAAAACATAACCATAATGCCATTATCACAACTAGTACAATAATTTTATAAAGTTGTTTTGATAATAAGTGACTGAAGCATTTGCAAAGGGTGCAAAATAAAAACACTGGTGTTTAGAAAGCCTGAAAAGACAAGCTGCTGCAGGGACGGATTAGTTAGGTCTTTGATAGTACTATTAAAAGTTACAATGTAAAATATTAACATGGGGATGTTCAAGATGAATATACAAACAATGTCACATATATACTATAATCTTTGTTATGTGTAAACATATATACACCTCTCTCTCCATACCTAGCATATGCAGATATAAACAAACAGGTATTGGTGGGGGGAGAGGTTGAAAGGACATTTACTAGTATCTCCCTGACGGGATAAGCACTTTTTGCTTTTCAGCGAGTGTGGTGGGGTTGGGGGAGGGTGGCGGGGAGGTGCTGGGGAAGGATCGTGGCCTCTTCGATCAGGCTGAATTAATATTCAGGGAAGGGAGTCCTCTTCAATCTCCCAGTCCACAAATCAGAAATGGAGATGAACAGATCGCAGGCAGGGCAACTACACGCTAAACGAGAAAAATATAACGAAAAACGGCGATGGCTTCACTCTGATTTATCGCCTTGATAGAAAAGGCAGCAACAGATTCAGGGTCGGCCACACGCCCAGAACGAGAGCCACCGCGCCTCCACAGCACCTGGCGAGCTGCCGCCCACCCCACACCCGCAGAATCCTCAGTGGGCGCCCGTGACGTCACACAGGGTTTCTGGTGTGGGCGGGACTTGTCCCTAAGACTTCTGGGAAATGGAGTCTGGGAGCTGGGACAACACGGGGCTTTCTGGGAATTGTAGTTCTCAGCTGTGGGCTGCGACCAAGCCAGGAGGGTGCGGGGTCTCTTGGAGCACGCTGTGCATTGTCCAGAGGCCACCTCCACTTGGGAGGAGGCACCCGAGGCTCTGTGTGTTCTTGCCAGCCATTAAAGGAGGTGAAGGCTATGTACAGCCGGGTGCTGCACAGGAAAGAAAGTCCCAGTACACAAAGTTCCTGTGAGACTGTCTGAAATCAGGCTTGGAGCGGCTGCCAGCCCAGTGTCTGGGCAGCACTGCAGGGATGGGGTAGGACCAAGGTGCTGGGACCGCCGCGTGCCTGCTACTCTGGGAAACAGGAATCTTTACCAGGAAAAACCAACCGACCTACAACTTTTCAGCCTGAGATTTTAGGAAGAAGAGTCACATGAAGGAATAATATCCTAAAGCCGTGGAGGTTGAAGCCATTCCTGATTGCTCTACCAGGAAAATTCAGGATTAAGGTGAAACCACAAAATCCTCTGTACCAAGAGATGGTGAGTGGTGGGTTTTTTGTTTCAAAGCCTCAAAGGAGGATATGAATAACAGAAAGATGAGATCCAAGAGAAGATGAAATCAATCTCTAACGGGTGGAAAGGCGAGAAACAGACATCTAGGAAGAGAACTCTTGAAACGAAGGCTGGGGGAAAAGAACGTGTCTTGCTTCAGTGTGACATGCCAGCGGAATCCCTGAGACCCATTAACGTCGCCCTCACATCAGGTCATGCAGACCACTTCTCTACCCCAGGCACTGCTGTGGTTCCATTACGGTCATGAAATTTGTAAATAATAATAATAATCATCATCATCATCATCATCCTGAGTTGACTCCCATGGTTCAGGGGGAAGGAACAATACAATTATCAAATGCCCTCAGCCCACTTTCCTTCTAGGGAGGCATGGTAGCGCAGAAGTATGGGCTCCCCAGCCCCAGACTCCCTCGGTTCAAGCCCTGCCTCTGTAGCTGTGATGAAATTACTATTCCTAACTCAGCTTCCTCATGTTTAATATATGGATAATATCATGGACGTCTTTGTTAGGGTTCAATAGATTCAATAAATTCCTGTAAAGCTTGACGACAATGGCTCACAGATAAGCACTCGACATTAGGTATCAATTTGTTGTTACGAGTTATTAAATAAGATCTGAGCATTTTGCTCTTTGCACTTCTACGTGTTTTAAATATCTTAGTAGTGTTGTGGGATAAGTGGAAATGATGAGGAAACAGACTCACGCTAAATGACTGCCCTGTTCAGGGAGTAAGTAGCACTGTTGGGGCTAGAAGCTTCATCCACTGGATCATTCTTCTGACCACCACACCATGATGTCCCTGCTCTTATTCTTCTAGCTTGTCTCTATGAAGCTACAAAGCTAGATTGTGTACACACCTTAGAGTCAAGTAATGGGCTGGGCATTCAGGCAATCCTCAATTTATAAACAGCAACCGACCTTTGCATGGGCTGGAGAGAAATTTCTGAGTCCTAAGATGATTTCTGCATGTTTCAAAACATCTTAGGAGAAAGTCCATTATGATTTATTCTCATGTATACAGTATGGGATTATAGACATCTCTATGGAAAAGTAAACTGTTAGCAAATCGAATTGCTTGGCATCCTCTCCCTCCACGCCAGAGGGAGCCTCATTCCAGATCTTTGCTGATTTTAGAATGGCAGCCCCCCCCACCCCAGCTGACGACACTGATAGGAAAGTGTTGGCTTCTCACGTCCAGAATTCAGAATCTATTTTCCCACACTGGCACGATGGTTTGTGAGTCAAACACATCAGGGATATTACTCATTGCATAAGCTTTTAAGTTTGACCTAGCACCCTGAATGCCAAGCATTAATTCCTTGAAAAATAGTTTCTAAGCTGCTGGCCTCAGGGATTTAACATGTAGATAAAAGGGAAATTCCTGTAGTTTTTCATTTTGGTGTGGCAGTCACTAAGGCTCAGAGACATTCAATCATTCATTCCATAGGTATTTCTTGGACATCCACTGTGTGCCAAGCACTGTTTTGTAACTGTGGATACAAAGGTGGACAAAAAAGAAATTACCCGCCCTCATGTTGGATTTGGTTAAGAAGTTTGGTCAGGAAGAGAGACTTTAACCAAATAATCATATAAGCCAGAAATTGTGAAGGAGCTGTGAGAGTAAAATGACCTAGTCTGGGACTCTGGGAAGTCCCAGAAAGCTGCCCTGAAGAAGTGACACATGAGCTGAGAGCTACTGGATAAGGAAGACTAAACAGGTTGTACTAATCATATTTTCTTATTTTCTGTATTTTTTGTTCTTGATGCTCCGGTATCTGGAACCTCACAGACTGGAGAGGGACTGTCCCTTCCCAGGATCAGCCAAATCCTGAGATATCAAACAATTTGCCCTGCCCCCAGCATATCTTTCTTATGTAAAACCAATCCAGGGCCCACAAACCCCTCACACCTCCCCTTTGGCGCCTACTCTCTGCTATTCCCCTGTTCTAATCACCCCAGGGCCCTACACTCCCCCACTGAAATAATTCCAATTAGCCAATTCTAAACCTGCCTACCCTCCTTCGTCTGTTCTTTTCCATACAGAAATCACAATAAAGGCTTTTGCCCACATTCTCCTCCCACCTCTTCGGCCTCCTGACCAACCTTTGTGCTTCCTCCTATGTGGCCCTGCCTGGCACAGCATGCGTGCTCCTCAGGAACAGCAAGTAACAAACTCTTCTGTCAATGGCAACTCTCTTGATGTCACCACACCTGAATAATAAATAAAACCTACACTTTAAAACAGAGGCAAAGAAAACAAGGTAGGGTTTTCAGGCAGAAGGCCTAAGACAAGTGAGGGCCTGGCATCTCTGAAAACCCACAAGAAGGCCAGAGTATCAGGAGCATGGAGGTCTGAGAGGTTGGGAAGAGGCTGAAGGGCCTCCACACACTTTGTAGGCCATGTTTAGAATGCCGATCTTCACTCAGATCGAAAACCATGATTTTAGTCACAGTGCTATGGAAAGCAGACAGAGATAGAGGAGTATATGACTCATCTCTGATATTAATGAGAAAAAAAAATCAACTGGAGGGTGGGCATTTGCACTGAATGGTGAATCTCCAACTATTTTCCCTAGTTTTCCTCTCCTCTTCAGCAAGCAGGGCATAGAGCAGGGGGCGGCTACCATTCTCTCGCTGGCTAAGACCCGAGTGAGGTTGAGTTTCTGCTCTTTCCAAAACGCCATCTGGATTTCTGGAGTGGGAACAAATTTCTTTCCCTTGTCCTAGATCATCTTTCCTTCATATCATCCCAGGTAAGGACAGAATTTGCCAAGGCAGAGTGGGAGTGTCAAAAAGACAGAAGTCAAGGGCGATGGCTGTATTTCAAGCCTGAGAGAATGGCTGTACCACTGACAGACAAGGGAAATCAGATTTGGTTTTTTGATGGGAACAATCTAGATATATCAACCAGGAGAGAAAATGGTTTTAAGAACCTTTAGCAAACCCTTAAGCAGATACTTGAGAAATCATATCAGATGACTCTAATCTTACTGAAATAAAGAGAGGGGATGGAAAACTAGTTTTAATTAAAGTTTAGCTGTTTGGGTGTAGTAAGGATAATTTCTAAAGAGAAGGAAGAAGGGACTTCACTTGTACTGTTAATGCTGATTTCCTCAGCTAGAATTGTGGATACATGTGTGTTCATTATGTTAACTTTTGTAATATTTTGAATGTCTTGAATATTTCCTGATTTAAAAAAGTATACTGGGAGATTGTTGGGCAAGGAGGTAGTGAGAAACCAGGAGGTGTTGTGAATAATTATGTAGGCAATTAATAATAATAAATCTCTCCATAATTGTCCATGTAACATTTACAAAAATACTTTAGTGTTTTTTTTTTTTTTTTTAAGGTTTTATTTATTTATTTGACAGAGAGACAGCCAGGGAGAGACGGAACACAAGCAGGGGGAGTGGGAGAGGAAAAAGCAGGCTCATAGCAGAGCAGGGAGCCCGATGCGGGGCTCGATCCCAGGACCCTGGGATCACACCCTGGGCTGAAGGCAAAGGCTTAACAACTGAGCCACCCAGGCGTCCCACTGTGAATGTTTCTAAGAAGAATATTTCTACAGTGCTGTTTATTCTTGATTTTTCATTTTTAGGTAATCATATATTGGCTTTTGCTATGGAGGATAAACATTTTTACCTCTCAACCTTCCCACACCTACCTTCTCCCCAACCTTTCCAATAAACTGACATCACAGGTTTGGGTGAAATACGTTTTGGTAACTAGGACCACGTAAATATTGTTCACAGCTGAGCCACACAGTATACTATGATTAATTTTCCTTTTTTTGTACAGATTTTTGTTTTTCCTAAAGGTAGTTATTGTCCTTTTTTGCTTAGTTTTCTATCTACCAATTCACTAACTTACAGGCAGATCCATGAAAACCTTCTCAGTAGCGTCAAACACATCAGATCATCTATCAGTTCAACTGTTTTGCCTTGCTGACAACCCTTTTGGGAGCCTCCTCCTGTTCGCATCTTGACTCTTTAGGCTTACTACACAGTTAGCATTCCGGGGTGGTCTTTTATTTGGCCTCACAGCTCGGAACACTCTCAGTGTTATTTTAAGTTTGGTCCTCTCTCACTTCTGGCTCCATTCTTCATCCTAGAGGCGCCACAGATCTTGATGTTTCAGGAACTGACAATACTCCAGATGATTACAGACTACACCCAGAAGAAGGGGCAACAACCGAACCTTGCTCGGACCTATATACAGAGATGTGATGCCTGAAAACTACAAAACCTGATAGCACAAGGTAATAACAGCTTCTCCCATGTCTCAAATTTCCTCACCTAAGCTTTCTGCTTTCAATCTAAAATAATAGTACCTTATATTTGTTTGGTGTTTCATGGTACTTACATTGCTTCTATATATATTCTCTCATTGGATCCAGATAATATCCCTGTTCACATTTTCTTGTTAACATAATTTTTAAATTTCACAATTATTTGTTTTGTTGCTGGGTGAACTGGGGAGACCCCAGGCCCTGAGGCCTTGATCCAGACCACCCCAAAGATGTCATCACTACATCTCACAAGAAAGAATTCAGGGACAGACAGAACGGCAGAGAAGCAAGAAAGTTTTCTTAAGTGAAAATACACTCTCCGTATCTGAGAGCTTTCTCCTTTGGTCAGGGGTTTCCGGCCTGCTTTGTCAGTCATCTCGGGCCTGTCTGGTTGGACCCGGCTTCTCATGGCTTTGTCTTGGGAGTGCTGCCTGCACTGGATTCCGACTTTCCCAGCATGGCCGTGACTTCCTCTGGGCTGACCTCTGGGTATCTTGTTACAACCGAACTAACTTGCTCTGACAAGTGGCACTGGCATCCCAATAAGAGCCATACGTTGATTGGTTGATCTGTCTCTTGAGACTTTTTAATCCATAGTGTCATCTTCTGTGTATTTTTTCCCCCAACTTTTTAGTGAACTAACGAGGCTGTTTGTCATAGGGCTTCCCATCACTGTACTGGATTTTGCTGGTTGTATTCCCAGTGTCATTTAACAGATTTCTTTTGTCCCTTGTGTTTCCTACAAATCAATAGATCCAAAAGCCTTAACCAGATATATCTCTATCTATATGTTTACATTTATATATAATTTACAGACATATTTAATTCTAGCTATTCATATCTCTGTATTTATTACAGCGGAAGGGTACTCCACAGGCGGGGTACACATCTACTAGAGGTACATATGGCAACGTCAGCCACTGAGGAGTGTTGCCTCATTAATTCATTATCTCCTGATTTACATCTGATTTTAATATTTGTCTATCTTATTTCTCTTGATATATTATTTGTCTTTACTTGCTCCTCTGTTCCTTGTAGTTTAGTCTTCATTTCTGAAATTATTTTCTTTTTTTCAATTCTTTCTTGAGTTCTTAGTTCTTTTCCAAACCTCTATATTTCTGGTTGTGATATTAAAATATAATAAGAAATATGTATCTGTATCATGTTTCAGAGACTATGGACTATGAGAAACAAACTGAGGGCTACAGAGGGGAGGGGGGTGGGGGAATGGGAAAGGCCAGTGATGGGTAGTAAGGAGGGCACATATTGCATGGTGCACTGGGTGTTATACACAACTAATGAATCATCGAGCCTTACATCGAAAACCGGGGATGTACTGTATGGTGACTAACATAATATAATAAAAAATCATAAAAAAAAAAAAAAAGTTAGAAAGAAAAAAAAAAAAAAAGAAATATGTATCTGGCCTTGTCCCAGTTCCTGAGCTCCCAAAACCCTTGTAACTTCCTACTTAAGTAACAAAAGCAATAGAAGCATCCTGCTGTATTTGGTTTCTGTCCCCAGCTCTGGAAACAACTCCAGGATGATGATGATGAAAGAGCATCCTTTGTTATTCATAAAAGCCCCTAACCACCACCCTGAGTTTATGTTAATGAGGTGACTTTCGGAAAGGCCCTAAGGATGGGGGTGCTGGTTACCAGGGGAACCAGTCATGTGATCAGAAAGTTGGAACTCTCAGCCCCACTCCTGACTTCCATGTAGGGCAGAGGGGCTGGAGCCTGAGTTAATCACTAATGGCCAGTGATTAACCCATCGTGCCAATGTCATGCAGCCTCCACTAGAAACCCTCACCTAAGGGGTTCTGAGAGCTTCCAGGCTGGTGAGTACATCGAGGCACCAGAGGGCAGGAAAGCTCTGCGCCCTGTCCCCTATACCTTGCCCTACACGTCTCTTCCACGTGGCCGTTCCTGACTTGCATCCTTTTATCTAGGAAGTATACAGCAGGATGGTGTTATTTGTTTCTAAGGCCTCCAAACCTCCTTCCTAGCAACAGCTTTGCTAAATCAGTACTCCTGGAATTAAGAATATATCCAATATTATCTGTTCAAAAATTGCCCTCAGCTCTTCCCAAAGAGCTCACTAAAAGGAATAAGTGTGTGAGGTGGTGATTATAATACTCAAGCGGTCTTGCTGCATACGACTGGCCTAGGAAAGTTAAATGCACATAAACTGGTCTTTGAGTAGCTAATACTTTTATCTGAACAATGGAGAAGTCTCAGATACATTTTAATTGTTTCACAAAATGATAAATATGACATTGCTTTGTTCTCACATCAGTTTGTCCCCACAGTTACATACTATCTGTCATTTACTTTGAAAAATTCTCAGCCATTATTACTCCAAATATTTCTTCTGGTCCTTTTGATGTGGAAAACAAAGGCAGAAGGAAAATATTAAATTTCCTTACTACCTACAGCCCACTGACAAGTCCCTGAAACACGCACAGTGACATTCCTCTAGGAACTCAGCTGCCTCGATGTTAGTACTTTGCTAAGGGCAAAAGTGAATCCTAGCAAGCTGAGGACAAAGCGGAAGCTGACAGCCTGCAACCGCCCCCCCATGCATGCAACATTCCTCAGGCACTCCTGGCTGCCCTAAAGGACAAAGAAACAGTTAACCTATAGATACCACAATCTTGCAAGACTTGAGTCTCCCTCAGTTTACCAATGTCTTAGCAGTTTATAAGAACAAAGCTATCAGTAACCTAGCTTCCAGAGGGGAACGTATGTAGACACAGTTAAATTTCCTTACTACCTGCAGCCCATTGACAAGTCCTTGAAACTGGCTCAGTGACATTCCTCTAGGAACTCAGCTGCCTTGATGTTAATACTTGTTAAGGGCCAAAGGCAGTCCTAGCCTGACCCCCTCCCCTCCACCAAGATCCTGTAAGTCTACTTTAACGTATAAAAATTCCTTTGGGAACTTCCTTTATCTCTAACCGCCCCCCCACAATACGTGTTGGCAATCACCCCCAAGCATATGGCCCACCGATATACATCTGAAGGGTCTCATGACTCAGGTTTTATTAGACCTAATAAATGACCTTTTCCCAACAATAGCTAACTCCCTCAAGGTCCTGGAAACCTTGCTTCCAAAATTCCTTAGAGACTTACCCTATCCCTAACCCCTCCCAACTTGAGGGTATATAATGGGCCATTCCTCATGACTCCAGGGCAGCTCTGCCCACCACTTTGCACCAAAGATGCCTCAAGAATTCTTTCTTGGTTGTTGGCTCCGGATTCCACCCTACTGAACCTCACCGATATCCTACAACCTCATCAGCACGATGGGAAACCTATGGCATAGATTTTGGAATTATCAGACCAGGAATTTCAAATATGATGAGTATGTTAAGGGCTTTAAAAAGTGGATATCATACAAGAACAGATAATGTAGGCAAAAATTCTAAGTATGAATCAAAAGGAAATGCTAGAATTCAAAAGCAGCGTGAAGAAATGAAGAATAGTTTAGACAGATCTGTGAGTAGACTGGACACAGCCAAACGAAGAACTGCTGAGGGAGCAGAAGGCTAGCTAAAGTCCTGGTCTGATAATTCCAAAATCTATGCCATATCTGAATCTGCTTCTCATTGATGTTTGCCTTCTCTTTAGCCTGTGTTTTGTGCTTTGTGGTATGCCCTGTAATTATTTATTGAAATCCAGACATGATGTATTGGAAAAGGAACTGAAGTAAATAGTAAACAGGTCTGTAATGTGGGGCTGTATGTTTGTGTGGCTAGGAGTTAGACTGTGTTCACTATTTTCTGCAGCCACAGGCCTCAGAGGCTAATTTCGTGTGTCCTTGTTTTTGTCTCCTCTGTAGTCTTTGGGTTTCCCCAGAGATTCTTTCTCAAATACAGCCTGAATTTTACTGGGAAAGTAGACAGGCTCTAACGGGATGCCCTGAGGCCAGGGGAAGGTCAGTGGCCTGTCCTGGCCACATCCGCGAGCAGCCGGATCCCACCAGACAGGCCCAAGATGGCGGCGCCACGACAGGAAACCCCTGAGCAAGTGAGGAGGAAAAAGCGGGAAACCCTGCTTCCAGCACCAAGTAATAAATATTCTGCCCCCTAGTTCACAGCTGTCAATAAAAGATAGAAACTCAATCCCCAGGACGCACAGCTCTCTCTCTTGAGCTCACATCTTGAGAGAGTACTTTTGCTTGAATCAACTTTCCTGCTTGTACCCCTCATACACTCTGTTGTGTCTGCCCTTGAATCCTTTCTCCTGACATGACCACGAACCTTCAGCAACATCTTTGGGACAGGCTGGGTCAAGGCCCCAAGGCCTGGGGTCTCCCCAGTTCACCTGGTAACATTACAACTTTCTTTCTTTCTTTTCTTTCTTTCTTTCTTCCTTCCTTTTTTTTTTCAAAGATTTATTTATTCGACAGAGATAGAGACAGCCAGAGAGAGAGGGAACACGAGCAGGGGGAGTGGGAGAGGAAGAAGCAGGCTCATAGCAGAAGAGCCTGATGTGGGGCTCGATCCCATAACGCCGGGATCACGCCCTGAGCCGAAGGCAGATGCTTAACCGCTGTGCCACCCAGGCGCCCCAACATTACAACTCTTTCATGTGTAAACCTCCATTTGTATGCAGGAACTATAGTGATGTGGTCAGGCGTCAGGGTGGGGGAGGGGTTCTATAACCTGTGGTTAGGCAACAGTTGTTGTGTGTCTATGACCCTAGGCTGGAACCTTCAGACAAACTTCTCAGTACTCCCCCTCCCTTTTAGGTTAGACAGGAAGGCAAGAGGGAGCTAGGGTTGGGAATCTCCCGTCCCCTACGTAGTCAGACTCTGGTAAAATAGTTTTCTTTGAGGGCAGACATTTGTTAAGGAGAATGGAATAGCTCTGGACATATTTCAAGATTATTATTTCCAGCAGGGAGAGGATTTTTCTCAGATCTTCACAGGGAAAACCTGACAGGATTCCTGGAGGTAAACCTTATAAAAATATGGGGTTCCACAAAGGTTGGACCTCCCAGGTTTTTAAACTCTCAAGTTAGACCATACTCAGTCTCCAAAAACTAGTCAATTAGCCTTCAGTTATTCCTATTAGTAGCTGACTCCAACCTCGGTTTCTGCTCTTGGTAAGCTGTGATTCTCTGTATCCACGTGTTTGTCCCTCCAGTTTTCAGGGTGGTGTTTGCCCTGTGACCTCAATTCTCTGATGGATCTAAGAAGAGTTTTTAATTTTCAGTTTGTTTAGCTTTTTTCTTGTTGTGAGGATGGGAGTGGTAACTTCCAAGCTCCTTACGTGCTGGCCTGGAAACCAGAAGTCTATATTGATGTTACGGAGTTTTGATGCTGTGTAAGAACAGCACTTGCTCTGAGATTTTTCTCCCAGAATTCTCTGGTGCTGTGAAATACATGAGCTGAGTGAAGATCCTTCCACATTTGGCATATGGATAGGGCTTCTCACTAATATTTATTCTTTGAATGTGAAGAGATGAAACAAGACCAAAAGATTTCCCACACTCATCAGGTAACGTTTTTCACCTGTACATGTCAAGTGATAGTGAGTGAGAGAGGAGTTATGCTTTGTCCGGGAGCAAGAATACCCCGTCCCTCTCAAGGTCCTTCTAACTGGACTAAGGACCAAACTGATATGAGAAAGATTAACAGGAGAAAATAAAATTTAACGGCATACTAGGGGAATCCATGCATACATGGAAATTCCAAAGACAGTCAAACAAAATGAGGTACAGATGTCCTCCTAAACCAAGGAGAAGGGGGTAGGGGTCTGGGACCCAAAGGGAAGGAATGCAGTTCTCAGGAAGAATGAAAAAGAGTAACTGTTTGGTAAACAAATGTTTCCTGAGCCACTCAGAAACAAGGGGAGACAAAGGGGACTTTGATCAAACAGACCTTGATAGGTTTCTCCCTGTCCACCATCCCTAGTTCATACCTTAATGCAGCATTTCTTTTTCCTACACAATTTCTCCTAAGCTCTGCTACTCTCACCTACGCAAGATTCTTCAAACAAAGGGTGCTGAGGAAGGTTTTCAAAGTGTCTCTCTCAGATGGGCTCCGGTACTGCTTATTCAGTAACACTATGCTCTGAAATCACGGACTTTGTCTAAGTTCTCATCCCTGAATCTAAAGCAAACAAAAAGACAAAGATCAGCTTTTCTCTGTGTTCATTCTTTGAGTGCTTACTCTTTCAGATAATGAGAACATAGCAGTAAATAAAATAAATAGAAATACCTCCTCTCATGAAGCTTGCATTCTGACAGGGTGGATAATAAAAATTTTTTAAAGTACAGTGTATATGCCATAGGTAAAAATAAAGCAAGATGGGGTACAGAACACATTTTAACTAGGGTGACAAGAAAGCAGCCTCATTGAAAAGATGGCACAGGAGGTGAGAAAGGGAGCTATGTGGATCTGGGCAGAGGAAAGAGCAATGTGAAGGTCCTGTGGCAAGAGTGGCCTGTGGCAAGAGTGGCCTGGCATGTTTAAAGACAAGTAGAAGGCCACGTGGCCAGAGGAAAGTGAATGACAAGGACAGCAACAGGAGGCTACATTCAAGAGGTCAGACAGCCGGACGAGAAGCCACCAGACAGTTCTGAGCAGGGGTGACAGGATTTAACAAATATCTGAAAAGGATCCCTCTTGGTTCTGTGTTGAGAACAGACTGGGAAACAGTTTGATTCCAGAACAATTCTGAAGTAGGGCCAATAGGACTTGCTGTTGGATTGGATATGGGATGTGTTTTTAATTTCAGTTGCCACATGTTCATTGTTAAGAATTCCTTTACACGATGAAGTTTAAGGAAATGGTTAACCATGGGAAGAGGCCTATCGGAGAAGATGCAAAGTAAGGAAAAATATTGGAAAATGATTCTCAAGGACTCAAATCTCTAGCTCCCCAAAAGCCAATGTTTTGTTTTGTTTTGAAGATTTTATTTATTTGAGAAAGCAGATTGAGGAGCAGAGGGAGAGGGACAAGCAGACTCTATGCTGAGCGCGAAGCCCAACACGGGCCTGATCCCAGGACCCTGAGATCAAGACTCGAGCTGAAACCAAGAGTCCGATGCCCAACTGACTCAGCCACCCAGGTGCCCCAAGAAGCCAGTGTTCTGAAGAAATGGTGAGCATCATGTGGAAGAAATGTCCTATCTCAACCTTTAACGTTAGCATGGATCCACATCCAGAGCCAGGCTATCTCACTTTCTCTGCACTTTCCAAAACAGAAGATGTAGCTCAGGTTTATTTCATCTATGAAATGAAGGGTATAAGGAATTACTGCTCATTTTGTTACGTCTGAGAGTAGCATTATGATGAAGAGGAAAATTACCCAGAGCAGGCCCCAAAAGATGGAGAGTTACTAGAAATAGCTAGAGATAACCAGAAGTCTCGCTGGGAGCAAGAGATAACCAGCTGTTTCTGCTTCTAGAAACAGGCTTCCCGCCACAAGCTCCCTGCACTGCCCTAACCGCTGTTCCGGCCTAAAGCACCTCCCCCCCCAATTTAAACCCACCTACTAGCAGTCAGCATAGCCCCTGGAACCTGACCCCCTGCACTCCCCTATAAAAGCTCTGTAACCTGGCTACCCCGGGCCCAGAATTTCGAGTGTGAGCTCGTCTGGGTCTGCCGGCGTAAAATAAACCCGAGTTCTCCTGCTTCTCCGAGTGTTGCTTGGTGTCTTGTCGGTCTGATTGTTTTTCTCCAATAATGGTTACATAGGAAATTGTCCCTGGTTTTCAGAAATGGATAATGAAATAGACAGGGATGAAACTACATGATGTTTCAATTTCATTTAAAATATCTCAGCAAAACACAACTCGACCCCCAAAAATTGAATAGTCCAATTAAAAAATGGGCAGAAGAAACGGACATGTCTCCAAAGAAGACATCCAGATGGCCAACAGCCACATGAAAAGATGCTCAACGTCACTCATCATCAGGGACATACACATCAAAACCACAATGAGATACTACCTCACACCTGTCAGAATGGCTACAATTAACAACTCAAGAAACAACAGATGTTGGTGAGGATGCAGAGAAAGGGGAACCCTCTTACACTATGGGTGGAAATGCAAGCTGGTACAGCCACTCTGGAAAACAGTATGGAGGTTCCTTAAAAAGTTAAGTATAAAGGGGCGCCTGGGTGACTCAGTCGGCTTATCGTCTGCCTTCAGCTCAGGTCAAGATCCTGGAGTCCCAAGATGGAGCCCACGTCAGGCTCCCCCCTCGGCAGAGAGTGTGCTTCTTCCTCTGCCCCTCCCCGCACTCATGCTCTCTCTCCTTCCCTCTCTCTGGAGAAAATAAAATCTTAGGGGTGCCTGGTTGGCTCAGTCGTCAAGCGTCTTCAGGATGAGATTAAAGTTAATTTATACATCTCTCTGAAATTACAGACATCTCTCATCTGAACAAAATTGGATTTTGAGTTGAGATAGCAAGCATTTATATGGTGAGTTGAGGTAGCAAAGAATGCTCTATCTAAATCCATTTGGGTAGAAAGAGAGTTCAGGGGTGCCTGGTTGGCTCAGTCGTCAAGCGTCTGCCTTCACCTCAGGTCATGATCCTGGGGTCCTGGGATCAAGCCCAGCATCAGGCTCCCTGCTCAGCAGGAAGCCTGCTTCTCCCTCTCCCACTCCCCCTGCTTGTGTTCCCTCTCTCATTATCTCTGTGTCAAATAAATAAATAAAATCTTCAAAAAAAAAAAAAAAAAAAAAAAAAAAAGAAAGAAAAAAAGAAAAGAAAGAAAAAAAAGAAAGAAGAAAGAAAAGAAAATCTTAAAAAAAAAGTTAAGTATAGAACTACCCTAAGATCCAGTAATTGCAGTACTGGCTATTTACCCCAAATATTCGCTAATTCAAAGGGATACCTGTACCCTTATGTTTATAGCAGCATTATCTACAATAACCAAATTATGGATGCAGCCCAAGTGTCTATCGACAGATGAATAGATAAAGAAGATGTGGGATATTACTCAGCCTCAAAAAGAATGAAATCTTGCCATTTGCAACGACATAGATGGAACTACAGGGTATTATCCTAGGCAAAATAAGCCAGAGAAAGACAAATACCTTTATGATTTCACTCACATGTGTAATTTAAGAAACAAAAAACGAGCAAACGGGGAAAAAAAAGAGAGCGAAATGAAGAAACAAATCTTGACTCCAGAGAACACACTGATAGGTACCAGAGTGGGGGTGGGGGGGTGGGGGAAACATGTGATGGGGATGAAGGAGGGCACTTAGATGAGCACCAGGTGTTGCATGAAATCCTTGAAACACTATATTGGACACCTGAAACTGATATAACACTGGGTTAAATATACTAGAATTAAAGAATTTAAGTCAGCAAAAGAATAAAACAAAGGAAGAGAGACAAAGCAAATGTGGCAAAATTTCAATAATTGTTGAATCTGGGCAATAGTTATATGGGAATTTATTGTACTATCTAACTTTGTGTATGTTCCAAATTTGTCATAATTTTTTTATAAGTGAACATTATGTTTTATCAGTTGAATTATTTCCTAGAGAACAAGTTTAAAACGGATTTGACTGGTTTTATGATCTTTGAGATAAAACTTCAAAGCAATCATAGAAGGTACAGATTTGGAGTCTTGATTCCCTTCCAACCCCTTTTCGTAAATTTCATCACCCTACCCTTGTCCTTCCTTTCCATCTCCTTCATTCCCTTTCACAGTCAAATATGAAAAAGCATCATGTGCTGGGAGAGAAAAGGCCAAGGGTGATATGAAGAGAAACATACGACTTTGATGAGACGTAAAAGTTAAAACTGATGATCAGCAGCTGTTGCCTCCATGTCCCAAAACAGCTTAAAGGAGCCATCAACTAGGAATAAGGGAAGGCAACTTCAGCAACTTTAAAATCCATGTTCCTTTTTCAATCTTTAATTGTTAAAAAAATATTAAAATGCAACACCTTCTGATTAGTTTGCAAGAACAAGTTAACTCGTATGAGGAAAGAGAGAAAACCACCAGCACCATTTCAACACAAACCTCTGCATAAAAACGGGACCGAAAAATAAGTATATTGACTCAACAAACACAGCCAACAATGCACTTTCTTCGTTAAAACCAAGTATTAAAATAAACAGAATCCAGAATCAGACCCTTGTATCAAAAAGCATTAAAGTAATGTCGACAACAATGAAAGTCGCGGCCGAGTGTTCTGTGCCCCAGCAAACAGAGAGTGTGCCGGCAAACCCGAAGCAGAATCCCTTCGTGGAAGAAAAGCACGGCACCCCGGTATTCGCGCACTGCGGGCCTTACCTGCACGGTTCCCTCGGCGGTACCGCCCGCGCTGTGCGCTTTCGCGCCTTCCACCGCGCTCACGTCCCTTCCCAGAAAGTCCGCCGGGACGCGGGCTCTACAGGCGGGGACTTCCAGAGGCTGCAGTGGCGGCCGAGCGCCGGGCTCCCCGCGGACGCGGCCTCGGCCGGCCTCTCCTCGGACGCCGCGTCCTCCCGGCCCTCGGGCCCACCTCGCTCGCGAACGCCCGCAGAAGGCGGGGACGTGGGGTCTGGGACCGGGGCCGGGCCCGGGCCCGTCCGCAGGCTCCGCGAGCGGCGTCGCGGCCACGTCGGGGGAACGGCTGCGAGCCTCGGCCGCCGCCTGCCTACAGGCGCCGGGAAGGGCCGGAGCACGTCGGAAGCGGAGCCCGGAACGCTCCGGTCCTCGCGCCCGACCTGGGCCCGAGCGACCGCACGGAGGGATGTGAGGCCCCGCTGCACGTCGGCACGTGTGCGCGTCCGCGCGTGCGCCCTGCGTGAGGCGCGCTGTACCGGGCGGCGTTCTTCCGCGTGAGCCGAGCCACAGTGACTTCCGGGCAGACCCTCCGCTGTTCTCGCAAAAGGCTGACCCCTCGCGATCACGCTTCCCCCTGACTCGACTTCCCCAGGGGAAATCCAGAACGTTTCTGGTTCCGCATTGACGGAAAAGACGCCACAGGATCTTATCAGAGTCGACATTTGTACTATCTGCCGAGTGTCTATCCCAAACCCCTCCCTGCTGGTGCGGGTCACTTACAGGAAGATTAGCAACAGCAATTAAGGAACGTAGCCTCCGGCCCCTCCTCTCCCTCGCCCGAATCTAGGCGCCGGCTCCGCCTCCACCGGCTGCTGTTCCGTTCCCAATACCACCACCCTAAGGCTCCAGCTTCCCACCTTGCGTCTGCCTACCTTCTCTCTCAGTTCCAAACCATCCTGTCACCTCTCCCAGATTAATCTTTCCCCCTGAAACCACACTTCATTACCATCATCAGTCACCTCCTGTGATTCCCTTATTAAACCCAAACACGATCTACGACTGGAGGTGGCCATCACCAAGTTACCCAATTCCAAGTCCGCTTTCTCATTCTAGACTTCACTGAACTCCCTGCCACAGACAGTTCAGTTCATCTACTGCAACAAACAGGGCTCTTCCCCACCTCTCTGCCTTTACTCAGTTCTTTCTTTTCCAGACCTTGCCAGGGTCCACCGTAAGAGGTCCAGTACTGGTCAGCAGAACTGGGGTCAAATCCTGGTCTTTGGTTAATTATTTCACATCCGTAAACGTCAGTTTTTTCATCCCATAAGGTAGGAAATTAAATGACTCAAATGGGTGAAAAAAGCTTTTCTTCTGGCCTCCAGTTTTCATGTGGTTATCTACTCTATGCCCTGCTCCTTCTAACCCTACTCCATCCAAGAACAATCTTCTCCCCTTCCTTTCTGAGTTGCCCACTATGAACTACATAGTTATTCAATGGAGAACCTACTATATGCTAAGTGTTGTGGATAATATATTATTTTTTAATTTTTGCTCTCAAATGCATTGTACAATTGTATGCATACAAATGGAGAAATTAATCTTAAATCTATTGGGAAAGCTTTGCTTTCCTTGAAGAATGGACATTTTTTTTTTCTTTCCAAATACAAAGTAAGCAAATGACCATCCCCCTTTGGTTGCCAGAATGCTCAGTTTGCACCTCTGTCTCTCTGGATAATGACAGCATACCATAACTTTTCCTGATCTTGGTCTTCTAGGCTTTCTCCTTTCTCTAATGCTAATTAAAAAAAAAAAAAAGATTTTATTTATTTATCTGAGAAAAAGCACAAGCAGGAGGAAGGGCAGAGGGAGAGGGAGAAGCAGACTCCTCGCTGAGCAGGGAGCCTGATGCAGGGCTCCATTCCAAGACCCTGAGAACATGTCCCAAATCAAAGGCAGGCACTTAACAGACTGAGCCACCCAGGCACCCCTCTACTGCTGATTTATACGTGTTTTGGTTCTTTTCTATTTTATCACATAAGCTATCTTGAGTCCTTTTTCACACATGATACATTTGTAACAAATAGATGGCTATTGCCTATTACTGCAGTTAGCAGAAATGTCTTCTAACTTAATTGACTGTAATCCTAGTCTTCCATTGCTGGTAATGGACGTACAGACCCTGCAGGGAATTAAATGAAAAGCTATAGGCTGATGCACAGCAGAATCATAACAATTAGCATTTATTGAGCACTTAGTTTATGGCAGGCACTGTTTTCATCACTTTACATGAATAAACTCACTTATTCCTTACAACAGTCTCATGAAATGGAAAGCCAAGAGGTCAGCATCCCAGGAGCACTAAAGAAGAATTAGTCCCAAGAGTGAATTTACATAATTCAAGGTAGGACAAAAAGGACCAAAATATTTATGAGGTTATTTCTCCATTCAAAAGACTAAAGAGATTGCACTATTCAATTAAACCCTCCTGGTTTAGATTAAAACTAGAGTCCAGACCTGCATTATACTATGTATTAGATGGGGCTTCTGAGAAATTTAAGACAATTTCTAACTTCAAAAGCTTATGGGAAAAAAGCACCTGAGACAACTGGAAAACACAATAGGAAAGTTTGCAATGCAGGAAAATAAATGCAAACCACCACCGCAAAGGACTTCTACGGTGGGGGACTCAGTGTCAGAGGAGGCAGCACTTCAGCAAGACCTTTTATGAAGTGTGGACAGGATTTCTGGAGACACAAGGAGGAAAGCAGGAGATGTCAAAGGGTGCCAGAGAATAGTGTGAAAAGAAGCCAAGTGCGAGAAAAGGGAAGAGCAGACACAAAGGGCAAGCCTGCCAATGTGTACTGGGGAACAAGGGAAAGTAAGTAAATAGATGTAACTGTGGGAGACCTTGGAGTTCGACAGTCTGATCTTTTCGCTAGAAACTGTGGACTCTTTGAACAAGGTGGTGGTTTAGTCAAGCAGCTAGATAAAGACAGGGAGACAAGGGCAGCAGTGTTGACTTTTGTAATCTGGGCCCAAACTACTGAGCACCTAGCAGCAGCACTAAGAATAGAGAAAGAAATCAACTCGTAAGCCATTTCAAATAAAATCTAGCAGACTGATTACCTGGGATAAAGTAGGCAGTAATTACAGGTCAGTTAGTGACTACTCAGCACTTCGATGTTTCACAGGGATCTAAAAGACCTTTGTCTCCAGGAAGCTTACAATCTAATGGAGTAACCTCAAGTATTATAACCCGATCACATGAGACCGTTCTGGTCTAACTCTTGCCCAAAGTTATAGAGCTGACCATTGTTAATCAGAGAGTGCTGGGAGGTTGGAAAAGCGTGGATCAGCACAGAATCAGGGATGCCAGAAGAAGCTCAAATTTTAAGGCATAAGAGTGACCAAAAGTGCCAATTCCACAAATGTCAAGTAGTAAAAAGACTAAGAAATAGGCACTGAATTTGTCCTTGAGAGATCAGCATTATAGAATTGGTGAGAGTTAGGGCCAGAGGGTATGTTTCATGAAGTCTATAAACAGAAGAAAAATGTAAAAACCAGGGAAGCAATTTTTTTTTTAAATAATGAAAGAACTCAATAGAAGTTTTAGGACATTCTTGGTAAGCATAAGATAAAATAATACTAGGATTAGTTAGGCACATTAGAACTATGGTTTATACTTTGAGGAAAATACGCTACAGCAAAAAAAAAAAAAAAAAAAAGGTTTAAGAGAAAAATCTGTCCTTATAAAATGAGAGATTGGATTTGCCTCAACACTACTGTCACCAAACTGGTGGGCAGCCTTTTGTCCTGTTCTGAAGCCAGCTCCTTCTCTTCAGCTACTGGAGCCAGCATCACGCACACAGGACTTCCTCTCTATGTAAAGGGGCTGATGCGGTCAGAAACAAGGTTCACTGACTGTTCGGGGACCCAAGCCCCATGGAATAGATAAAGTGAGCAAATACAAGGTGTCAGGTCTAAACCCTAAGGCTGGAGTCCTCCAGAATAGGAGATGGGCTATGTGAGGTTCTTAAAGTCATCCCCTTGTATTTATCACTCATTGGAGGATCTAGTTTA
Source organism: Ursus maritimus (assembly GCF_017311325.1). Classification (NCBI taxonomy): domain Eukaryota; kingdom Metazoa; phylum Chordata; class Mammalia; order Carnivora; family Ursidae; genus Ursus; species Ursus maritimus. The sequence continues at coordinate 9,121,105 of NW_024425564.1, forward strand.
CAAAGCGGAAGGAAGGCTAAGTTGAAACTGGCTCCTAGCTAGCTAGTAGAGAAGAAAACTTCAAAGACGTATCTGTGTTTCTTTGCAGGTACAGGAGGTGAACACTGTGTGCTCTTATGCTAACATTAATGGAAAAGCCCAACCACTATTTAGTGTGAAGTCGCTGATGTCTGATGAGAGTTGAACTCTGGCTGAAGGCTTTCCCACAGGCATTACATTTGTAAGGCTTCTCTCCGGTATGAGTTCTCTGGTGGATAATAAGGGATGAGCTCCGACTGAAGCCCTTCCCACATTCTCTACACTCGTGCGGCTTCTCCCCAGTGTGGATTCTCTGATGCTCAACGAGGGAAGAGCTGCGACTGAACACTTTCCCACAGTCGCCGCATTCATAGGGGTTCTCCCCAGTGTGTGTTCTCTGATGCTCAATGAGAGAGGAGATCCAACTGAAAGCTTTTCCACATTCACTGCATTCATAGGGATTCTCTCCGGTGTGTATTCGCTGGTGCTGAATTATGGTTGAACGGTCACTGAAGGCTTTCCCACATTCATTACATTTGTAAGGTTTCTCTTGAGTATGAGTTCGCTGATGTTGGCTGAGGTTAGTGCTTCGGCTGAAGGCTTTTCCACACTCAGCACATTCATACGGTTTCTCTCCAGTGTGGATCCTCTGATGCAGACTCAGGTGAGTGCTCCGGCTAAAAGCTTTCCCACAGTCACTGCATTCGTACGGCTTCTCTCCAGTGTGAGTTCTCTGATGTTCAATAAGGTGTGTACTTCGGCTAAAAGTTTTCCCACATTCATGGCATTCAAAAGGCTTTCCTCCACCACGAATTCTCCTGTGGACAATAAGGTCTGATTGGTAACTGAAGGCTTTCCCACACTCATTGCCTTTACAACGTTTCTTTTGTGGGAAGAGTTTTTGGTGTCTAATGAAGTCTGAATTATATTTGGAGTTTTTCCTAGATATGGGGGATCTAGCTCCCTTCGGAATGTTCTGCTGTGTATTAACTTTTGAGCTTAGACTAAATTCACTAGATTCAGGAACTCTCTCCCTAGTGAAAATTTCCTTGAGGGTCATCGACACTTTCCTGATTGCTGTTTTCTCAAAAGATGTCTTCTTTACAGGACATTTTGTCTGCCTTGATAACCGGCCCTCTCCTTTATAGGCCTCTTCATTCTTAGGACCTTGGGCAGTATTCCCTCTGAGACTTTCCATTGCTGACCCTGAAAACTCTAGTTCTTCAGAAATAGCCTGAATGGTGTTGATGCTTTGGCTCAGTTCACATCTCCCTATCTGAAAGACATTTAAAGTGCAAATGTCACCTGCATCTAGTACGGAGAGCAAGGAAAATAAACCAGCAGGGAAAAAAAGACAACAAATTTGCCATTCACACACCCTAGCAACTTTATATGGGAAGAAAACAAAAAGGGACAGTCGAAGGCAAGTGAACAGGAGCAGAAGAGATAACAGGCAGAGTTTTTATAACAGGCATGGGGAGCAGAGAGACATCAAGAAATATGGGAAGGGTAACTGGGTCCTACGCTGAGCCAAAAAAAATGGAAACTAGCAGATATACCAGCTGATGAGCAGAGACTAGGGGATCAGAAAGTAAAGTGAGCTGTTAGTTAGTATAGCCGATCGGCAATGGTAAATGGGAGAACGGAAAGGGATGAGAAGAATAGACTCTTAAGTATAGAAAAGATACCCTCTTAAAAAAAAACAAACAGTAAGGATGATTCTATCAAGCTTGGATGCAGTCATTTTCTTGGGATTGAGAAAGAACAGAATTTCAGAAATGCTGTCTACAACCCTGCCACCCAACATGCCCCCAAACGTGCTCCCAGCTAGTTTAGGTGTTCTTCTAAACAGGTCTGCTCTCAGAGTTCATCGTGACAGAGCTTAACTCAGAGTTCCCCAAGGCCAGCTCACTTACTGGACAAATAGAAAGCAGACTAACTTAAGTCACCCGGCAAATTCCAAGAGCTTAGACTGGAACTCATATCTCCTAAATATCGAATCAGTGGTCTTTTCATGATATCACTCACCCAGACAGGTATTGTTGCTCACTCCCCTCTTCAGTTCCTTGAAGTTCCAGCATCCACAGCTGTTCTCCCTCCGACTGAATGACCATGTCCAATTCACATGCTGGGATTCCTGTTGGTGGGTAAGATTTAACACAAGGCTATGGGTGCTGGAGACACAGGGCTATTCAGAGCTCAATCTTAATGCTTTGATCTATAGAAAAGATGGTGTGAATTTCAGAAGCTGTGGGAGGAAGGCCTGGCAAAAACGGCTTTCTGAAAGGGGTCAAAATTAGGTTCCAGAAGTTTATACACATTCATATGAGAATCCCCCATGGAACTTGTTAGTCAAGATACCTGGACTGTGCTTCAGACTTTAGGTATGATATGGGGCCCAGGCATTTGTATTTAATAACTTCATTTAACTTGACAAGTAGAATTGTCCAAAACGAACCCTAGAAACATACTCTAGATTGCCTAAAAAATGTTCCTCACAGAGCATGAGGGTCTAAAATACAAACTCAGCTTCCCATAGACTGGTGGCTTCTCCCTTCTGCCAGCAGGGGCCACCACCTCCCAAGGACCTCGACGTTCCCAGGAAGTAGGCAGCTAGCTTTCTCGGACCCTCTTATTACACAGCGGGCACCCCACATTGAGACGGCCCAGCACCAAGCAGTCCATTTACCTCCCCACTGACGGGGTGTTCTTACACTTCCCTCCTCAGTAAGACCAGCAGGCCGTCTCCTGGAACGCTGACCTATGCTCAGTGACCCGCACAGCAACCTTCTACAGCAGCCTTTCTGCTGCGAAAACGGGAGAATGTGGGAATCTGTGCCTTTCCTTGCCCATCTCTGGACTCTAACTTTCCCCACGAAAGCTTTTTCTTTAAGCTTTAAGTGGGTTCATCTGGAGCCCTTGTGTTTGACAGTCAGCTATATACCATTTCCCCTAATGCTTCTGCTCACAGCACAGTCTGAGATCCACTGGGTTAGGACATGATCTGCTTTCACAGGTATTTTCTTTCTTGTAGACTGGAACCCTCCCAGATGTGCAGGTGAGCCGTGGTGGACATCCACCAAGAAGTCACACGGGGAGAACCTCAAAGGCAATGTGATGATGCTGTCTGTATCCAGCTTAGCCAAAAACATGCGTTCCAACTGGAAACAGGGAACACAGAAGCGCTACCACTAGATCGAATAAGAGTCTGATTTATTTAGAACCTCCCACTACAATCCAGCTGCATACTTTATGGCGCCCTCATTCCTTAGTAGGAATCCGCCGTATTGCTAGGTTGGCTGGCCTGCATTCTTGCAGCACAGACCCTCCAACTACGCCATCAGGATTTTGTTGACAGTTCACTGTTATTTCTCTGTTATGACAGTAATTCTCAAGGCAACAGTACTACCTCCCGGGGAGACTTCTGGAAATTGGTGAGGGGTTTTTTTGGATCGTCATGTTGATTGGATGGTGCTATTGGGATTTAGTGGGGGTCAAGGATAATACACATTCCTACAAAACAAAAAAAATGTTCCTGATCCTATGTGACTTTCAAAAAGGTTGTTCATAGCGGCATCTGGGTGGCTCAGTCACTTAAAGCGTCTTGATTTCGGCTCAGGTCGTGATCTCAGGGTCCTGGGATTGAGCCCTGTGTTGGGCTCCATGTTGGGAGTGGAGGCTGCATGAGATTCTCTCTCTCCCTCTCTCTCTCTGCCCCTCCCCTCACTCAAAAAAAAAAAAAAAAAGTTAATCGTTACCTAAGGCTAGAACCTAACACTACTTTACGTGGAGATAAAAAATATTTTGCACAGCTTTGATATACATTGGAAAATTAAGGAAATATACTTCTCTTTCTTTGGAAGCTATCAGGACTTGTTCACCATTTCAGGAAAATCAAACCACTTCTGGTATTAGATTCACAAACACGACATTCATACATTGGGCTGTGTTTGTGGCTGTTGTATTCACGGTGATTCTGTGAATAGACATAGGCATCTGTTTCATCCAATCCGCACACACTGAAATACATACTGTTCTTTTTTTTTTTTTTTTTTTAGATTTTATGTATTTATTTGACAGAGAGAGACAGCAAGAGAGGGAACATAAGCAAGGGGAGTGTGAGAGGGAGAAGCAGGCTTCCCGCCGAGCAGCGAGCCCAATGCCAGGCTCCATCCCAGGACCCTGGGATGATGACCTGAGCCGAAGGCACATGCTCAACGGCCAAGCCATCCAGGCGCCCCTGAAATACATACTATTCTAATATAAGTTACTTTCCTTTACATCAGGGTTAGGTAATATATTGATATTTTGGAAATTACATCTATAGGTAAGTAATACAATCTGTCAGTTTTACTACAGGATAGTAAATGGGACTGTGGCTCATAGTGGAATATATATACATAATAATAATATGTATATAATAATATACATTATTACATATTATATTCCATCCTGGGGAGGAGACATTGCTGAGAAAATGTTTAGGTTTTTGGTGGTTTGGGTTTTCCCCTAAGCAGGAGGATCTGAAATTTGAAGATCTTTGTAAATTGTCTTCTTAGAACCATGAAAACATAGGCTACCTAAAAGGAAGTAGAATATCCTGGACAGAGAAAGAACTAGGACAGAATTCAAAGATGGTCAGCTTGGGGTTGACAGCTCTCCTTCATGCTCATTAATATCGTGGGGATTGGTAAGCTGAGCCAATGTGATATCAGTTTACCTGTATAATTCAATTCATAAGTATACCATTAGTACAAGTGTCCTCAAATGTAGTTGTTTGGGCATTTCAAAGAAGTTCCTTACATGCATAACTGTATTATGCATTTTGTTTGTATATGTGACACATGATCGATACACAGAAACCNNNNAAAGTTTCTACATTAAAACAAAGGAACCTAATTTGGGAGATTCTTTAGGTCTCTGGGTCTGCCTATTATAAGCATTTTATGAATATTGACTCACGTACGCTTCACAACAGTGAAGGGTGCTATTGTTATCTCCACAATACAAATGAAGAAGCCGAGGTACAGAGAAGTTAAGTAATTTGGCCCAAAGCTAAGTGTTAAATCCTGGACTCAGACTCACTAGGGAACAACACCTGAGTTGCACTTTCCACTCCTGTGGCCTCTAAATGGCCAAGAAACTAACCCCCACTGATCCCAGGGTGCCAGCATGACCTCAACCGCAGAGTGCCACGGGGGCTTGGAGAGTGCCTGCCTCTGAAAGGGGCACCCTGGGAGGCTACGCTGGGTCCCACTCGTGCTAAAGCCCTATCGGTGGGACCTGAGCCTTACATTCTCCAGCCAGCCCAGTGCAGGTGGCAGCCTTGACACGCATCAGGGAAACATCAGATAGAGGCCCTGTGATGCAAGCATTTACCAGGTAATTCGGATTTTTTTTAAGATTTATTTGTTTGTTTGTTTGTTTGATGGGGGAGGGGCAGAGGGAGAGGCAGAGAGAGATTCTCAAGCAGGCTACGCTCTGAGTGCAGAGCCCAATGTGGGGCTCGATCTCACGACCCTGCGATCATGACCTCAGCTGAAGCCCAGAATCAGATGCTCGACTGATTGCAATACCCAGGTGCCCCAGTAATCTGGATTTTGAATATCGTTCTAACGACAGCTACATAAAAACAGGGGAAAGAAACCCATCTGGATTTTACGTCTCCTCATCTGTCAAATGAAGATGTTGGACTTGACTGTTTGGTACAAAGCTCTCTGATTCCTGGAGTTTAAATTTAAGGCCCAAATACATACCTGCCTGCCTACACTAAGGGGATTAGACTAATATGAACCTAGTCCTTTTCAAATCGCCAGAGACATGTGAGAGCCTAAGGTCCATGTTTTGGATGAAGCCATTCAAGAAACAGGCCAATAAATTTCTTCAATCACCTCATGATGAAATAGAGCAAAGGAGTGTTGAGGAAGACATTAAGGGCAAAGAATAGTCTCATCCTGGGCAAAATTTGGCAGTCTCACCTAATGGAAGTTCTCTGAAAAGAGAAATAAATGTATCCCCTGCTTGGTGAGATGACACATTCAGAAGAGAAGGAAGAATCCTTAACTTACGTGGGACACAGCTCTTCTAGTGAGACAGTCGCCTTTCCCTCTTCCACCTCCTCTCAGCTTTCTTTTTGGTGAAAGGCAATGAAAGGTTTACCCTAGGCAGTCAGAATCACAGGTCTAGTCATGTCCACATCTGGCCGGTTGAATGTAACCTTAAGGGTTGAGGTATAACAAATGCCTACAAGCAATCACCTCCTCCCAGATGCAGAGAAAAAGGACAATAGACACTGATGTCTGACCTGAAGTCCCTAGCTCTTTAATGCTAAAAGGTGAAGGGGATGGAACTGGGCCAAGCCTGAACCCTCCCTAAGCTCTCTAGGTGATCTGAGGCATAAAATCCAGGCTCTTGGTCCGTTTCCTCACAAGGGGTAGGAGTTCAAACGGAGTCTGATAGCAGCCTCTTAATTCCTCCCCAGTACCAAAACAGAAGGCAGCTGCCACCGTCCAGCAGGGCAGGGCTGTACGTCCCCGGGCAAGCACTCACCTTTCTGAAAGCCTGGTCCCACACCATAAAACGGCGTAACTAGTACTTGCTTGTCTTTTTCTCACAAGGCTTCTGTTAATGCTACAAGTTAGAAGACAGCAAAGCATTTACAGTAAAGAATATCACGTACAACACAAAGAGATGCTAGTGCTGTGCAGATCTCAAATGAATTTTAAAATTGTGAGGGTGCACATTTAAGGCGGCGGCTCCCAGAGAATTTGTGAGGCTCCCTTCAGCAGCTGCTGCTACAGAGTGGGGACAGAGGAGTGTTCTTCCTGGCTTCGGAGGATGCACGGGAAGGCAGGACTTGTGAGTGAGCAGAGTCTCAGCGGGGAACCCTCGGCTATTTCAGAGGCTAGGAGGTCATTGCCTTGCTCACGCTCCATCCAAGGACGACTCCACCACCGTGTGGCAAGTCCTCCTCTCTTTTCCGCCCTTCTACCTCATACCTGGTTGCTTGGAGCGCCTCACTGCTAAGTACACGCTGCATCCCGACACATCACGACTGTCAGGCCCAGCGGACCCAAGTGCCGCAGCACCAGCAGACCCAGTCCGCTTTGCGGGACTAAGCTCACAGCTGTCCTCCTCCCGCGACCCTCACCGTCTGACGTTCTTTGGACCACGCCACTTGCCCTTCCATGTGGAACCCAGCAAGAATTCTCCCTTATTTCCACCCCCTTCCGTGTGAAGACTTTATCTCGGTCACAAGGAAGCAGTGAAGGTTCTGGAAGAGCTCTCCTCCCGTGCTTTGCTCTCTGGTGTGGGGTGCACTGCTCGCTGGAGCCTTTGCGGAGGGACAAAGGAATGATGAGGGCCAGGCAGCCTCGGCTCAACCCCAGGACAGAGCCGGTCAGGTCCCGACACCTACTGAAAGACGGTCTGCGGCAACAGTGCTGGCGGGAACCGGCTCCAGATAACGCAGAACGCGATACACAGAATCTGTCGACGCCTCCACCAATGAATGGACACCCACTATACGCAAGTACCAGCGGTCCTGGGCAGAACCATAAATAAACGCTGCTACTCACAAGCTGTGTAGCTTCCTGGAAGGGGCCTCATCTCGGTGTGCCTCAGTTTTCCCGTCGGCAACACGGGATAAGAACGGTGCACGCCATGGGGTGACTGCAAGGGTAAAAGGACTCAGTCCAGGCACAAGCTCTGGGAGCGGGGACGGGCACAGCCGGGTACAGAAGCCATCCAGCGCCTGGCTGCAGGGGAGAGGGGACAGGTAGCAGGTGTCCACCCCCGGAGACCACCGCCCGCCCCCAGCGCAGCCCCGGGACTGGACTGGGCCCCCAGCAGGCGCAGCCCGCGTCCCCGCCGCCCCGCCCGCGGTTGCGGCCAGACACCGCAGGACCGCTTTCCAGGGCCTGCAGGCCCACCCGGCCAGGCCCGGCCCAGCGCCCCGCACGCTCCACTCACCGGCCGCCGCGGCCGCGCGCCGGGGCACACCCGGGGCCGGACCCGCGCTGCGCCGGAACCCGAGTGCGCGGCGCTCGAAGAAGCCGGAAGGATTAGCGGGGAGCCCCGGCGTCTCCTGCGGCTTGCGGTTTGTGGGCTGGCAGCGCCTCCTTCCTCGCGCTCGGCGCGGCCCGGCGCAGACTCGGCGCAGACCCGACGCAGGAGCACCGAGCGGGCGGGGCGCGTGGGCAGCGTGCGGCGGCGCGGCTCTGCGCCTGCGCCCGAGAGCTGGGGCCGGCGGCGCGCCGTGCGGAGCCCCTCCAGGAGTCGGTGATGGGGAGCCGCGGTGTGCGGCGTCGGTGCGGTCCTCAAGGACAGCCCAGGCCCGCGTAGCTGTGAATAGCGTCCAGACTCTCCGGCTGTGCTCCGGGGTCGCCCCCTGGCCTGAGGGGGGTCGCGGGCACCCGGCGCGTCCGACCGGCATTCCGGTGGCCTGTCCCCGGACCTCACTGCGGAGACCGGCTGCTTTACCCGGCCTCGAGGCTTCGCGCAGTCAACCGCAGGAGCGGCTGGGGGCCTGGAGACCATCTAATTTTATCATTTTCATTATACTTTTAGAAATTTCAAATCGTAGTAAAATACACAGACCACAAAGAGTTTCCATTTTAACTATTTAAAAGTGCACGGGAAAGTTTTCAGTGTGTTCAGAATGTGGTGCGAACACCACCACCATCTGATACAGAACATTCCTCACCGCCAAAGAAACCTACCCATTCGCCTCTTGTTCAACACTTGGGGTGTTTGCGCCTTTTGACTACTGTGAATAGTGCTGCTATGAACATTGGTTACAAGCCCCCGAGTCCCTAATTTCAGTTCCCGTTTTAATTCCTGTTGAGATTTTGACTGGGGCTGTATTAAATACATGCATCCATCTGGGGAAGAGTTGGTGTCTAAACAATATTGAGTCTTCAGTTTATGAACATGGTATGTTTCTCAATTTATTTAAGTTTTCTTTAATTTTCTGAGCAATCTATTTAGTTTCCAGTATAAAGATCTTACATGTGTTTTGCTACATTTAACCCTAAATACTTTATGGCTTTTATATCATTAGATATGGAATTATTTGCATTTTATTTTCTGGTTGTTTGCTACTAGCATATAGAAAGACGATTGACTTTTTTAAGGATTTTATTATTTTAGAAAGAGAGCTCAAGTGGGGAGAGAGGAAGAGGGAGAGAAAATCTCAAGCAGAGTCTACACTGAGCGTGGGGCCTGATGCAAGGCTCGATCGCATGACCCTGAGGTCATGACCTCGGCCAAACTCAAAAGAGTTGGACACTTAACTGACTGGGCCACCTGGGTCCCCCAGCAATTTATTTTTTTATACTGATCTTATATTGTGTCACCTTGTTATGTTTACTTATTTGTTTCAGTGATTGTTTTGTAGGTTCCTTGGGATTTTTCCATATAAATAATAATGCTGACTGTGAATAGAGTTTTACTTCTTCCTTTCCAATCTTTAGGCCTTCTATTTCTTTTATTACTTTTATTAAATCTACTGTTGTTTATTTTCTGTTTATTCCTCATATGTATTTATTACTTGTATTTCACCAGCCAGGACCTCCAGTACAATGCTGAACAGACATGATGACAGCAGATGTCTTTGTCCTGTTTCCAATCTTATAAGCAGAAACTTTAATATTTCACCGTTAAATATATTAGTTGTATTAGATTGTAGAATTTTGCTTCTTTTCCTAGTTTCCTAAGAGTTTTATTTAAATAAATGGGTATTTGTCACTTTTTTGCATCTATTTAAAAGATTATGGAAGTTTTGTCCTTTATTTTGTTAATATGATGAGTTACATTGATTATTCAAATGTTTCATGTACCTTACATTTCAGACATAAACCGTGCTTGATCCTGACATATTATTTTGTTTAAATATTGATGGATTCTTGATCTCAGGGCTGTGAGATCAAGCCCCACATCAGGCTCTGCACTCAGCATATAATCTGCTTGAGATTCTCTCTCTCCCTCTGCTCCTCCCCCCTACTCTTTCTCTCTAAAATAAAAATAAGTAAGTTTTTTTTTTTTAAGATTTTTATTTATTTATTTATTTATTTGACAGAGAGCACAAGCAGGGGGAGCAGCAGAGGAAGAGGGAGAAGCAGGCTCTGCGCCGAGCACAGAGCCCAACATGGTACTCGATCCCAGGACCCTGGGATCATGACCTGAGCCAAAGGCAGACGCTTAGCCATCTGAGCCACCCAGGTATCCCTAAGTAAGTCTTTTTAAAAAATAAAAAATAAAGTTTTAAATATTGATGGATTCTATCTATCTGATATACTTTAGGGAATGTTGCTTCTGTGTTCACGAAGGGTATTGATCTATAATTTTATCATACTGTCTTTGTCAAGAGTTGGTGACAGGATTATGCTGCTCCCGTAAAACAACCTGGGAATCGTTCCCTTCCTTTATATTATCTGAAAGATTTGGGGGAAGTATAGTATTATTTCTTCCTTATGTGTTTAATAGAATTTACCATATGGGCCTGGAGGGGTGTTTTTGTTTTGTTTTGTTTTGTTTTGTTGGTAGAATTCCATTTAATAATCCATTGAAGTTCTTTAATAAGAACAGGGCTATTTATATGAATAAATATATTTCTCCTTGTGCTAGTTTTGTTGTGTTTTTCGTAGAATTTGTTCATTTCACCTAAGTTGGGCTTAGTGGCAGGAATTTGTACATACTATACCCTTATTATTTTTCTGATGTGTATAGAATCAGTAATGATATTTTCTGTTCATTCCTCATATTGATAAGTTGTGAACTTTCTCTTTTTTTCTTGATCAGTTTTTCTAGGAAGTGCAATTTTACCAATACTTTCAAAGAGCTTTTTTCTGTTGATTTTCTCAAACCTTGTTTTCTATTCCATTGCCTTCTAGTCTTTAACAGCTATTTACTTGTATGGGATTTAATATGTTCTTTTTCTAGCTTCTCATGGTAGACACTTAGATAATTGATTTTAAACCTTCTTTTCTAATATAAGCGTTTAAAGGTACAACCTGCCCTCTAACAGAGCTGTTCAGCTAGATCTCACGCACTTTGCTATGCTGCACTTTTATGATCATTTAACTTGAAATACTTTCTGATTTCCCTAGTGATTTTTCCTTTTACTCATGAGTTACTTAGAAATGTGTGTTTTTAATTTCTTAATGTCCCAGGCTTTTCTGTATACTATACTGATTACCAATTTAGTTCTGGTCAGAATATATTCTGTGTAAGATTTCAGTTCTTTGACATTTATTGCAACTTAGACGTATGGTGAGTCTGCTTTGAAAGGTAAAGTCAGGGGCTTCTGAGTGGCACAGTCAGTTAAGCAACTGCCTCTTGGTTTTACCGCAGGACATGATCTCAAGGTCCTGAGTTTGAGCCCTGTGTTGGGCTCCACGCAAAGCATGGAGTCTGCTGGAGCTTCTCCCTCCCTCTCTCCTTCTCCCTCTGTTCCTCCCGATCATGCTCTCTCTCTATAATAACTAAATAAATCTTTAAAAAGAAAAAAAAAGTAAAGTCAACTAAGTTACTGGCTGATATATAATCAACCATCAGACAGACAAAGCCATCAGAAAAATATAAGTTAAAGAAAAGGCAAGGAAGACGTACAAATGGCCAACAGGCACAAGAAAAACTGCTCCACATCACTCGGCAGCAGGGAAACACAAATCAAAACCACAATGAGAGACCACCTCATACCTGTCAGAATGGCTAAAATTAACAAGTCAGGAAACGACAAGTGTTGGCGAGGATGCGGAGAAAGAGGAGCCTCGTGCACTGTTGGTGGGAATGCAAGCTGGTACAGCCACTCTGGAAAACAGTATGGAGGTTCCTCAAAAAGTTGAAAATAGAGCTACCCTATGACCCAGCAATTACACCACTGGGTATTTACCCCAAAGATACAAATGTAGTGATCTGAAGGGGCACCTGTACCCCAATGTTTATAGCAGCAATGTCCACAATAGGCAAACTATGGAAAAGAGCCCAGATGTCTATTGACAGGTGAATGGATAAAAAAGATGTGGTAGATATGGACAATGAAATATTACTCAGCCATCACAAAATGAAATTTTGGGGGCACCTGGGTGGCGCAGTCGTTAAGCGGCTGCCTTTGGCTCAGGGCGTGATCCCAGGGTCCTGGGATCGAGCCCCACATTGGGCTCCTCCACTGGGAGCCTGCTTCTTCCTCTCCCACTCCCCCTGCTTGTGTTCCCTCTCTCGCTGGCTGTCTCTCTCTGTCAAATAAATAAATAAAATCTTTAAAAAAAAATGAAATCTTTCCATTTGCAGCAACGTGGTTGGAATTAGAGGGTATTGTGCTAAGTGAAATAAGTTAACCAGAGAAAGACAATTATATGATCTCACTGGTATGTGGAATTTAAGAAACAAAAGAGAGGATCATAGGATAAGGGAAGGATAAATAAAACAAGGCAAAATCGGAGGAGACAAAGCATAAAAAACTCGTAATCACAGGAAACAAACTGAGGATTGCTGGGGGGAGGATGGGGTAACTGGGAGATGGGCATTAAGGAGGGCATGTGATGTAATGAGCACTGGGTGTTATATAAGACTGATGAATCACTGATCTCTAGCTCTGAAACTAATAATGCATTATATGTTAATTAATTGAATTTAAATAAATAAATTTAAGAAAATAAAGGAAAGGCAGTCATCCATTCATTTATGTATTCAGTGTCTCCTGTTTTATTAGATCCTATTCAATGTACACAGCTGAGCAGAAATGTGTGTTCTTGTGGAGTATGCAACAGATGGGAAAAGAGAAGAGTCAGAAAAATAAGTAGACAATATATCAAGGGCTGGTTCTGCCACCAGACTGATGGGATTCTCAGTCCTTCTTGGAAGCTACTGTTTGGTTTTTTTTCTCCCAAGTAGAGCGCTCGAGGTCGCCCCCAGATGCTTTGCACTCTCCAGTTCTCACCTCCTGGATAAATTAAAAGATGCTTTCTCATGGTTCCCCCAAACACCTCCCTTTGGCCTTAGGCTCCAAACTGTGGGTATGTTCCTCACTCTGCCTCATGACTTCCAACACCCGTACCCCAAGAAGGACTGAGAATCCCACCATTGTGGCAGCCAAGCTAGATTCTGTCTAATCCACAGAGAGAAGCTCAAGTTCCAGCAGGGCTGGAGTGAGGAAGGGAGTGACTGACACCAAGTAGAATGAGAGACATGCACTCCCTAAACTTGTCCACTTCTACTCTTATATTTTTATTCTTTAGTAAAAGCCTCTCTTTAAAATGCCAGCATCACCTTAAATAAACCAAAGGAAAGAGGAGTGTCACGGGGCTTGGTGCGCTGTGCACTCCTGGGGTGTCCTGGCAGGAGGAGCTGTGCAGGCTCTGGTCTTGGGGGAGGACCTGGAGCTAGCACAGCGGAAGAAAGGAAACGTAGAGGGCGGGGACAGTGACCTCTGTTTGCGGGGCTCCGTTCCCTCCTGCTGTCTGATCCAGTGCACTGCTCCCACACCAGCTCGCAGGGATTCACAGTCCATCATATTACTTGCCGCTCGCAAGCCTCCAGTGGCTTCCCATCTCACTCACGAGTCAAAGCCAAAGTCCTGACATTCACTTAAAAGTCCTCTTATTTCTTTTTTGAGGATTTTATTTATTTATTTGAGAGAAAGAGAACGCATCAGGGGGGAGGGGCAGAGGGAGAAGCAGACTCTCCCCTGAGCAGGGAGCCCAATGTAGGGATGTGAGGCTTGATCCCAGGATCCTGGGATCATGACCTGAGCTGAAGGCAGATGCTTAACTGACTGAGTCACCCAGGTGCCCCCAGCCAGAGTTCAAATATTGCCAAACATCAGAAAATGTCCTGGAGAGAGACCCTAAGAATGTAGCCAGTGTGGGAAAGTCTTCTGCCAGAGTTCACAGCTTATCACACATCAGATAACCTATACCAGAGAGAAACCCTATGAAAGTGGTGAATGTGGCAAAATCTTTACCCAGAGCGCAAGTCTCACCAAAAATCGGAAGACTGCACACTGCAGGAAAACCTCACGGTTGTCGTTAGTCCGACAAAGCCTTCAGCCAGAGCACAATCCTTTTTTATTTTATTTTTTTAAAAGACTTTATTTATTTATTTGACAGAGAGAGAGACAGCCAGCGAGAGAGGGAACACAAGCAGGGGGAGCAGGAGAGGAAGAAGCAGGATCCCAGCAGAGGAGCCTGATGTGGGGCTTGATCCCAGGACTCTGGGATCACACCCTGAGCTGAAGGCAGACGCTTAACGACTGAGCCACCCAGGCGCCCCAATCCTTTTTTAAATAAAGATTTATTTATTTATTTTAGAGAGAGTGAGAAGGGAGGGACAGAGAGAGAGGGAGAGAGACTCTCAAGCAGACTCCATGCTGAGCACAGAGCCCGATGACGTGGCCTGATCCCAGGACCCTGACATCACGACCTGAGCCGAACCCAAGAGTTGGGCACTCAACTGACTGCACCACCCAGGCATCCCCAGAGTCCAATCCTTTTAAGCATCGGCTAACTCACACTACCTAGAAATTCTGTGAATGGGATGAATGTATTAACGGCTTCAGGTGAACATCAATCATCACCAGAGATCAAAGACTTCACTGGCAATACGAGGAAAGTTTAAGTAAGACTTGACATTTCATGAAAGGCCAGCAAGTTAATGTTGTGAGCAAGACACTACCAGGTAAGTTTTGTAAGATAACTGAGCACAGGTATTGTGTAGTTCTGATATTTCCACTTTTTATCAGTGTTTCGTATAGACACTCCATGTAAATGCTTCTATCATTCATTAAAACATTTTCAGTCAGACTTTTTATGCCCTCATCTTCAGAAGCTTTCTGAAACTTTAAAAAATTGGAATTCCCCTATAAAACAAACAAGTCGTGGAGATGAAAAGTACAGCAGAGGGAATGTAGTAAAACATATTGTAATAACGTTATATCGTGACAGCTGGCAACCTCTCCTACGGTAGTGCGCATGTATAGAATTCTGGAATTACTATGTCGTGTCCCTGAAACTAATACAACATTGAATGTCAGGCATACTTTAATAATGAAAATTTTAAAAAATAATGAAAATTTTAAAAAAGGAGTGCCCCAAATGGAAATGGAACCACCCAAATAAAAATTGAGAAAATGTTTTAATTGGAAGATCACCCCAAATTCTACATCCACAAGTTCTATACAGAGAAGCCAGGAATCCAAGTATCTATCACATAAATCCTCTCAGCCATGACAGAGACAATTCCTATAGAAGCAAGGGGACACCTTTTAAATAACTGAGCCCTTTAACAGAGCTGTTCATTCCATCACTATGCTTCTCTTCACTTCCTCATCCCCAACACCATAAGGTTTTATCTCAGGGGGAAAGACGCACGGGAAGAGAGCGATTTTCAAGATGCATTTCACAAGAATAAACTTCTACAGGATAGAGGCCTGTACTTTTTGAAACCTATCTTCTCTCCTTTGAACTTACCAGTGAAGAAGTAGAGGTTTAGGAAAGACACACAGATACTATATCTCTGAGGCTATTTCTTATTACTTGGCACTTGGTTTAAAAGCACTATGTTGGGGCGCCTGGGTGGCAGTTGGTTGGGCATCTGCCTTCGACTTGGGTAGTGATCTCGGGGTCCTGGGATTGAGCCCTGCATCAGGCTCCCTGCTCAGTGGGGAATCTGTTTCTCCCTCTCCCGCTGACCCTCACCCCCCCCTCCAGTGCGCGCACACATGCTCTCTCTCTAATAAAGAAAGAAAATCTTTTTTGAAAAAGCACTATGTTATTATGCTCCATGAGTGAACCTAATTGTCCATATTAAATAAGGTCATGCCATTTTAATAGACTGGGCCTTAGGTCAGAAGGTAAGATGATAGTAAACCCGAGTTCTCTTGAGATACCCACAGCATAGGAGGAGGAAACCAGAAATGAAACTGTGAAACTTGATTCCTCTCCCCCCAAAATTCACTTCTATTTAGTTTAGTTGGCTGTTAATCAGTGCGGGTTCAAAAACAATATAAAAGAGACTCTAAATTGTATGGCAACAGTTATAATACAACCAAACATTGAGAACGGAAATAGTGGCAGTATACAGAAATTATTTGTCTCAATCTCTAGGCCAGTATTCAATAATATTAAATGGAAAATACAGGTTTAAACTTATATTAACTTCAATTTAATCCACCCATTGATGGGTTAATGACATGATGGTTATTTCGGTACAACTCTAACAGCTGGCATTTGGGGCAGTTTGAGTATCTAAAAGTCAATAACGCTGTTTTTCATTTGTAAAATCAGTTAAAGTTAACAAATGCCAAGAGACGTAACTTCGAACAAAGTAGTATAAAAATTTTTATTAAAGAATCAGTGATTCAAATATGTTTTTAATGAAAAATTCGGATTTCATCTATTTAATGGGAAATCATTAAAGTGTTGTATGCAGGGACACTGCCTGCAGGGGAGCTTTCTGGGGCACAGACATGCTCTGTATCTTGCCTGGGGTGGTGTTCACTCAAGTGTGCGCAGTTGTCAAGTCACCCACCCGTATACTTACAAATACTTCCAATAAATATTTGAAAAAATGTTATGCAAACAGACCATTTTATTCTATTATTTCTCTTTAAGGTCACATAATTTTTCCTTTACAATATGTATACATTCCTGAGACGTTTGTAAAGCTTGCTTTTTATTTAGATTTGTGAATCTATGGGGTCCAGAGTCAAGCACGGCAGCATCTATTTCTCTCCACACACACGTCATGCAGACATACGTGTCCATCGATGTCCGTGTCTTGCTGCATCATTGAAGGTCATGAACTTTAACCTTTCCCAGCTTATTTTGACAATGATTTTCTAGTTTTTAATTTTTCCAGATAGAATTGTTTGTCTTTTTCTAATTTTGCCTTATTTTAATCTTTGTGGCAGTTTTTCATTTAGGAGCATTAATGTTCTACATATTTAATTCTGGGTTCTGTTTGACTCTCTCTTCACTGTTCCCACCCTCTTTGAGATGTTCCTTATGTCATTTGCCAGGCGGGGTTCTTGGCAGCATCACATTAGTAACTCCTTTAATCTTCATGACGACCTATGGAAGGAACCGCGAGGAACATTCTCTGAGATGCACCGAGGGAGGGTGCCACACAGTGAGAGGTTTCAAATTCCGCCCATTCGTAACCAGAGGATTGGGAGGCTTGCTTACATATAAGGGTACAGGACTCAGGAGATGCAGAGAGACAATCAGACAAATCCGTGGACGTTGCTGCTCAGGCTTGTCTATTTAGGAAGGAACAAGAGCCTATGACATTGTCGGAGATGCAGACACATTAGCACTTCACCAGCACCAGGCACTGCACTTTTCTGCTCGTTACTGACTTCTTCTGACTACCAGTGTGCTTCTCAGAGCAAGGCCCCTTCACTCTCACTCATCACTGTCAGAATGAACAGCTAGCATCAAGGCCATACCTTACCAAGGGATGCAATCTGACGTTTCCGTCTGAAATATGACAGTATTTGGGTCTCGGAGATATTGTCATTGGTAAATATATTGAAGCCTCTACAAGATCAGGTAGATGAGCTAGAGTATACATCTCTCTCTCTCTCTCTCTCTCTCTCTCTCACACACACACACACACACACACACGCAAATACCACAGTAGGTAGAGTAGGAAAATACTCGGACTGGAATTAGACATGGACTCTAATCCTAGTTTTGCCACTTGCTAGTTGTGAAACTTGAAGCATGTTCTATCTTGGGCAAGTAGTACGGCCCATAACACAACAATTAAGAATGTGAGCTCCTCTAGCCAAATCATGGGTAACCTTGGGTGAGTTATTTAACCTCTCTGAGACCATTTCCTCATCTGTAAGATGAGGTTAATAATAATGACTTCGATTATTCAAAAATTATTTTATTATCGACAACATGCCAGTCTCTGTTGGAGCTTATGTTTGAGGTAAGATGTGCTAAGACACATCTGATAAGGACCACCAGGAATAAACGTTCAGTCCAACAAAATTAGGTTTATTCATCCGCTGCAACAAGGTAGACCGTTACCAGCAGTAACATGGAGCATCTCACAAAAAATGAAGGGAAAAATCGCAGGATTTTGAAGAAAAGTAAAATTTTAGATAAAATTTTATGGAAGTGTTTTGATAGGCTCAATGCAAGGCTGGTCTGGATTAATTTTTTTTTTTTTTTAAGAGATGGAAAATCTTAAACCTCCAGGCAGGCGTGGGACATTTACTTATCCTGACAATGATGTCAAACAGTTTCTGACAGTCTCTGATTTTAGCAAAGATGATTTCTTGGTAATTTTTTTTAAGTGGGAGTAGCAAGGCAAAGATATCATTGATAAAAAAGCAGTAATTATTCAAAGAGGATCATTGTGAAACTTCACAGCTGCGGTATGATTTTGGGAGAGAGTTGCTGTTAACTTTGCAGCAGGCTCCAGCAGCGTCCTCTGAGTCTGGTCTATGGCACAGCTGATTTTTGCTTTTTCAAATGAGAGAATACTCTTGCCTAGAAGAGTGCCTGGCACACTCTGTTTCACAGGCCTTGTCTGTCGCTATCCTGAAGTAAAGGAGTCCGATTTTCCCGGGGCTCTATTGTTTTTCATTAGTGGTTTAACGTACGACGAGAAACGACGGTAGGAGCCTGCCTTTCTCCTTTGCCAACTAGAGAACAGTCAGTGCTCTAATACAGAGGCGCTTCGGTGCATGCAGATTTTTCAGGGGTCCCCCAGTTACTAGCCCGGCGTCCTAGAGACCCCGGCCGGCCAAACCCCGAAGACCCGCCCAGTTAGAGTCACGTGGACAGGCCCTAGCCCCGCCCCCGTCCGAGTCCGCGCAGCCGCAGACGCAGCTGGGAAATGTCCCCGGGGAAAGAGCGGGTCCCGTGGGGCCAAGAGCCGCTCGGCCGTAGTTCCTCCGGGATCGGGATCGGGACCGGGTAGTTGGTGCCACTAGCTCGGGACTGGTGGGGTAGGCCTCGCAGGTCCGGAGTTTCGCAGGGGCCTTCTTTCGGAAGGGGCCGGGGGCGGAGGGTCACCTTTTCAGGTGCGGCGGTTGCTGCCCGCTAGCAGCGCGGGGGTCGGGGTGCGAGACGCACCTCCAGGCCCCGGATCTGCGGTGCGTCTCAGAGGGTGCTCGGCCTCTCCGGCGGGGCGGCCTCCGGGCCTCGGAGCCCGGCGCTAGGGGCTCTCCCGAGAGTGACGGGGTCCAGCCTGGGGTCCAGAGGCCGCAAGGAGGTGGGTGTCCGCAGGCAGGGCCACTAAGGGAGCGGACCAGCGGTGGCGGCGACGACTCTGCAGGGAGAGAGAGGTGAGAGCCAGTGACCGGGTGGGGTGTGGGGGCGTTCTGCACAAAAGATTCACGACAGCCGTGTTGCGGTGTGGAAAAGGAAATAAAACGTTATTGTTATTATTATTATTATTATTATTATTATTATTATTATTATTATTATAGAAACCTAATAAAAACAGAAGAGGAAAGGAATCTACACACAGTGGAGGTAATAGTAGACAATAAATGAGAATAAGGCCGAGTTAGATCGAATCGGGTGCTTACGACATCCAGCCTCATCAGCTGGGGAAGCGGGTGGAGACAGCCAGCCTGGAGTCTCGGTGGGAGGCCTGGGCAGGGCGTCCTGCCCTCAGCTGAGACTTCCAACCGACCGTCCCCATAGGGCCATATTCACGGGGCGAATGACAGGGTCTGAAGTCAAACATTCGTTCGCGTACGTGCGGTTGGGAGCGAGCTGCGTTTCCACGTTACCATGTTTCTGTATTTTCAAGGAGCCCGGGCTGTGTGTCTGCCTCCCCTCCCGGATTCCGTTCCGGGGGGGCCAGCCCCGCCTGCAGCAGGAGGGGACGTGAGACCAGATTTGTAGCTCCTGCTGTTCAGAGCAGAAGGGCCACTTCTGATCCGGAGGCCCGGTCATATATTTTAAGTAACCAGGCTCCCAAGGTTATTCCCACAGATCGGCTATGCGGGACAAATCACAAGAACAGTGATCTATACAGAACCGGGGGTGAGGTGGAGACGGGATGTGAGGACACGCAGCTTTCCCTTCCCGCGAGAGCGCACAGGAGGGAAGTTTGTAGGAGTAGGTGGGAAGAAGGCTTCCTGGCCTGTAGGGTGGGGTCTTTACGGAGCGCAGGTGGGAGCGCAGGTGCGAGCCTCGAGCAACGCCCCTCTTGTATCACTTCCCGGGACCCCTTCTCCCTCGCCAGCCTTTTATCCGTGGTGGCTTAATGAAAACGGCCTGGTTTGTTTCGTTTCAAACTTATCGGACAGTACAGCTAATAGGAGAGGAGCGTACAGTTCTAACCTATGTGTAGAGTTCGTGCAACCACTAGCAGTCAGGACGCAGAGCCGGTTCACTGACTCCAGAAACCTGCCTTGCGCTCTCCCTTATCATAGTCACACCTTTCTCCCACTGTTACCTCGGGCAGCCGCGGACCGACCCCTATCTCTCTAGTCTGTTTTTCCGGGATGTCATATAAATGGAATCTACGCTGTCTGACGTTTCGGGACTGGCAACTGTCACTCAGCACCACGCCTTTGAGGTTCCTTTGGCTTTTTGAGTTCCTTATTGCTCAGGAACATCCCACTAAATAGATAGACCACGGTTGTTGTTTCAATCTGTTCACCCGGTAAAGAACATTTGGATTGTTTCCGGTGTTTGGTAATTATGACTTGTACTGCTCTAAGTGCTGGTGTACAGGCTTTTCTGTGAACGTGTTTTCATTCAGCCTGGTTTTGAAAAGCAAACCAGTCTGAATTTGAATGCTGGTTTGAGATGTATTGCTCATGTGATGAGCTTAGACTCGTTACTTAACTTTTTTTTTTTTTTTGAAAGATTCTATTTATTTGTTTGAGAGAGAGAGCGTGCACGACCAGGGGGAGGGGCAGAGGGAGAGAGAGAAGCGGGAGCCTGATGCGGGGCTCCATCCCAGGACCCTGAGATCTTGACCTGAGCTGAAAGCAGACGCTTAACCGACAAAGCCACCCAGGCACCCCTAGTTACTTCACTTTTTTGAGTAACTTCATCAGGGAGTTGCTGTGAGGTTAAATGACCGTCTATCAGTGGTTCTCCACTATTTCAGACCCAATGAGCCCTTTTAATAACAAATATTTTGTAATGCCCTCATCTCTATCCTGAAATGAAATTCATTAAATGGGTAAAACTAACCTACATAATCTTTAAAGCGATATAATGCCCTCACTTTAAAAGAGAAATAAAAAAGAACACAGTGCAACTCAGGCTGATAAAATGACCAAATCTTAGTAAAACTCAGAACAAATTACCTCGATTTAGACCATAGTTGCCTTTACAGAGAAAAAAAAAATCATTATATATTAGCACTGAAAACAAAACAGAACTCTGTGGTTGTGTGTAAAAAAGATTTAGGTTACAGTCTTCTCGAACCTTGAACCTCTTATTCTTCACAGATGACAAAGAAAATGTCTCTCAGATGGGGACTCTTTCACCTTCCTGAAATCAATATAAAGCTGCCTAAATCTGTGTCATCCTATCCTTTATCCCGCCCATGTCCGTAGAGGAGCTCTGTCTGCCTTTCCGGGACAATTCCACCTGCACGTTGGATCCCGTCCTTCCTACGGTTTCAAGACCTTTCATTTTCCCTTCTCCCTCTTTATACTTTATATACTTTTGCAACTGTACCTTTCCTATTATTTTTTGCCCAGCTTTAAGGTGTATTTTACATACAATTAAATTCAACAATTTTATTTCAATGGTTTGAGTTTTAGCAATTGTTTATAGGTGTGTTAACTTCTACCATGTCAAGATACAGAACTGTAGGGGTGCCTCGGTGGCTCAGTCGTTAAAGCGTCTGCCTTCTGCTCAGGGTGTGATCCTGGCGTTATCGAGCCCCACATCAGGCTTCTCCGCTGGGAGCCTGCTTCTTCCTCTCCCACTCCCCCTGCTGTGTTCCCTCTCTCGCTGGCTATCTCTCTGTCAAATAAATAAATAAAATATTTTTTAAAAAACAAACAAACAAAAAGATACAGAACTGTATTGTCCAATATCAGTACCCCCAGCTATATGTAGCTATTTAAAATTTAAAAAATTAAGTGAAATTAAAAGCTCACCTCCTTGTACTAGCAATATTTCAAATCCTTATAGCCACATGTGGTGAGGGCTGCTGTATTTAACAGCACAGGAATAGAACGTGTTCCTCATTTCTGGAAGTTCTTTTGCACATGGCTACTCAGTACTTCTGTAGCTAGATGTCACAGATTTTGATGTGTTACCTAATGTTACCATTATGTTCAAAATAGTTTATATTTCTTATAATTTTTTGAATTGATTTAGCATTATGTTTAATTTCTAATTATATTGAGATTTTTCTAGATATCTTATTGTGAATGATTGCTAATTTAATTTCATTTTCCTCAGAGAATATATTCTGAATGATCTCAGTCTTCTGTCTGAAAAATGCCTTTATTTTATTTTAATTTTATTTATTTATTTGAGAGAGAGAGGGCACAAGTGTGGGGAGGGCAGAGGGAGAAACAGACTCAGGAGGAGTCTGGGGGCTCAATCCCAGGACCCCAGGATCATGACCTGAGCTGAAGGCAGCCACTTAACTGACTGAGCCACCCAGGTGCCACGTTTTATTTTCAGTTTTGAAAGGTATTTCCTCTGTATATAAAATTCTGAGGCGACCCATTTTTTCTTTCTGTAAGTACTTTAAAGAGGTTTCTTCACAATCTTCTAGATTGCTTGGTTTCTGAGTTCTTCTGTTTCTAATGTGTCTTTTTTTCTCTCTGGCTGATTTTAAGATTTTGTCTTTGTCACTAGTTTTGCCTGAGTTGATTATTATATGCATTGGCTCAGTTTTCTCTATGTTTCTGTGCTTAGAATTTGTTGAGCTGCTTGGGTCTGTGGGTCTAGAGTTTTCATCAAATTTGTACAGTTTTTAGCTACTATTTCTTCAAGTATTTTTCTGCCCTACCCCCCCAATCTATAGATATCAATTGCACAAATACTGGTCTGTTTAAATTTGCCCCCAGCTCACTGATACTCTGTTCATTCTTTTGAAAAGATTATCTTTTCTCTCTGTTCCTTTTGGATAGTTTTGTTGCTGTCCTCAGGTTCACCAGTCTTTATTTTACAGTGTCTAATTTGCCATTAACCCATCAGTGCATTTTTCATCTTGATCATATTAGTTTTTATCTCTGAGTTCATTTTGAGCCTTTTAAAAAAATTTTTGCCTGCTATTCTCTACTTATTTTAGACATGTGGAATGTAACTGTATCAATTGTAATTCTCACATCTGTTTGTTCAGATTGTTTTTTATTGACTGATTCTTTCTCATTGTGGGTTGCAATTTTTCTTCCCCCCCCCCCCACTAGTCTTTGTTTGGATGCCAGACAGCATTAATTTTATCTTTTTGGTTGCTAGGTATTTTTGTGTTCCTAAAAATATTTGTGAACATTTATCTGGGATGCAGTTAAGTTACTTGGAAACAGTTTGATCCTTTCAGGTCTTGCTTTTAAGATTTGTTAAGTGGGACCAAAGCAGTTCTCAGCCAAGAGCTATTTATTCCCTCATATTAACATGACTGTTCTATGGATTCAATCCCGTATTTCATATATCATGCAATTTTCTAGTATGGCTGTCAGAATGGGCCCTGTTTGAGCTCTGAGCACCTCTAATACTTTTAAACAGTTCTTTTCCTGGCCTTGAGTGCATGCATATGGTGATCACATGCATATGGTGATCTGTGCCTTGCTAAATACTCAGAGAGGACCCTCTGCAGATCTCCAGAGTTCTCTCTACATGTGTCTCTTTTCTCAGTACTCTGTTCTACAAACTCCGGTTACATGGGCCTCCCCAGACTCTGCACTCCATCTATTCAGCTCTTATGTATGGATTCCCTAACTCTATGCTACAGCCTGGAAACTCTCAAGGCAGTCTGCTGGATGCATTAGTTATCCATTGCTACGTAACAAATCACCCCCCAAACTTAGCAGGCTTAAAACAACACGCATTTATTATCCCAGGGTCAGGAATCTGAACACGGCTTAACCGGATCCTCTACCGCAGGGTCTTTTGCAAGGCTGTGCACAAGATTCACTTCCGCACTCACTTATGTGGTTGTTGCAGGATTCAGTTTGTCGAGTTATTGGACTATGGGACTTAGTTTCTTGTTGGCTGTTAGACGGAGGCCACTGTTGGTCCTTGCCACACAGACCTCCAGTATTGTAGCTTGCTTCTTCAAAGTCAGCAAGAGAGAGAATCTGCTACCAAGACGGAAATAACATTCTTTTGTGACCTAATCATTCCCTCAATGTTGCCATATTTTATTGGTTGGAGCAGGTTACTCAAGAGAAGGGAATTACACAAGGCTGGGAAGGCCAGGATGCAGGGATCATTGCGGATCATCTTGGAGGCTGCCTACCACACCAGGCCAGTTGTGGGGCTCTCCCCATGTTTCCTGCATCTCAGGGTCACCTTGACTACTGGATGTTTGGTATCTTAAAAACCACTGTTTCATGTATTTTGTCTGCTGTCAAAATATATATTGTCACTTCAGATTTTGTCATTGTTCAAATATTTTTTGGTTGTTCCAGACAGGAGGATAAATCTGATTCTTGTTATTTCACTGTGGTTAGAATTCCAAGTCCCAGCTCAGATACTGATTCCCATCTTTTTAAACTTACTGAAAATTGTTTTGGCCTAACGTCTGGTCTGTCCTAGGGAATGTGCCACGTGGGCTTAAAGAACTGAATTCAGCGGTTTGGGATGTAGTATACAGAGTATCAAATGGGTCAAGTTGTTTGATAGTGTTATTCAGATCTCCTGCCTGTACTGTTTTTTTTAATTGCTGAGAGATGGCTGTTGAAAATTAAGAAATGTCCTTCTTCAGCTCTGATAATTCTATCTTGAAATCTACAGTTTGCATAGTAAATCTGTCTCTATCCATTTACCCTTGACCTGTGTCTTCATATGTGAAATATGTCTCTTGTAGAAAGCATATAGTTTGTCTTATCTATTCTGATGATCTCTGCCTTTTAACCAGGGGGCTTAGATGAGGATTGGACAGACTTTTTCTTTAAGAGCCAACTGGTAAATATTTCAGACTTTATGGGCCATTTAGCTCGTCACTTCCACTCAACTCTGCAAAGAGTTGTAAAAAGCGTAAAGAGAGAAAGCAGCAATAGACAATATGTAAATGAATTGGTGCAGCTATGATCCAGTAAAACTTTATTTTCAGAAATAAGCATTGGGCAGGATTGGCCCTCGGGCCATAATTTGTTGACCCCTGGTTTAGACTATTTGAATTTCATGTAATTACTAGTATGTTTGGATTTGTCTCACCATTTTATTATTTGCTTTTTGTTTGTCCCCTTGTTTTCCCCTGATTTTCCATTCCTCCTGTTTCATAGACTACTTAAATATTTTTAAATATTTGTTTTAAATTTTCCTATTAGCTTTTTAGCTGTGCGCGTTTTCATTATTATTTTTAGTAGTTCCAGTAGGGATTACAGTATGCATCCTTAATTCCTCACAGGCTTCTTAGCATTAATGTTTCCCTTCACATTAAAATGTGAAACCTTAGAGGTGCCTGGGTGGCTCAGTCAGTTGAGCATCCAACTCTTGGTTTTGGCTCAGGTCATGATCTCAGAGTTGTGAGATCGAGCCCCCGTAGGGCTCTGTGCTCAGCCAGGAGTCCGCTGGAGATTCTCTCTCCCTCTCTCTCTGCCCCTCCCACTTGTGCTCTCTCTCTGAAATAAATAAATACATCTTTAAAAAATTTAAAAAAATAAAATGTGAAACCTTACAACCATGTAGATCCCATTACCACACCCTCTTTTGTTCTAGTTGTTTCCTGTATTACCCATACATACGTTGTGAATTGTACAAGGCAATTAAGTTATAATTTTTCCTTTAAATAGACATATGTATGGTAAATAAAATTAAAAAGATAAAAACAAACTCTTCAAAATAAATTTTAATCTACCCAGATATTTACCATTTCTAATACTCTTAAGTTCTTTTGGGGGATCCGAATTTCCATCTGGTATTATTTCCCTTCATCCTGAAGAACTTAATCACTTCTCAGCAATCACATAAAAAAACCCAAGAGACCCACTTGGTTGTCCGTCAGTGTGCCTTGTCATGGTGAAGAGGCCCATGCACTGGTCGCATGAAGGAAGTTCCAGAAACACAGAAGTGGGCCCTTCCGGTCACTTCTTGCCCACCGTGTCCCCATGCCCTGTCCCTCCCCTGTGTGTTGCAAATCCATCGCTGCTTTCTGTCTCTGCTCACTGTCTCTTGAGTCCATATTCTCACCTTGCCTTGATTTCTGGGGCGTCCATACAAATATTCTCTCACGTCCATTTTGGCCTTTCCACCTCTCTGCCTACTGCCGCAGAGATCCTTTTAACACTCAGATGTGGCTTTGTCATCTTCTGTCTCCTCTGAAATGGCTGCTTCTTGCTTTCAGGTTGAAGACTGAATGCTTCTGCATGGCCTGTGAGCCCCCCATAGCTGGCCTGTCTGTCCTGTGGTGTCACTTCTCCCCGCCCTCAGTACCAACAGCCTGTGTGCTCTGTCCACACTGGCCTCCTTCTGTTTCTCACCCCCCCCACCTCTCCTCACACTTCCGTTTCCTCTGTTTTGTTGCCAAGGTGACTCCCACACATCCTTCAGAAATTAGTCCAGCATTGTCTCTTCAAATAAGCTCTCCTGAAACCCTGGCCAGGTCAGATGGCCTTATTAAAGACTCTCATAGCATCCTGTGACTCTTCTTTGTGACACTTGTCACAACTACAATTATGTACATATTTGTGTGCCTGTTGTTTATCTACTGGACACTCAGCTCTGTGAGATCAGGTGCTCTCAGGGGTTTTTGCTCAGCACCATATTGTCAGTATTTAGCACAGTGTTCAATGAATAGATGTTGAAAGAATAGAAGTTTTTTAGTGCAGTCATTTACTCAGAACAGAAATAGCCTAAAGATGCTTGGAAGGACAAAGATAACCAGTAGGCATTATTCTAATTGTCAAGTGTGCCTTTTCTTCATAAAAATGATCAAGTTTAAATATAAGTACTGGCTCAATCAGTCCTGTTTGTAAAGAGTGTTACAGCCCAGGAAAAGATTTTTTTCTGTGATACAAACGGGTAATTGCAGTCTATTTGGACAGTAAAGACACATATGTTGTAGGTCTATCTTGAACAAACACACTCCTGGCTTTCTCCCGTATTTTCACACGACCACCACACATGACACTTCTGACACCAAAGATGGGGGATTTCCGCCCCCACACCAAGCAATTCTCTGTGACACCAACTAAGCGTCTTAAAATTCACTTCAGTTTTGACACTAATCAGAGTTAGCAAAGACTCTACAAGGTAAGAGTTCAGTCTCCACAAGACGGCCCCCACTTCAGATGCCCATCGCAAGTAGTTGGTCCCCAGACTGCCCACGACTTCGGTCTGACTTGGCTACAAACTGGAGGGTCCCATGACCTCCCTCCTTGGGTTCCATCACTTGCTAGAACAGCTCACAGAACCCAGGGAAACACATATGTTGGCCAGCTTAGTATATTACCAAGGATATGGGGAAGGTGACAGGAAGAGATACATAGGACAAGGTTCACAAGTGTCTGTTCTTTTTTTTTTTTTTTCCCCTTTTCAGTCTTTGTGCTCTTTGCTTTTCAGTTTTTGAAAGTTCTATTGATACATCCTCTTGGAGAGTCTTTCGTCAGATGTGTGCAGCCCACTAATGAGTTCATCAGAGGCATTCTTCACTGCTGTTACAGTTTTTAAAAAATCTCTAGCATGTCGGGTGCCTGGGTGGCTCATTTGGTTGTGTGTCCAACTCTTAATTTCAACTCAGGTCATGATCTCAGGGTCTTGTGATGGAGCCTCCGTTCAACTCCCTGCTCAGTGCCAAGTCTGCTTGAGATTCTCTCTCTCCTCCTCCCTTTGCCCCTCCCCCTACTTGCACGCGCACGGGCGCGCACACGCTCTCTCACTCTCTCAAATAATCTTAAATTCTCTAGCTTTTTTTTGGGTGGGGGGGTTCCTCTTACGTTGTCCATGTTCTTGAATGCTGTCTGCTTTATCCATTAGAGCACTTACCACATTAATCATGGTAGCTTTAAATTCCCAGTTTGTAAATCCAGCATCCCTGTCTTTTTTTTTTTTTTAAGATTTTATTTATTTATTTTGACAGAGAGAGACAGCCAGCGAGAGAGGGAACACAAGCAGGGGGAGTGGGAGAGGAAGAAGCAGGCTCCCAGCGGAGGAGCCGGATGTGGGACTCGATCCTGGAACGCCAGGATCATGCCCTGAGCCGAAGGCAGCCGCCTAACGACTGCCCTACCCAGGCGCCCCCAGCATCCCTGTCTTATCTGTATACTCTATAAATTGTGTTTGTCTCTCACTACTGTATTGTAAATATACTTAGAAAGGACATTACTCCTTTCCTTCCAGAAGAATCTGATGGCCTTTCCTTAACCCCCTTCTATCTTCTCAGATAAAATCGATCAAGTTCACTGTCCTTTATGAAACCATCTTTTCAGGCTGTGCACGACAGGATGTAGCTCTGATTCGCCTCATTTTCTGACTACTCCACAGATTCCCTTCATCGTTTCTGTCTGTGCCCCTTAATAGTGAGTATCTGTGAAAAATTGTCTCTTCAGTGGTTGTTTTGTTTATAGGTTGAATATCCCCCTTAGCTTTTATGCCTGTAATTATTTGAAAAGTAGATACTATCAAACATTTACTGTTCCAAATATTAGGGTAGTGGCTTTATCTCACCTTTTTCTTTAAATAATATCCAGGGTTTAGTTGCAAAAAAAAAAAAAAAAAAAAGTGGCTGGACTAATATTCAAAAACTGCTGTCAGGGCACCTGAGTAGCTCAGTCAGTTGAACGTTGGACTCTTGATTTCAGTTCAGGTTGTGATCTTGTGGGTCATGGGATCGAGCCCCAAGATCAAGAGCCACACATTCCACTGACTGAGGCAGTCAGGTGCCCCAAAAGAAAAGGTTATTTATTTTTTATTTTATTTTTTTAAAAAGATTTTATTTATTTATTTGAGTAAGAGAGAGTACAAGCAGTGGGGAGGGGCAGAAGGAGAGAGAAGCAGACTCCCCAGTGAGTGGGGAGCCTGATGAGGGGCTCAATCCCAGGACCCCAAGATCATGACCTAAGCTGAAGACAGACACTTAAGTGACTGAGCCACCCAGGCGCCCCAGAAAAGGTTTCTTAAAGAGCTCTTAATGGGCTTTAGGATAATAGTTTAAATGTTGATTAAGTAGTTTTCTCACAGAAGACTCCATGAAAACCATTTCTCTTTAATAACAGCTTTCTTTTCTTAATCCCCACTCATCTTCATGATTTTTCTCTTTTCTAATCTCTACAATTTAGTCTTTTCCCAAATCACCTTCTCACCTGACAGTGTTTGTTCCATTCTCTTTGATTACTTTGTTTTAAGTCACACCACTAGCATTTCCAGCTAACCCCTCCCTAGATTACAAGGTTACATTTATATCCCCAGTGTTGTGTGTTCTCAGTATTTACAGTTTCATTACCCCATTCCTCACAGAGCAGCTTCTTTTCTTCCAGCATTGGACATATAATAGATTTGTGTTTTTATGTCTTATAGATGGCAAGTATGGACCTAAAGCCAAGAAATCAACAGTAGAGCATCAGGACATTTTCAAAGAAGGTACATCCCAAGGAATAAACACAGAAGAACTTAAAAAGAGAAAATCTGTACTGGGTGATACCTGGAAATCTAGAGAACAGTTTAAGTATCAGCACCTAAACCAGGAGAAGTATCTGGGACAAGATAAAGTCACCTGTATGGAAATTCCTGCCAAAGAAGGAGATACAGAATCTAGTGAATTTGGAAAAGTTTTCATTATACAATCAATAGTTTCAGAGCAGAGTGATCCTATAGAAGAGTGTTTTCATGAACATGGTACACACGGAAAAATCTTAAAACAAAACTCAGACTTAATTATACAATGGAAGTGTGATGGAAAGAAACCTTGTAAGTGTAGTGGGTGTGGGAAAACCTTCAGAGACCATGCTACTCTTGTGCAACATAAGAGAACTCATACTGGAGAGCGACCCTATAAATGCACTGTATGTGGAAAGGGATTTAACCAGAGTTTCCACCTAACAAACCATCAGAAGACTCATACAGGAGAAAGGCCCTACAAATGCAATGAATGTGGGAAGGTCTTCAGTTATTGCTCAGTCCTTATTCAACATCAGAGAATCCATAGTGGGGAGAGACCATATGAATGTACTGAATGTGGCAAGACGTTCAGTCGTAGCACATATCTTACTCAGCATCAAAGAATTCACACTGGTGAGAAGCCCTATAAGTGTCTGGAATGTGGAAAGGCTTTTAGCCAGAGCACCCATCTTACCCTACATCAGAGAATTCATACTGGAGAGAAGCCTTATGAATGCAATGAATGTGGTAAAACCTTCAGTCAGAGTGCATACCTTACTCAACATCAGAGAATTCATACAGGAGAGAAGCCCTATGAATGTAATGACTGTGGGAAGGCTTTCAGTGATCACTCAGCTCTTATTCGACATCATATTGTCCACACTGGGGAGAAACCTTATGAATGTAATGACTGTGGGAGAGCTTTCAGTTACTGCTCAGACCTCATTCAACATCGGAGAACGCATACTGGAGAGAAACCATACGGATGCAGTGTATGCAGGAATGCTTTTAGCGATTGCTCAGCCCTTATTCAGCATCAAAGAATTCACACTGGAGAGAAGCCCTATGAGTGTAGCGGGTGTGGGAAAGCCTTTGGTAACTACTCAGCTCTTGTTTGACATCAAAGAACTCATACTGGAGAGAAGCCCTATGAATGTAAGGAACATGGAAAAACCTTTAGCGGAAGTACATACCTTGCTCAACATCAGAGAAGTCATACAGGTGATAAACCATATAAATGTAACCAATGTGAGAAAACTTTCACCCAGAGTTCATTCCTTACACAACACATGAGAGTTCATACCGGAGAAAAACCCTACAAATGTAACGAATGTGGGAAAGCTTTCAGCGATCGCTCGGGGCACATTCAGCATCAGAGAACTCACACTGGAGAGAAGCCCTATGAATGTAATGATTGTGGGAAAGCTTTTAGTTTCTATTCAGCTCTTATTCAACATAAGAGAATTCATACTGGAGAGAAGCCGTATAAATGCAAGGACTGCAGAAAAGCCTTTAGCAATAGGTCAGCACTTATTCAACACCAGAGAACTCACACTGGAGAGAAGCCCTATAAATGTAATGTATGTGGAAAAGCCTTCAGTCAGAGTACAAACCTTACAAATCACCAGAAAACTCATTCTAGTGAAAAATCCTATAAATGCAGTGAATGTGGAAAAGTCTTTAGTTACTGCCCAGGCCTTATTCAACATCAAATCATTCATACTGGAGAGAAACCTTATGAGTGCAGTAAATGTGGCAGAGCCTTCATCCAGAGGACAGACCTGAAAAAAACATCAGAAAACTCATACTGAAGAGAAACTCTACAAATATAATGAAAGTGGAAAAGCCTTCAGCCAGAGCGCATATCTTACAAAACACCAGAATGTTCATAGTGGAGAGAAAGCAAATATACATACTGAGTGTAGGACAGCCTTTGGACAAAACTTATCTATTCGACATGAAAAATCTCCCACTGGAGAGAAATCCTCTGAATGCATTGAGAGTCTGGTTACTGTGGAGACCCTTCCCAGGGAAACAGAAGGAGGATCGTTAACTAGAGTGGCCACATGGTCTAGTGGGAAGAGCACGTGTCTGGGTTTTAGAGGTCCCGGGTTCTAATCTTGGCTCTGTTGCCAACTAGGACTATTACTTACTTTGGGGTAAGTCACTTTACCTCTTCATGCCTTAATTTACTCACCTGAAAAATGGAAGACCCGATTAATTGACCTTTAAGATCCACCTTTATTTTATTTATTACCAATGCAGGTTTTTATAGATGTGACTCAAATTGTGACTCATTTATTCTACAACAGTCTGATTTACAGTGTGAGGATGTAGTAGGCATCGGGAATTCAATAAAAATATGGGCTACATGCTATTTATTACCTGTGTATTTGTCCTCCAAAATTAAAATACCAGAAGTATTCGAGGAGATTAGAGATAAAGTAGTACAAATTATGCTAATTATTGCAGTAGGAAGGTTGGGGTCTTGGTTAAGAATATGGTGTTTGATAAAACCTCAAAAAGAATGAATCAATTTGTTGGTAAAGGCTGGGTTACCTAGAATCCACCCAAATTTAATGTTGTAATATAAATTTTCTCTATTAAGTTGAATAGGTTGCTATCATGTCCTGGGTGAAAAGGAACTAGACAACAGTTCTAAAGTCTTGAGCAGGTTACCAAGAAAAGGTGGAATTGGAAAATGCATTTGTTGTTTCTATACCTTAACTATGTAAAGACCATGTGAATGAGAATAAATTTTGAGATCTTATACATCCAGAAAAGTCTGTTGGTCTCTTGTCTTTGTCCTGTGATAACAGAGAAAATGGCCTGAAAATATGAAGATTTATCTCAGAAGCCTGTGATTATAAGTTGACCAGTTAATCTTTTTCAAATTTTCTGTAATGCCTATGCATTGTTTTATAATCAGAGAAACTATTTTTTTAAGATTTTTTATTTATTTATTTGACAGAGATAGACAGCCAGTGAGAGAGGGAACACAAGCAGGGGGAGTGGGAGAGGAAGAAGCAGGCTCCCAGCAGAGGAGCCCGATGTGGGACTCGATCCCAGAACACCAGGATCACGCCCTGAGCCGAAGGCAGACACCTAACGACCGCACTACCCAGGCATCCCCAGAGAAACTATTTTTTAAAAGCATTTGATAACAACAAATTTAATGCTTTTGGAACAGGAGCCTACTTTAGCAAATTATGCAGTGGATTTAAAAACTATGAGCACAAGTGTAAGAGACTGTAAAAGAGCGGCTACTTAATGACTTTTTTGTTGTTGCTTTCTCAGCCTGTTTCCCCATACAGCAATCACTCTCCCTTTGAGGAACATTTCAGCCAGGCAGTCCCACTTTCCTACTTCCCGACACTTTGACCATGTGCTGAGAGCAATCTGAGTACCCTCCTTATTTACCTTCCTGATTCCTGCCTCTCAAACTTCATCTTATGGTCGAGCGCAGACATGGTCTTGGATGATGATGATGATTCACCTTCATCAGCTGCTTTCAGCACTCAGCTCTTTTTTTCTTCCAATTTCTGTAGCATTTATTCACATGGACTTTAGTGGTTTAGTACTTAGTGGTTCCTTGATGTTCAATAATCCCCTTAAACGTAGGTTCCATACCTTAGAGTTTTATAACTTCACTGAAGCTAAGTGGAAGTAGAAATACAGTAGATGCTCAGTAAATCTTCACTGACTGAGGAAACATGCTGTGGTAACGAGACCGCGATGAACACATGTGCTTTATCTCATTTGCAAGATGACTCTTCGAACTCTCTGTTTTTTTCCACCCAAGAATATACAACTACACTTTTTAAAATATATATATTTAAAACTAATTAAAACAAATGAAAATGTATAGTGATTATATTAAAATCAAAGATGATACTGTACCACAGTCCTTTTTTTATTCGTCATATGGCTACTTTCAAATAGGATATGGTTCTCCACAATAATTTCCAGTGTCTATACTTAACACCACTATCCTGGGATTTTTTTTAACTTGACATGCTCAATTTTCTCCAGCAACTTGCCACTGGCGTTCAGTTAACAATACCGGACTTTCACACACGCTTATTCTGGCATTTTCTTCCGTAGTTTGCTTTGGAGACAACTGCTAACTTATTGAATCAGTGACTCACTTTGGTCTTTGCTAAATACCAATTTCCTGTCTCCATTTACAATAAAAGTCCGTTAGTTTTTATAAATGTTAGATCACTGCTTCCATTTTCTCTTTACCTGAGAGTTTTAAAATACTGAGGTTGTTACACACAGTTGACTTTCTTTATCAGCCCGTTAGTGACCAGGTTTGACTCTGTATTCACAGAGGTTGCTTCCGTTAGGATTATGGGTATCTCTTAGGCCCAGATCAGTGGCTATCCAGACTGTGCACATAAGCAACCCAGGGTTCCCTGGGGATGGGAATGCCAAGATGTCAGGAACACAGGCTCTCAGTCAGGTCACTCCACCATCCTCGATGCGTGTTTCTGTCTGACATCCAGACATCTTACCCCTTTTCAAGCCAGCAGAAATGAAAAGACATCTCTTTCCCAGTAGGGGTGTGACCTGGGAGTTTTGTGCATTATTTTACTCCTATCCCATTGACCATAAGTGGGTCGTACAACCTCAAGTACTGGAGACAGAGAAGGAGCAAAGTCATACGTAGTTTGAAAGGGGCAAATGGTAATAAACAGCCAGCAGGGATCTTAGGGTGATTGTGTCCCTCATTAGTTAAATTGCAATAGAGAAGGACCTGGTTTCATAAGCTCATGGGCCATGAATTCAGTCTGGAAGTTTGGCTGGCAGGTTAGATGTCCCAGTGGGGTATCTCCATAACGGGAAGTAGCTGGAAGTGTAGGCCAGGTACACTCTCAGAAGGTGCAGGCCATGGTCAGCATGTACGAGATTGCCCCCCATCCAAAATGGGGAATTGAGCTTATTTCTTAATTCATTAACTTGGACTAGGCCTTTCTTTCCAAGTGATGTGTCCAGATCTGAGCATGAAGTCAAGTATAGACACCCCCAAAGCAAACACATTACAAAGGAAATGTGAATCTGGTTTCAAGCCAGGTGAAGTTTGTTGCTGTTGGGTGTTCATGAGCTCCCCACTCAGATCTGTCCGAGGAATTGGAATGTTTGTTTCAGTCCACTTTACCTAGAAGCCAAAGTAATGATACCCACGGAAAAAGAACTGATACTTAAGTGAACGACTCCTTCCACAACAGGGGATAACAAGGCCATCGCAGATGGGTAGGAGAGGCAGAGACGCAGTCTCACCAAAAACCCCGCCCCTGGGGAGCAGACACACACAGGAGGAATCTCAGCCTGGAGTTTCTCCGAGGAGCGAGGTGTTTGTGTCCCACCTCAGGACCCGCACTAGAGCATGGAGGCCCCCAAATGTCTGGCTTTGGAAGCTAAGGGGGCCTATGTCCAGGGGCCCCCAGGGGCTGTGGAGTCTGAGCTACTCCTTTTGAAGGGCTCCCAGGCTGACTCACTCCTCCCAGAGTTGGCTGGATTCTCTGTAAAGGAGATTCATTTGCTAATCTTAAAGTGTCTCCTGGAGGGGCGGGAAGCAGCGGGACTTTCTTCAGAGGTGGAGGTGAAGGCAAGCACCATTTTTGCACGCTCCCCCTGCCTGGCTAGTGCAGAGACACAGCCAAACCCTGCGGCACTAAGGCCGGGTCCCCAGGGCTCTCCTTCAGACAGTGTGGTATTTGTGCAAGAACAGACAGATGGACCAATGGAACAAAAAAGGAGCACATTTTGTATTTAATAAATGGCAGACAGAAGAGTATGGAAAGGCAGAATTTGTCAATAAATTGTGCTGGTGTAATTAGATAAGTATATGAAAAAAAAAACACCATACATAAAAACGAATTCCAGGTACATTAATGCTGAAATGTAAAAGGCAAAAGTATAAAGCATTTAGAATAGAATATAAATAAATAGACTGCAGACTTTTGGACAGTAGTAAGGAATAAGACACAGCAGCACTAAACAGGAATAATGGATAAATTTAATGAGATTAAATTTACAGATTAAGAATAAGTGAAATGAAGAACTTGTCCCTCAGAAAGCACTATGGAAGAATGAATCTAAGTCACAAAATGGGAGAAGATATTTGCAACATAAATAACTGACACAGGGCTAGCACGAAAATAGAGAATAAAGAAACAACTTCTATGACTATGACATCTATGAGAGAGAATGGGAGCCTGGCGGAAATGTTTAGCCTGAGATGTCACCAGTGTCTCTTCTGTTTCGCTCTGTTTGTTAGAAGCTAGTCAGTATGGCCCCCGCAAGGAGAGTGTATTTGGACCACCTTCTGATGACAGGAGTGCCACAGAGTGTGTGGACCTACTTTATTATTTTTTTAAGGATTTATTTATTTATTTGAGAGAGAGAGTGCAAGTGCCTACGTGCAAGTTGCAGGAGGGGCAGAGAGAGAGAATCTTCCAGAAGACTCCGTGCTGAGTGGGGAGCCTGTCACTGGGCTTGAACTCATGACCCATGAAATCATTAACTGAGTCAAATCCAAGAGTCAGACGCTCAACTGACTGAGCCACTGAGGCGCCCCTGTGGACATACTTTAAAACAACTACAGCAATCAACCTTATTAGAAATTAGGAAAATGCAAATTAATCCTGTAATTAGGTGCTACTGATCTCCCACCAACATTGCTAAAATTAAAAAGACAAATACTAATTATTGGCAAGGATGTAAAGTAATAACTTTCATCACTACTATTAAAGCTCTGAACTGATACAAATAGTGTGGAAAACAGTTGGACTTTCGTAAGTTGAAGGTGCACATACCCTATTCTCCTAGGTCTCTACCAAGAGAAATATGTGCACATGTACAGAAGGAGATCTGTAGGAGAATTGTCACAATAGCTTTGTCTGTAAAGCCAACAATTGGAAGCAAGTGGAGTGAACATTTGCACTAACTGGCATGAACAGTGTGAATACTAGTCAGCAGTTGACAACAGATCCGATCTACAGAAAACAATATGGATGAACCTTGCAAACATAATTTTGTCAAAGGAAGACACAAAGGAAGCATTTAGTATGATGATACTTATGAAAGTTGCAAAACCAGACAAAATTAGGTTATATCGTTTAGGGATATATGTGTACATGGTGAAGTGTGTTAAGAATGTAAATACACGGTTACTGTAAAAGTCAGGGCTGAGTTTTTCTGGGGGCATTAGGAGAACACGGAAGGACAGAGGCTTACAGGGAAGGGACACGCAGCTTCCTGAGTGCCAGCAACGCCCTGATCACAGTCCCAAGTGACGGTTAGATGTTCGCTTTGTAACTATTTGTTAAAGTGCAGATACAGATTTTATTTACCTCTCTGTGTGTTATATTTCACAATAAAAATATAAAACAGAACAAAGAGAGACAAGGAAGCTTCCTTTGTATCAACATGTAAAGATTTCCAACTTATATTGTGAAGTATCCAAAGCAAGGCCCAGAACAAATGAATACACTTACCTGAAAGTGGATACATTCCAGAAGGACAGGTAAGAAATGAAGAACAATAGAACCCATGGAGGATGGAGGACAAAGTAGGAACCAGGTAGGCAGTAGGTGACAAGGCAAACATCACTGTATGATTGTTTGAACTCTGTGAGTCCATTACTATTTCAAAATACTAAACAACCAAATGAGTAAAATCTCTCAAAGCAGAATTCAGGAGCCTTATAGGAACGTGTGTCTTCTTTGGAACAGTTTCCCACGCCCTGGAGCCTCCTGCATTATAGCCTCATCCTTGGGCACCAGGAGCTCAGGAGCCAGGGTTTATTCCTGGGCGGCCTCAAGGTTTGGGAAGGGGAAGAGCTAATGATGGCAGAGACGAAGGCCGGCAGCTCTGCAGATGGGACTTGAGTCGCAGGTGGTCAGTCCCCGTCAAGCTCTAACTCCCGGACGGGCTGCTGGCTAACAGGATAGACCACAAGATTCAGCAGAAGACCCGCGGTTATGGCTCAGGCTTATCCACACCACCAGGAGCCGTGGAAACAGAACCTGGAACTCTTCACCCATGAAAAGCCCATTCCTGTCCCCATTCTGGGTTAAACTCTTGAAATTTGCTTGCACATTCTCCCGCAGAAGACTCATTTACTGAGTGTTTCCTGTGTAGGTGGCAGGCCATTCATTCAACCTTTACTCAGCAAACGGTTAGTCATGGAATTTGCGTCCTAATGGGAAATTCAGGCAAGTGAAAAAATATATGATATAAGTACTACTAAAAAATTAAAGCAGGAAGATAACAGGGATGACTCCTTAAAAAGTGTTTTGAAATTTTAAATATGTTGAGCAGGTGTGCTTTCCCTGAAAAGGTGATATTTGAGCAAAACCCTAAAGGACAGGAGGAATTGAGTTAGGCACATAGTTTGGGGGGAAAAAGAGTTCCCAGGCAGAGCACACAAGGAGTGCAAAGGCCTGAGGCTGGGGCAGGCCTGACTCCTGTCTGACTGTCTGAGGATGAGCAGGGGGTTGTGTGGCTGGGGAAGAGTGAGGAGGTGAGGGGGAGGAGTGAGCAGGGGTGGCTGCACCGGTAACTAGAAGCCCTTCAGCGTTCATTCTGGAATCAGAGGGGAGCCCTTGGAGAGTTTTGCACTAATTCTGTGTTAAGAATAGACAGGAAGGGGGCAAAGAGAAATAGAAACAGGGAGACCAGTGAAGAGTTTATTGCAAAAATCTAGGCAAGAGGTAGATTTCTAGCGCGATAGCAACAGGAGGAATAAGAAAAGGTCTGGAGGGGAGCTGAGAGATGGGATGTAGGATCTGAGCCAAAGAGCACCCACAACTGGGGCAGCTGCTTGTTGGGATGGGAAGATTGGTGAGCAGCCGGGTTGGGGGGAGACCAGGAGCTCAGTTTTGGACCGTGTTAGGTATGAAATACCCGTGGAGAAAGCAGTTGCATAAGTGAGTGCGGAGTTTGAAGGAACAGTCCGAGGCGGAAAGAGACATCTGCATACACATGGTATTTAAGGACTGAGCCCTGCGCGTGCTAATGTTTAGGGAAGGAACATACAAGACAGTAATAATACAACATGTAATAAGTGCTATTAATAAAATGGAAACAACCTCAGGAATCCTGGGTATATTCCATGAGCTGCAAAACGCAGCCTCGGGGAGTCAGCAAAAGCTTGCAGCAGGAGGTAATGGGTAATGCCCGAACCGAGATCCAAAGAACGACCAGGAACTGGCCAATGGGAAACGGGGCAGGAATTCGAGGGCAGCCGCCCCTGCGAAGTGGGAAAGCAGAGAGGACTTGAGGCAACAGGAATCTCGCTGCTCCTGTGCGCTCCAGCCTCTGGCACGCTCTCCGGTCGGAGGACTGGGGAAGTTGCCGTGGAGAGACTTAAAGTCCGCATTTGTGGGCAGTATTTTTATGGCCTCCAGTACCGTGTGTGCGGAGTGAAGTTCTCACGGGCACACGCCGTGTAATTCCCGGCCCCCGCGCGCACAGGCCGCCGCAGCCGCAGCCCCGGTGGACACACTTTCCAAGAGCCTGTGCCCGCAGAAAAGGCCAGAAAACAGAAATCTCCGTTCAAACACAGGAACTCCTGGTCCTTGTCAAAACGGATCCAAACTTATTCAATCAGAGACGGAATTCTCGAAGTCTGGCTGCCTTGCAGGCAAAAGAAAAGCGTCCTGGCGATTTTCGACTGGAGCTGGTGGCGACGTTCCCGCCCGGAGGCCACAGTGCTGACGACCCGGCCCCCGGCTCCTCCCCAGCGCGGGGGTCCCCGCGTCGCGCCCCGCCGCCTCCCTTGCAGCTCCTCCGGGGGCCATACAAGCTTCGGGGAAGCGGGTTCGGGAGCTGCGTCCGGGGCGCACTGGGGAGGCAGGAACTTGGAGGACTGCTGGAACCACCTACTTCTCAAGGGACCGGGTTTAAGGAGGCTGAGAAAACGGAGGAGTGAGCGAGGGAGGACGAAGGAAAAAGGACGGGGAAAGAAACGAAACCATTTTCGTTATGGAAAAACTGTGATACCGGAATTGAATGTTGGCGAGGGTGCGCCTCTCACAAGCGCAGCAGCGGCGAGACGCGGGCCGTGCGGTCCGGAGATCAGCAAGTCGAAGCCATCCTTGGGTGAGTTCTATAGCAACGCCTGCCGGACTGTACCCAAGCAGTTTAACTAAATCTACTTCTGGATCTTTCATATTTGGTTAAATGTGGCGATAGAAAATTCGCCTCGGAGAATCAGTCAGCCAGGGAAGCACAGCTCTGAGTTCCACGTTCTCACCGTCCTCGGAAAAATCCCGCCCTTCTGCTGGTAAATCAAGACATTTCTGTAAACGAAGACTCATCTGACTGTGGCACATTGTCCTGGATTTGTAGAAGCTCTCTCCTTGCGGATTCCCAGGGTGGGAACAATTGGAAATCCTGAGTGAGAGATGCCTCCTTCAGTTGAGGTGGTCTCTTACAGGATTTCATTGGGGGGCCGTAAGCAAGGGGTAACAAATTCCACATTCACACCCATTACATCGTCCAGTAAAGGGGGGTCTTCAAATTATCTATTCTTTTGCACTTCAAGGAGATGCAAGTATAACCCAATCCACAAGCAGTATTTTGAACAGAGATTTGGGGTCACAGGTAATAACATCAGATTTCAATTTTTATAACTGTATTTGGTATCAGGAAATATGGTAGGAAGATCAAGAAAGACTAAATACAAAGGGATGGAATTGGGATAACATTCTTTGGGAGACACAGAATGGAAATAACGAATTCAAGGAGATAAAGGATCAATGTAAAATCTTCCACAGAAGATTAAAGAAGGGTCTCTCTCTCGGTCTCCCTCCCTCCTCTATCTCTCTGGGGGTATAGAGAAGTATTAAATTACTAAACTTTTTAGATTCCTTTGATACAAGTCACAATACTCTTCAGAAGAGTTTGAACATATGAAGAAAAATGCTACATGTCCAGTGAAAAACTGTAAGAGGGAATACCAAGTTGTCAAAATTCTTTAAGGGGTTAAGAACATCAGTGGAGTGTACGACACAGGGCCACTCACAGTCACCAGACATTTCCCTTCCTTTTTAATGACTCGCTTTTTTCTTTCACCAAGGAAAAAAAAATTGGTAGATGTCACTAAATTTGGCAGATTCTTACTATTGTTCTCCATTGGTTGCTTTTCACGTTTCTTTTCTGTTTTTTTAAATTATTTATTTATATTTTTATTGTTTCTTTGTTCCTCTTTGTATCCTTTTTGGTTATTTTTTGGTGCCCAGTAAATAAGAGCTGACAGATTTCACTAAGCATTCCCTAAATATTTATTGGAAGCAATCTGTTGGTTTCTTGTGTTTATTTTCCCTTTCTACAACTGTACCCAAATAAGGACTGTTTTCTTGATGCCATTTACATCCCTTCTCTAGCTACCTACAGACAACATAAACAGGTGCTAGGTGAATTGACTGAAGAGGTTGAGCACCTGCTCAGTTGCCCCTCCTGAAGGCAGGAATGAATCCACCACTCTATTAAGCTTGCTCCTATTTATGCATATGGATAAGACAGCTTTCCCAGAGCCTGGGTAGCTCAGTTGGCAGAGCATCAGACTTTTAATCTGAGGGTCCAGGGTTCAAGTCCCTGTCCAGGCACTGTGGTCCTTGTTTACCCTGGGTCTGAAGGTTCTTAACTTTTGTCTTTCAAAGAAGGGAATTTGGGTTCCACTTTGACGACTTTTACCTGTCTACAGTGAGAAAACACCAAAAAGTCAGTTACCTTCAACCTTAACTTAGCTGAGATTTGCTATTCTCTACCAAGCAGAAGATGACTTTAGTGCTTTTTAATAGAGATTTCCCCCAGGAGCACAGTACAAAAGGCTTACAGTCCAAGGAGTAGAAGAAAGCTATCCCTCTAGACTAGGGTGTTTTAGAAAAGGAACTGGAAACGATCTTTATTGAGTAAAGTGTTCACTGTGTCAAAACCCGGGACCTTTAGATTCTCAGTCCTTCACACTCACAACTGAGCTACTTGGCAGATGGGGAGAGCTCTCTGCCAAGCCCTGGTGACGTCACATTCTAATTCTAAGACAAATGGTGCGGAGTTACCTGACAGATACTGCGGTAAGGTCTTAGGTGAAATACTCATTCTCCCCAGAAACCCAGGGACACTTTGCCGTTCACTGCTGCAATTTTGGCCAATCGTGAGTTGATGGTGCAGTTGACTGCCCAGTGGATTGTATTTTTCTCTAGAAATACACATTTCCCCTCCCTCTCTGCCTAAGGATAGTACTTCCCATTCCCTTTGAAGATGCTGTGATGGTTTACATAGAAAATCCCAAGGAACCTGAAACAAAAACCTCCAGCAAAGTCACAGAATACAAGATCAAAATATAAAAGGCAATTGTATTTGTATACACTAGCAATAAGCATGTGGGCATGAGAACCAAAATACAGTATCACTTACATCCTTTAAAAAAATAACTTAGATGCAAATCTGTCAGAACATGTACATGCTCAAAAATACAAAACTACAGGGGCGCCTGGGTGGCACAGCGGTTAAGTGTCTGCCTTCGGCTCAGGGCGTGATCCTGATCCCGGTGTTATGGGATCGAGCCCCACATCAGGCTCCTCTGCTGTGAGCCTGCTTCTTCCTCTCCCACTCCCCCTGCTTGTGTTCCCTCTCTCGCTGGCTGTCTCTATCTCTGTCGAATAAATAAATAAAATCTTTAAAAAAAAAATACAAAACTACAAAAGGCTGATGAAAGAAATCAAAGACCTAAATAAATACATATTCTGTGTTCATTGATTGAAGACTCGGACATGTCAAGTCTTCTCAAAATTAGAGACAGGTTTAACATAATTCCTATCAAAATCCAGGTGAGTTATTTTTGTAGATATGAATATGACTTTTCTAAAATTTATATGGAAAGGCAAATGAGTTAGAATAACTAAAACAAATTTTGAGAAAAAGAGAAATAAAGTGGAAGAAATCACTCTTATTATTTCAAGACATTTGGCAGCCACAGTAATAAAGACTGTACATTATTGGCCAAGGGATAGACATATAAGTCAATGAAACAGTACAGAGAACCTATAAATCACCAGATACAAGTACAGATAAGTTACTCTTGACAAAAGTACAAGGCAATTTAGTAGAGGAAGGAAAGCCTTAGGCTTTTCCAAAAAAAAATGGTGGTGGAGAACTTTGATATCCATAGGCAAAAAAAGCACGAATCTCAACCTAAACCTCACACTGTATTAAAAATTTAACTGGAAATTACAGATTTAAAGTAAAACATAAAAGAATAAAACTTTTAGGAAAAAAATAAGAAAATTTGGAGGACCTCAGGCTTGAAGAGTTTTAGACATGACACCAAAACACACCCATAAAAGACAAATTTGACCAACTGAATTTCATTAAAATTAAAAGCTTTTTCTCTGCAAAGGACCCCCTTAAGAGGATAAAAAGGTAAGTTACAGGTGGGAGAAAATGGTTGCAAGCCACATATCTGGCAAAAGACTCATACGAGACTCATATACGAAGAACTCTCAAAACTCAACATTAAAACAACAATCAATTAGGAAACGGGCAAAAGACGTGAAGAGACATTTCACCAAAGACGATATACAAACGGCACATGAAAGGATGTTCAGTA
The DNA here is from genome assembly GCF_017311325.1 of Ursus maritimus. Taxonomy (NCBI): domain Eukaryota; kingdom Metazoa; phylum Chordata; class Mammalia; order Carnivora; family Ursidae; genus Ursus; species Ursus maritimus. The sequence goes on from NW_024425564.1 coordinate 9,164,455, forward strand.
TCACTAGTCATGTAGGAAATGTGAATGAAGACCACGATGAGGTATCAGTGCACATCTGTTAGAAGAGTTAAAAGACCAGATTTTATTTGTTCGACACTGCGTATGGCCGTCCAGGACGCGGAGACCCTACACCTGTCTGTCACCCACGGCTGACGGGAATAGGAGATGGTGCGGCCACTCGGGAAAGCGGTTTGGCAGTTTCTTAAAGAAACTACACGTAACACTCACTATACAATGCAGCCATTCCACTCCCAGGCATCTATTCCAGAACAATGAAAACTTAGGGCCACACAAAAACCGTGCACTATTCTTCAGAGAAGCCTTATTTGTAATAGCCCAAACTGGAAACAACCAGCAGGTTTCTCAGTGGGGATTGCTCAAACAAATTGTGGTACATCTATTCCGCGGGGTACAGCTTGGCAGTAAAAATACAACTACTGATGCATGCAACAATGTAGATGGATCCAGGAGCGCTGTGCTGGGTGGAGAAAGCCAATCTGGGAAGGTCACGTGCTTTTTGATCTCACACATACGTCAGTCTCAAAATGACATTACAGAGATGAAAAGCAGATTGGTGGTGACCAGGAGTGAGGGATGGTGGGGAGTGGCGGGTGGGTGTAAGTATAGGGAGAGAGAGCGGGAGAGATTTTTGTGGCACTGCAATGGTTTGTATCTTGGTTGCAGCGGTGGTTGCACAACTCTACACACACAACAAAATGACAGAGAAGGACAGAACTACACACACAGCAATGGAAGGTGAGAACTACCCATCCGCGGAAAAATGTAAGGGGAACTTAATATACAAATATCTTGGAGCTATTCACAGAAAATGGAGGGCAGGTGGCATCTATCCAAAGCCTTTGGATGTATTGGTCCTGCCATTTGAACAAAGACTTGAAGAAGGTGGGGGGGGGCGGTAAATCCTATAGAGATATGAGGTAAGAGTTCTCCAAGGAGAGGGAACCATCAGAACAATAGGTTGGATGCAAGAATCCTTCAGCAGATGAAGGGGGAAAGAAATCACCTCACAGATGTAGGACATAGGTGGAAAAAACTGAATCAGAAAGGACTTCTTCAGACTGTGTAATATTCCTTCACCCACTGCAGGAATAAACACACAGAGAGGCATACAGAGTATAGACGCTGAGAAGTTAACATGTTTACTGTGTAATACCAAAAGGAAAAGCTGGTGTAACACGACCTTTCCCTTAACTCTTTGACTGCTGGTCCCACCAGCAGGAAAAGATTCCTGTCTGCCACTGCACTCTCTGACCCCCGAAGGACAAGCCATTTCTAATACCATTATATAGGTGACAGTGTTTTTCAATCCACTTTGTGTCTCAGAAGTGAATGAGCGTAAAATCAGTATTTTAAAAAAGGTCAAGACTGGTATTTTAGGTGGCTCAGTTGTTAAGCATCTGCCTTCGACTCAGGGCATGATCCCGGCGTTATGGGATCGAGTCCCACATCAGGCTCCTCTGCTGGGAGCCTGCCTCTTCCTCTCCCACTCCCCCTGCTTGTGTTCCCTCTCTCGCTGGCTGTGTCTCTCTGTGTGTCGAATAAATAAATAAAATATTTAAATAAAAAAAAAGACTGGTATTCTAATAAATGAAACAGACTGTAATAGGAATAGGAAATATCAGAATAAGCCCCACGCAGTAAACTATTGTTTGGTGGAGTTCAGTTTCTTTCTCTCTCTCTTTCTCTCGAGATGGATAGATTCAGTTAGATTATACTCTCTATTTAGACACGAATTTGTTTGTATTCTGTATTGAGCTGTGATTTAAAATGGATTTCTGACTCTGGGTTGCAGTCAGAAAATTTTTCAAGAAAACTGCTTTTTGGGAGAATACAGCATCTTTCGAAGATGGCAGCATCTCCTTGGGATAACGAAGCTCTAGGAGGGTAAAAGCCCGAAAGCAATAATCACGTTTCCCTTTTCTCGGGTCCAGAGTGCCCCTGCGGGCTTAAGAGGGGCAGGTAGGTGCTTAGGGTCTGGTTCCTGTCTCTGGTCTCCCTCCTTCTTCACGCGGAGTCTGGGAAAACGAATCTGAATTCAAGACCACCCTTGTCCTGGTCTTGGCCTGAGGAAATCTTCGCCGAACGGAAGCTCCATCCCGCCTGGACTGCCTTAAGAAGACCCAAATCAAAGGCCCTTTTAAGTGAGAGCCTCCAGGAAGCGAGGGCAACCTGAAATTGGCCGGAAGTGACTAGCGATGTTTCTCTGTCTCCGCGAGGGGACGCTGGTGTCGGGGAGCTGCCCGGCTCCGGAGGAAGCAGCCGGACCTTCAGGAGCGGGGCGGGCAAGGGGGGTGCGCCCCCGCTCTGCCCCGGGAAGGGCCGTGCGCAACCTCCCCGCCGACCCCCAGCCGGCTGGGCTGTGCTGTGCGCGCCCCGGCTCTGCGCGGAGAAAGGCCGCGTGCGCCCCCGCTCTGCGCGGGGAATGGCTTTGCGCGCGGCGGGAATGGGAGAAGGATCCTGGGCTGGGCCGGCCGCTGCGCTTGCCACTCGTCGCCAGAGGAAAACGCTGCACAGGCCGCTCCTTCAGTGTAATTGCGGACGGGGAGATGGAGTGAAGGCAGACGCCAGCGTGCGAGCCACCGCCTAGCCGAGTGCCTGAGCGAACTCATGACGGCGTCATCCAAAAGTTGACATGAGTAATCATGAGGTTTACAGCCGTGCAGACGGGCCCTAGGATGGAAGCCTCTATCTTTATTAGTTTATCATTTTCTATTTCTCTATGTGTCACAACGGCTCCAGACGAGATCCAATTGCAGTCGTGGCCACAATGTAATCATTTGAGCAATAAGTTGGGTTTATTCCCTCTATTCCAGGCGCACTATCCTTGTGAAAACCCGCGCCCTTGCAAGCAAATAAAAAA
>NW_024425564.1:9167345-9220247 GCF_017311325.1 Ursus maritimus
AAAAAACCTTTTTAAAATCGAAACGGTTGTCCTTGAGACTTCTGGAGAGGAAACAAGCGCGGTGGTCAATACGGTTCCCCTCTAATTGATGGTGGCTCAGGGCCCCGCTCCGGCTCCTCCTATTCCGCCCGAGTTTTGCTCGGCGCGCTCTTCCTCGGCTCTCTGAGCAAAGAGCGGCTCCAGAAAAATACATAAAATTAATGAAAAAAAAAAAATTCCGGCATGGACACTCTTTTGGTTGGAAAAGCGCCGCTCGGAAGGGAACGGCCCTGGCCACCTGGTGGCGGGAGAGCGGATCTCCGTCAGGTGGAGAAGAGAGTGACAAAACACACCAGAAGGGAAGGACTTAGAAAAAAAAGAATCATTTTCTCAGGGTGGAAAAGGTGATCTTAATCATTAATAGACACAACAGAAAAGCTGGGGCCAGGAGCAGAGTGGCGCAGCGGAAGCGTGCTGGGCCCATAACCCAGAGGTCGATGGATCGAAACCATCCTCTGCTAGGAAGTCTTTATGCTCCCTTCCCTCTTGCTAAGTTTTATTCATCAGGCTACGAGCCCAAAAACGTAAACCAGTTTCTAGATCTTTCCTATCCTCCTCTAAGTTGGATTCCTGTTTCCGCTTTCTCTGAAATTATGTTGTCTCTCAGTACAGTTCTCACAGGCTTGCACCTACCTAGTTCGCAGAATTGTAAAATCCCTCCCATTCAGGGTGCTCAATAAAAGAGCAGCTGGAGATGCTCCTTCAGCTGAGGTGGCCTTATATACCGCACCAGGTTTCTTGGAAAAGGAGGTGACAAACTCCGTGTTTATTTCTGTTAACATCTTCCATTAAAGGGATTTTCGAATGTATTATCTACTTGTGTTGTTTTGATTGCATTGCATGCTACTAGTAAATGCAAATATAATTCAAACCAAAAGAATTAACACAGATTTGTGGTCCCATCAAACAGCAAAATCTCAGTGTCAATATTTATATTTATATTGGGTGCAGACTAGGACAGTAGCATGATCAAAGAAGGACTTTAAGTAAACATACACTATGTTGGCATTGAATCTGTGGAAACTCATTCAAGGAGCAAGAGAATCAATACAAAATTTGCAACTGTCGTAGAAGGGCATGCTTTTCTATTTTTTCAGGAGATGTTGGCAGGTGTTCAATCACTATGGTTTTTAGACTCCATTTGGTACAATAAAGTAGTGTGAGGCTCACTTCAAACAATATTGGACAGTTTACGATATGCCAGTCACTACAGTCTTTGTGCTTTACTTTTTATTTTATTTATTTTATTTTTTTTAAGATTTTTATTTATTTATTCGACAGAGATAGAGACAGCCAGCGAGAGAGGGAACACAAGCAGGGGGAGTGGGAGAGGAAGAAGCAGGCTCATAGCGGAGGAGCCTGATGTGGGGCTCGATCCCATAACGCCGGGATCACGCCCTGAGCCGAAGGCAGACGCTCAACCGCTGTGCCACCCAGGCGCCCCTGTGCTTTACTTTTTAAAAAAGATTTTCTTTATTTATTTGACAAGAGAGAGAGGGAACACAAGCAGGGGGACTAGGAGAGGAAGAAGCAGATTTCCTGCTGAGCAGGGAACCTGATGCAGGCTTGATCCCAGGACCTCGGGATCATGACCTGAGCTGAAGGCAGACACAACGACTGAGCCACCCAGGCGCCCCTAAAATAATTCTTATCAGTATTTTTTAGATGCAGTAGCAATCTCCATTGTGAGCAAGGGGAAATGACCCTATTTGAAATGGCACAGATAGATCTGGAAACTCTATTATCATATTTAGTCAACACCAACGCACAGACAGCTGGGTAGCAAGATGAAAGAAAACTAGTGATGTTCTCCAGCATCAGGTTTCTCTCATATACTGAGCTCATATGAATGGAAAGACCCAAGTTAGTCCCATAGAAGAAAACCACACAGCTCCCTAGCAAGAGGACAGCATGGGTGGCTTTTGTCTTGGGAAGAGATTGTGGAGAGAGGCTAGGACTGTGGATATGCATGGCTGTCTCGTGATGCCCGAACAGGACAATCACCATGTAGAAACTGGTCCAAATCATGAAGAACAAAAAGAAGATATCTTGCATAAACATGACACTTTGAAATAACATCGCATAATGGTGTGTGAATGGCCTTGTTTTACAGAACAGCAGAGAATACGCAAGTCCAAGGTCAGTGGAATTGCTGGTAGCAGGAGTACTTAGAATCACCCACGTGTTGATTAGCACACTGCTTATCCAGGAATAAATCAACACGGGCAGAACGTGTGTGAACATTCTGGGCTTGAGCCATGCACACCTGCAATGAGTGGGACTGATGATAATGGCCTGCGATGTACGTGGTAGTGGAGAAGTGCAAATCCAAGCACCCGTGTCACGCTATGAATGGACAGCACCGCTTTACAACCAAACCTCCAAAATGTGTCTAATTCCAAAGGATGTCATCATTATGGGACGCCCCTGAAGACAGCTGTGATAACATTGGCCAAAGTTAGGTGAATGAGAATCACATCTAAGGCCTTTTTCTGATGAGGCTGAATGAATAGGATGTACACATACATGACGAATGGCGCAAGCTGCCCACGAACCCGATGCCAGTTTGAAAGAGAACTAAAATGCCCCAAATTGTGTCAGCTGAAAACAAAACATTCGTGGTTTTTTCTGGAGCTTTAAATTGAAGCAGCGTAGCTTAAAGAGTCCCATAAGTATATTTCAAATACGGAAGTTAGCCCCTGGGTCCTTAGAACGTAAGTTCAAATGCTCAGCTGTCCAGGAATTCATAGCGTGCCTGTGACGCTTCCAGAGGCTGGACGTCACGCACTGCTGAAATGTCTGGAGAAGACTTTACGTTTATGAGCAGTTGAGCTTCATGTGGACATTTTCACCATGGTTCTAGGTCCTTTTCCAGGACAATTTTGCATATGATAAAAAGCAATTTTTCTTCCAATTCTAATGTTGTTTTTTAAATTGTAACTTCTAGTTTTAAATATGTCGCCCTTTTTATGGACGGCAATCCTTGTAATTTACAATAGTCGTACACGTATAGAATCCCGCTTTTCGGAAGGATAATCGCCACACGCTGTTCTTTGACGAATCATAAAACACATTCAGACCACACAGTTAATAACTACTGTATAGTTTCTGCTGTTAAAATGTGAATTTTGCTTGTTATGAGAAACTTCCTTTGCTTAGGGTACATATTTAGTATCTTTACAGATATAGTGAGGGTTCAACTGAAGTTGATAAAGTAATCCGATGTATTACGGTATCAAACAAATGTGCTCAAAATAAGACAAGATCAGAGAGGGAAACAAACCGTAAGAGACTCTTAACTCTAGGAAAGTAACTGAGGGTTGGCGGGGTAACCGGGCAATGGGCACTAAGGAGGGCACGTGATGGAACGAGCACTGGGTGTTATAGAAGACTGATGGATCACTGACCTCTACCTCTGAAGCTAATAATACACTATATGTTAATTAATCAAATTTAAGTAAAATTAAATTAAATTTAAAAAATTTGCTTTCCAGTCAGCCAACAGGGACCACAAAGCCTCTATCATTTAATTAACAAACAGCCCTTCTCAAGACACTGAATTACCACCTAGCAATTCTGTAACTCTCCTTTTTTCACAATAATGTATATGTAGAAATCTTAACTCAAAAAATTATGTCCTTTTTTTCCATTCTCTCCTTTAAAATCTATTCCTGCCTCTTCCATAAAATTCCTTTAGTCTCACAGTAAGAGTTTTCCCAAATATCTGTTGACCAGTAACTTGGCTGAGACATTGTCTGATACTTTGCTCTTCCCAATAAGCGTGGGAAGTGCATGGCTCCCATTGGTTCTGCCCTCACTCCATACTCTTTCCTAGAATCCCATTTACTCCAATGATTTCACCTTCAACCTAAATATCCTCTATGGCCAGGGGTACCTGGCAGCCTCAGTTGGTGGAGCATGTAACTCCTGGTCTTGGGGTTGGGGGTTCAAGCACCACCTTGGGTGTAGAGATGACTCAAAAACAAAATCTTAAGAAAAAGTATTCTCAACATCCAAAGTGAAAGAAGATACATGTGGAGAGCCTTAGAGTCAGGACCATCCTGTCATGTTTAGGGACCTGCAAGATTCATGATTCTCTGAGTGATGGCTTCTACTCAAGACCTTCCTCCTGAATTCTGGGACCACTGACCACATACACACACTCACACACATTTCCCAAACTCTACTCATGACTGCACACTCCAGATTTGTCTCTCCTCTCTCAAGCAGCAGCGTTGAGTTGAGAGCTGGAAGTAGTATCATCTTAATATTTCCTACAACTCCCACTTCCCTAGTCACAGAAATGTCATATCGGTTCTAGTCCTTACATATAAGCACTATATTCCTCCTTCCCCGGCTCATTCTTCCCATTTATTTTTTTTTTAAGATTTAATTGATTTATTTGACAGAGAGAGAGACAGCCAGCGAGAGAGGGAACACAGCAGGGGGAGTGGGAGAGGAAGAAGCAGGCTCATAGCGGAGGAGCCTGACGTGGGGCTCGATCCCAGAACACCAGGATCACGCCCTGAGCCGAAGGCAGACGCTTCACGACTGAGCCACCCAGGCACCCCCCATTTATTTCTTAATTCATGCCTTGAAAATCTCTTCTGTGTGTACTGTGGTGCATTCATAATTAGTTCACTTTTCTCGCTAACTTTGCCATTCAGCTCATCTACTATGTGGAAAATAATTATGTTTGTGTCACACCCTTGCTTAAAACTAATCCAGAATAAGGCCAAAAAGGGGTGGGGGGAGAGAAACAAATAACAATGAGGACAAATAGAAAAACCGCAAGATGACAGACTTAAATCCACCTAAATTATAAATTACATAAATCAAATGTAAGTAGGCTAAACATAACAATGAAAAGCAAAATGTTGTCAGGATAAAAAAAAAAGCAAGAGTCAATTATAATCTGTCTGCAAGAAATGTTCTTTACGGATAAACACACAGAAGTGACATCATGGAAATGGCAGAGTTGGGCTCCAAGAACCACCCCCCTCCATTGGAGCAAGCATGCAGTTGGCAACAGTGAACAGAACCAACGTTTTTGGAAGTCTGAGCTCTAACAGAAAATGTACAGGAACCAGGGGAGTGCTTAATAAGAAAAAGAGTGTTTGGTTTTGCAAGAAAGAATTACGGCCCTTCTGCCTACCCACCTACCATCCAGCCTTCCCCAGCTCCGTGGTGGCCATGGAGACCGCGGTCTGTATTCCTGGAGAGGCTTGATGGAATGAAGGAAGGGGGAGGCAATACAGACAAGTGTGCTTAGAATAAACTTTGTGGTTTTGTGTTTTGACCTGTTTGGTGGTTCTCTGAGAATGACACAGGGATGTCCCCTCAAAACAGAGCACCATTCTGGATGCATTTGTAGAAAGCATCATTACACACTAGCTAAAGCCGCTTGGAGAAAGTGATGGCCGGTGGGACATGCAGAGATAGATCCTAAAATCTGAGGAGGAGGAGGAGACTGAAGAGGAGTGTTCCCAGGGAAAGAGCTTTGAAGGGCCACCCCATACATCAGGGGGGATGGTTAATTGTTTGTGTTGACTTACCTAGGATGTCTGTATCCAGGTGTTCGGTCAAACACCCGTCTGGATATTACTTGAAGCTTTTTAGATGAGACTATATTTAAATTTTAGATGAGACTAATATTTAAATTTGTGTTGACATGCCTAGGCTGTCTGTACCCAGGTGTTCGGTCAAACACCAGTCTGGATATTACTTGAAGCTTTTTAGATGAGACTAATTTTTAAATCAGTAATTTTGAGCAAATCAGAAAACCCTGTGTAATGTGGTGGGTGTCATCCAATCAGTAAAGAAATTCTGTCCCCAGACTACTTAGGACTGGAATTGTAACATGAGCTCTTCCCTGGGTCTCCAGCCCAGCAGCCCGCCCTGCAGAATTGGGACTTGCCAGTCCCCACAATGGGGTGAACCAATTCCTTCAAATCTCTCTGTCTCTGTCTCGCTTGCCACATCCCATTTGTTCTGCTTCTCTGTGGACCCTGACTTACCCTATAAAGACAAGCTTAGGATGAAGAAAGTAATGTAACAAAATAATACGAAAATAGGGGTGTGTCAAACAGCAAAAGGTTTGCATTAAGGTGGTCTAAAACATTAAAGAGAGGTATTGAAAACAAAGAAAAATTAAGTCGAGAGGCAAGGAGTAAAGATATAGAATTAAAAAAGAATACCTGACTATCTAGACCAATATATATATATGTATAGATAGTAAAAAATTTACAGAATAATTAAAAGATTATTAAAATAAAACTGGAAATCTTGTTTAACACCCAAGGATTAAAAAGTAATAGAAAACATTTAATAAGAGGATGAGCATACATAAAGAGGGAAAAGAAAAAATTGAGGAGGATGAGTGGAAAGAGGAGTAAGAATGAAGAAAGAGAAAATAAAAATGAAACGTGTGAATCCATGACGGAAAAGTGTAAAATAAGAAATAGACACTATACTAATGGGACAAATGATGCTCAAAGATACAGCATGAGGAAAAGGAGAGTGCTAGAATTTGAGGAATCATGTGTAAGAAAATTTTTAAAGGATATCAGAGGGAAGAATAAAAGTTTCACACATCCACTTGTGAAATCAGGGGAAAGCAGAAGCACTTACGGAATGTTAGAGACCTAGTTACAGGACAAAGGAGGACAGCTCTGTGTGTAAGTGGTTATAAAAAGCACAAAGAAAATACATAGAATATCTGGAAAGTATGCAAAACACCTCAAATGAGAAATAAATGGGTACAGAATAAAGTTGAATGGAATAGAAGGAAGAGGGAAACCAGAGAAGTTAAAACAGAAGACAGGAGGTGACCCAGCGAAGGAGACTGAGAACCAGAGCTTTTAAGAAAGTCACTTAGTGTATAGAGTACGGAGAAGAAAGAGCTGGAGAATACAAACATTAGAGGGATGTAATGAATGGAATTAAGCAAAGCTTGAGCAAAATGGTTAATGCCAAAATGATTTAAAATGTGAGAAGATCGGGTGCCTGGCTGGCTCAGCTGGTGGGGGCTGTGACTCTTGATCTCAGGGTTGGGAGTTCAAGCCCCACGTTGGGTGTAGAGAATACTTAAAATAAATTTAAAAGTAACATAGAATAGTATTTTTTAAAATAAAAAATAAAATACGACGTGAGAGGAATTTTAAAAAGAAATAATGTGAAAGTGGAAAATGAAACTTGAGTAGATTTAAACACACCAAGTGCATTATAAAGGTGAGATTACTGAATTATTTAATAAATACGTGTTAAGTACTTATTCTGTATAAAGCAATGTCCTAATGCTTTACAGACACTTAATTTGTTTAATTCTCACAAAATCCATGAGATATGTACAATAATTCTTCCCAATTTACAGACAAGGACCAGAGGGGATCGAGTAACTGGCTCAGAGCCTCCCTACTGATACGTGGCGGGAACTGAATTGACCCCAAGCAGTCAGCCTCTCATATCATCCATCCTGCTAACTGCTGCTTGGGGAAGGAAGTAGCAGAAAAGAAAAGGAGAAATAAAGGAAGGGGGAAAAAATAAAGAGAAAACAAAAAAGACAAAGAGTCAGTGTTGGGTAACCAAAATTAGTAAAAGGTAAACCTGAAATGGCAGGAGAAAAATGTGAGGGTAAAGTACATGAGTTTGGGAAAGGAATGAAGCAAGGAGGTGTGCTGGCTAATAGATTCGCAGGACCCAGCCCAGTATGAAAACACAGGGCCTCCCGTGAAAAAGTATCAGGAATTTCAAGATGATGACAGCAAAAGCAATAAGCCAAACACAGGGCTGGACCCATGACGCTGGCCCTAAATATGAATTAGAAAAGCTCTCTGGAGGTTTAAACCTCCCTCAAATTCTCAGAGCAGAAGGTTTTGAACAAAGAATACTCACAAAGGAGGTTTCCGCTGCCCGTAAACACAGACACCCGCTCCCTCCGCTGTGTAGGGCAGCCCAGACCGCGCACCCCACTTACAGAGAAGGCTGGTCTTTGCTTCCAATTGTCATCCTGGGGGACGTGTCTCTGCAGAGTGGGCGGCCCTGATGTGTCCAGAGGGGCCACATTTGCTCTCCAGATGCTTGTCCTCCTGGCAAATTCAACATAATCATTAATTAAAATTGCAAAGTTCACAGCTGGGCTCACACACTTTTCTTCAACACAAATGATGCCTGCTCTACCATATTCCCAGGGCCGCAAGACTCTGACCGGAGAGGTGAGTCAGCCGTGAACTGCACTCAGCCGATAGAAAGTCCAACCTCGCTTTTATGTGGGCCTCCTGCAGCTTCCCAGGGAACTTTTCTCCCTTGAACATGGCTGTGATTGCAAAACATTTAGAGTGGCTTTTTATTTCTGAAGGTGTCTTAATCAGCAATCTGAAATGCTTTATTTTTTCCCCCATGAACTAACCCCCAAATTGTAATAGAATCCCTAGTACCTATATTAGTTGATATGCACAAGATGACTTACTTAAGATTTAAAAATTTTTACTGTGTTTTAATTGCTTTCAACAACATAAGACTTTATATGATACGGTATATTTCACTGTGAAAATGTGAATGCATAAAACTACACACATATTCAACAATGCAGTATATAGAAATGAAGCAAATACACGGATTTGCACAAAGTGGCTTTTACAAAATCAAACAGTGCCAAAAGCTTTAAAGCCTCAGATACCTCCCTCCTCAATTTCACCTTTTCTTTCTACCCAGAGTCATTGCTATTTTAGGTTTATCATTCTTCCCCCTCCCTCACCCTCGCCTTGGCCGCCTTCACCCTCCCTCTCCCCTAGGTCTGCCTTATGGTCTCCGCCTCCAGAAGCGGCCTCGACTGGCCACCTGTCATCTTCCTGGCAGCACCCCTCCCCGGGCTCTCTCTACATGGCCCACCCAGCACCACCTCAAGGTCAGTCTTGTGCCTCTGGAAAATTTTCCAGCCACTGCGTGGATTACACCCCCGTTCTCACGCCCAGTGCCTTGCCACCCAATAGTAGTGGACATAGTCACAGCAACCCCTGATTGGTTCTTCAAAACACACTTGCTGGCAGCTTCCTCAGAAACAATCCGAGTTCACCCCAAGGCCCTGGGCCTAGATCCTGGGGAAGGCAGAGTTACAGAGAAAGGCAGATGGGTAAATTAAGCTATGCTAAACTGCTTGTCAATTTTGTGGACTAAAACTGTTAAAAATTGCCACAATTTCTTGCATACCTGATAATGTGCTGAATGTGTGCATTACTTGCTTAAATAACAAAATAATATGTACTTGTCATTTACGTATTATGGCACTATTTTACAAATCGCAAAGCAATCTTAAGAGGAGTGAGGTATGGAGTCCAAGCTCCAAGATAATGAAAATATATTTTAATTTTTAAAATTAGCTGACTTTGTGTTTTAAGAACAGTTTTAGATTTACAGAAAAACTGAACAGGAAGTTTCCATATACTCTCTCCTCCCTCCACTTCCACTCCTAGTTTCCCCTCTTAGCAACATCTTGCATTGATGTGGGACATTCGTTACAACTGATGAATCAACGTCGATACATTATTATTAACTAAAGTCCACAGTTTACATTAGGGTTCACTCTTTTGTTGTGCATTCTATGGGTTTTGCCAAATTCCTAATGTCATGTATCCCCCACTATAGTTCCATATAGAATAAAATCCCTTGAGCTCCACCTATTTTCCCACCCAAAACCTCTGACCTTTTTACTCTCTTTGGTTTGGTGTTCTCCCGAATGTCATATGGTTGGAATCACACAGTAGGTAGCCTTTCAGACTGGTTTTGTTCAGGCAGCAATACAGATTTGAGGTTCTTCTGTGTCTTTTCATGACTTGATAGCTCATTTCTGTTTAGTGCTGAAAAATATTCCATTGTATGAATGCACCATGGTTTATCATATTCCTCTATTGAAGTGTTTATTGCTTGCTTCCAATTCCTGGCAATTATGAATAAAGCTTCTATAAACATTCATGCGCAGGTTTTGTGTGGACAAAACTCTTCAGCTCATTTAGATAAACACCCAGAAGAGTGATTGCTAGATGGCATGGTAAGACTATGTAGAATTTTGTAAGAAACTGTCAACTGTCTTCCAGAGTGGCTGTACTACTTTGCACTCCCACCAGCAACGAAGGAGCGTTCCTGTTGCCGCACACCCTCACTAACTTTTGGTTTCCCCACGTCCTGGATTTTAGCCATTCTAACATGTGTGTCGTGGTATCTCACTGCTGCTTGAATTTGCAATTCCCTCCGAATGTATGATGTCGAGCATCTCTTCACAGGCATATTTGCCATCTTTATATCTTCCAAGGTGACTTACCTATTCAGATCCTTTGCCCATTTCTAAACTGGGTTTTTAAAAACTCATTGTGAGTTTTGACAAATTTGTGTGTATTTTGGATACCAGTGCTTTATTGGATAGGTTTTGCAAATATTTTCTCTCAGTCTGTGGCTTATCTTTTCATTCTCTTAACAGTATCTTTGGCAGAGTGGAAGTTCTTAATTTTAATGAAATCCAATCGATCAATTTTTTCTTTCAATCCCAAGATTTTTGATGTTCTCTGTCTCCCTACCTGGCAGGGACCTCTGACTCAGTGCTACTATTGTCAAGCCATCATGCATAAAGGACGCTCAAAGTAATCTTCCAGCTTCATTCTCCCTGCACCCCAGCCAGGCGGTTGTCAAGAATCAAAGTCCACATCCCTGCTTAGGCCTCACCGACTGGATTCCTGAACTCTTCCATTGGCCTCCTGGCTCCACACACTGAGTTCAAATACATCTTCTTTGCAACTAACTCCCCCCCCCCTCTTTTTAATCTTTCTCTTCCAAAATGTAAATAGTTTGATTTTTTATGAGATATAATCTTGTAGAAAATATGAAACAGTGCAGGAAAACCAAAAAGAATTCCTTGCAAACCCATTCCAGTACCACACCAGAGATAACCATTATGTTAATAGTTCAGTCAGTATCGTCCCTTCTTCTCTGACCACATCTCTACCTAAAAATCTATAGCTACATTTTCACACAAACAAAGCCTAGTATTTAAAATTATATGAGGTTAAGAAGAAACCTTATGTATCATGGACAAAGACAAACATTAATACATAAAGGCCTGCTTTATCTTTTTTTTTTTTTAAGATTTTATTCATTTATTCGACAGAGATAGAGACAGCCAGCGAGAGAGGGAACACAAGCAGGGGGAGTGGGAGAGGAAGAAGCAGGCTCATAGCGGAAGAGCCTGATGTGGGGCTTGATCCCATAACGCCCTGAGCCGCAGGCAGATGATGCTTAACCGCTGTGCCACCCAGGCGCCCTGCTTTATCTTTGTTATTCTATCTTATGGCAATACTATGATTTATTTAACTAGGTCCCATTTTCGGACATTCTGGTTATTCCCATGTTTACTTTCTCTTAAAGAATCCTCCCATGGACCCACTCCTGTCCTATGCCCAGGCTCTGCCCCCTGTTGTCTGCCCTCCCGAGTCCCATCGCCTGTTCAGCCTGCCCCCTACACACTAATCCAGAGCCCAGTCTCAGGGTCTTCTCTGTCCTGCCCCTACCCTGGGCTCGGCTCCTCCGAAGCTGACTTCTGCTGCTGGATCCTACCCACCCTTCCCTCTGCCTCCTGGGAAGTGAGCAGAGAACCTCCCGGGTTAACTTCAGTGGCTGCTGGGTTGAACGCTGGGGTCGGGGAGGCCTGGTGCTGACCCTGTGGTCACTCTATCTGTGAAAAGGCGCCTCTGGCCTCTGGTTCAGGATACTTTGGAGTCTAGAGAGGCTGGAAGTGCATAAAGCCTCGGGGAAGCCGTGACGAAAGTCACCATTTGGAACGACCCAGGCCCCTGGGCGCCCAGCAGAGGGGCGAGAGCAGCCGCGGGCCTTGACTCTTGGGTACCACAAGCCTTCTATCCTTTCCGTTGTCCGGAAATCGCTGCCTCTCGGGTCTTCTATTCAGAACCTTGCACTTTTAACTGAACGGAACAGGGAGAGCTCTTCTTTCCCCGAGGGCGCTGAAGTCGCGCGCAGGGGAGACTCCAGGGGGAGACTCATCCACAGAAAGTCACGAAGGACTCGAGAAGGGAAACGACTGCGCGCCCGGCAGGAGAGCTCTCCCTCCACCCTCTCGCTGGCGTCTCCGTCCCGACCCTCCTACCGGGGACTGAAGGCAGCGCCCTAGCCTCGCGGCGCTGGGTCCCTCTCCAAAGCCCCCCTGTCGTCCCGTCGGCAACTGAAGGGCGACCGGGACTCGGCCGCGGGGAGAAGACCGGGACGGGTCCGGGAGACGGCGGCGTCGGGAGCTCCTCCTCCCGGCCGTTGACTGGCCCTGGCCGCGGAAAGGTAAGGGCAGCAGGAAAGAAGCATGGGAAACGCCCGCCAAATCCCCACTTTTAGCGTCCAGGGTCGCTGGCTGCTCGGGACCCCCCGTCGGCTCCCCAGCCCTGCGCACCCTGACCGCCTCCCCGACCCACCCCGCGGGGCTGGGACCTCACGCCTGACCCCGACTCCCGGGCCGCGCGCCCGGACCCCCGAGCGGCCGCAGCCAGAGCCTGGAGGCCGGGCGCCCATCCGACTGCGGCTCCCAGACGGCGCTGGCGCTGCGCGCGCGGAGCGAGGCCGCAAGGCCCCGGACGGCGCTGAGGAAGCGGAGCCCCGCCGCGCGCTTCCCCACCCCGACCCTCCCCCGCGCGCTGCAGCCGCAGCCGAAGGCGAAGGCGCACGGGCCCGAGCGCCTGGCCGAAGCCTCGGAACCGCCCTGCAAGCTACTGGGGCCGCTCTCCTCTGTTCCCACGGGGCGCCGACCTGTGGGTGCCGAGCGCCCCGAGGCCCTCGTCCTTTCCTCGCGCCAGGATCCCAACCGTCAGCGGAACACGGCGCACTCCGACTCCGGCTGAGTCAGTCAGAAAGCTCGGGAACCGACCCGCCTCGTCGCTCCGCATGGGCAGTTACCTGGGCAAGCCGGGGTCCCCGCCGTCGTCCCCCGCGCAGGCGCGCACAGACGTGGCGGAGAGGCCGCCGAACCGCCGGCCGGCTCAGCCCCTTCATCAAGTCCGGCGGCTTCCGCACGCCCACCGCGCCCACCCTGCCCTGCGGCACAGACCTGCCAGGAGGCCGCCCAGCTGGGCTCCTGCCGGAGCCACGGCCGCGGCGGCCGGGGAGGCGTGGCGGCGCTTTCCCATGCCCAGGTCCCAGAATTCCATCGTGGGGCCTCTTCCCTCGGACTGGTGGGACAGTTACCTCAAGCGGACTATTTGGTCAATTCGGCACCCCAGGGCAGCAGGGAGCCCGGTGACCATCAGGATAGCCCCTCCCGAGCGGAGAGCGCTCCCCTGCCCCTCTCCCGCAAAGGTGGTTGACTCTGCAGGGTCCTCACCCTCTGAGAAGCCCCCAGACCCGTGTGCAAAGGAGACGGTGCTGAGGGCCCTCCGAGAGTGCAAGAAAGGGAGAGTGAGGTTTGAAGAAGCACTGGTTTCCGAGGGCTGGCCCAGTGAGAGAAGGAGTCCAGGCACCAGACCATCCGCATTTAAGCCCCTGGTGAAAAAGGGAGTTCTCGCTTCTTTTGTGCCCAGGCCTGGGCCCCTGAAGAGAAGCCTCGAGCCCGGGGGCTCCGATCACAGCTTGAGTAAGAGGCCCAGTTGCTCCTCCCTGAGCTCCGTGGCCGGCGCACACCCAGCTGGCCCACTCGGTGCCAGAAGAAACGCTATCACGAGTTCTTACAGCTCTTCTAGAGCTGTCTCTGAGCCTTGGAAGAGAAGCGCTCCCAGCGCATCCCCGCAGACACCAGAATGGCCAGTGAAAAAGAAAGGAAAGGGTCATCAGTGTCACTCTCCGATCCCACTGGAATCAGACGAGTCCCCAGCAGCGTCTAGCGGCTCTGGGCAGCAAAGTCAGGAGATTCCATGGCGGCTCTCTAGTCCTGGGGACCTGCTGTCACTGACCCCACCTCCCCAGCTTGGTGATGCAGTCCCTGAAGAGGACCTGGCCTTAGGGAAGAAAGGTGGACTCCAGGGGAGCGGTAAAGCCGGAGACGAGACGACTGAGGTCACCACGGACTCTGTCTCTGAGACGTGCTCTGCTCTTCAGCCTTGCCTGTCTCTTACCCCGCCTTCTGCAGGCCTGGCTCCGACCCAGGGCACAGCGCCGCAGCTGGAAAGCTTAACAAAAATGCAGGAGTCTCCCCCGGCCCTCCCACCATCCCCCGGAGAGGCAGTCAGTACAGCCCATTCCCCTGTGAAGGAGGGCAGCCTCCTGTCCTCACAGGGCTGCTCACAGTCAGAGCCCCTTCCAGGCACCTCTTCAGACTGGAAGCCCACAGCAGCTTTCATCCTTCCGACTCCTGCTTCTCCCACGTCACCACTCACCGACACCACAGGGCTCCCGTCAACCTCTCAGGCTGACAGGACTACCATGCCCCCGGGACTGCCTGCCCTCAGCTCTGCGGAGCTCATCGTGCAGAGTACTCTGTCTGGAATGAGCAGCCCAGCTCCCCATCTTCCTGCGTCTCCACCTCCTGCCATAGCTTCTGCGAATCCCACGTCAAACCCCATTTTGGGGCTCCCACCCAAGAGTGAGATTGGAGGCTCCTTATATTCCAGAACTTCAATCACCACTGCAACATCTACAACTTTGAGCATCTTCACTCCCACCTTCAAGCCTATCTTTGGCGGCATAGGACCACTTAAAACCATGCCCATGATAGCTCCTTTCTCTTTCAAGCAGACCTCTCCTCTAGCTACTCCTGCTTCTACCCATCTCCTCCATGGCCTGGTCAAGGCTACCTCTGTCGTCATGTCCACCACCGCAGCCAGCACATCTAAAGACTCTTCTTTCATGCCGCCTTTGGATTTTGGTGTAGTGAATGTGTCCAGTACCACGGAAAACACTTACACCATCCCTTCGACCTGCCACACTTTCCTTCTTGGGGCTGCCTGTGCCTTCAGGACCAGCTTCGCCCCGGCCACAGGCTTCGTTTTCCCACCACACCAGCGTGCTACCATTCCCACCGTACACACAGTCACCATCTTTAGCCAGGTTCTTTCCAGCGCTGTCCAGATTTCCCCAAGTAAAACCACTGCCAATTTCAGGGGTGTGGGCAGTCCTCTGTCAACCTCAGCCCTGGTAACCACACACCAGGCCTCATTATCATCCAGCACCTCCAGTCCAACCTCAGCATTCACAGTTCCCTTGGGGTCAGGCTCAAGGCCACCCTTCCCACTATCCCCAGGAGCCACTCTCCAGCTGGCATTTGGGGCTACAGGTGGGCAGAAGCAAGGGGCCACCCAACCAACACTTGGCCCAAGCTTCAGTAGCCCTTTCATTTTTGGAAACTCGGCTGTGGTATCCCCAACCCCAACTTCCACTCCAGCTCAGCCAGCCTTCAGCAGTACCACGCAGTCACCCTTTGGGGGTTTGACACCCTCAGCCTCCACCTGTCACCTCCCTGCTGGCATCTTGCCGAATTTTGGCAGCACTCCCGCAGGGTTTCCCTTTGGTCAAGCTAGTACAACTGGTTTGGGGGTTGTGGCCCGGACCCATCAGAATAGGGCTTGTGGCTCAGTGTTTGGCAGCACAGCCCCACGACCTTTTGCCTTCGGGGGATTAGTGACCCCTATGGACTGTGGGGAGTCTGGGATCGGTGGGACTGCCCCAGACATGAGCTCCAACCCTGGAGCGTTCAGCGTTGGAACAGTGCCAAGCGGGACCACTGGCACCATCACACCCTTTGGAAAAGGCTGTAGCCAGAACACCCCAGGCCTCACCAACCAGAGCACACCTTTTGTCTTGGGGATGGCCAGCATTTCTGCAAGAAAAACTATGTTTGGCGCCCGCTTCATGTCCCCCTTTGCTCAGAGCACCCTTGTCCCTGGGCCAGTAACGACAAGCAGCAGCCTTGGCTGTGGGATGCCCTCTCCACCTGCCCAGGGTTGTGCTGGGAGAGGACCTTTCACAGCATCAGCCTCTTCATTTTCCATTGGTGCAAAATCAAAAACCCCGAAGAAGAATCGGGAGCAAGGGCATTCCCGAAGGCATCATGCCCACAAGAAATAGCCTCTGTCCCCGCTCCCCTGATCTGGACCTCAGTACTGTGAAGAGCCTCGGTGCCTTCCAATCCTCTAAAGCAAACATCCCCCAGATCTAAGGCTCGAGCTTTGCATATTCACCCTGTGGGTCCTGATCTATAATCTAGAAGGTGGAGGACCGAGGTATCTAGCGGTAACAGCAGAATGAAACTGGGTGGGACCAAACCTTCGGAATTGAAGAAATTTCCCTTCTCGCCAGCTCCTCTCTGTGTCAGGGGTGAGTGCAGTCGGGACACTGCCTCTCGACTTTTCCTTGGAAAACGTGTTCTAAACACAATGTTCCTTCCTGAAACAGACGTGCCAGGAAGGCAGCAAGTACAGCCCACACTCTCTCCCATCTTTAGGGGGAAGAACAGATTAGCCTGCTTTTATTTGGCCCGAAGCAGTGGTTCCCTTTCTCTTTCTGCCAGGGATGCCGATCCTTGCTCCTCACTGCTTAGTTCTCCAGTGAGTGCTTGGAGGATCTTCGGTATGATTTGACCTTGACTCAAACTTGACGAAATCTGATGTAATTGTCCTTGACTGATCAACCCTCAAGGGCACCCCTGTGTGCTGCACTTGCTGCCACTTCCTCCCACCGAATTGTTTTAGTCTTTTCCGGGGAGAGGTGGTGCTCCGGGCCCTTCCTTTTCCCTGCCAGTCTAGCCCCTCACAGACCGGTAAGTCGAGCCTCAGTCTGTCAGACCCCAGTGGTCACTCCTCACTCCAGAAAAGGGAGCTCTCGGCCAGCGTCCCTGCAGGCCTTCTGCGCCGCGCTCCAGTGCGTCTGTGCAGAGACTTGCTCTCGTCACTCTGCCGACACTCCTGTGCGTTCTGGGTTTGGAGGAGGAGTGCTGCTGTGTGGCCCGAGCCAGAGCACCTGTGAGGAGGTTCCTGGGGCCCGGCGATGGGCAGGGCAAGCGGCACCACTGGCGGCAGCAAGTGTTCTCCCTGAACTCACAACAATGTTTCGACTTTAAGGGATGACTTCTCAGGAAGTCATGGGCCTGGAGAGGGAAGGACAGGGCTCTGCTCTCCACATTATGAGTTATGATGTCATGATCCCCACGGTATGAGCCACAAATGTCCAATGAGGGAACCCAAGTTTATACTTCTTTCTTTCTTTTAATCTGTGCCTCCACATTCACATCTTTCCCAGGGAGGACAGGCAGGGCCAGAAGCCTCTCGGACCGAGCACAGGGGAGGAAGGGAGAAACAGCACATGCATCAGCGGACCTCTGCTCTGTAACCAGCAGGAGTCCTGTGAGTGAGCTGTGACGTACTCCTCAGTGCCTCCTAGAGACAAGAATGACTCCCTGAATACATCTGTCTCCCGTCACGGATACCTTGGAAGAGGTCCAATTGGAAAAATAAGCAATCTTAAATTGGTTGATAAAATAAAAATAAATTGTTGAAATACGTATATGATATAGGAATTACTGTTAAACTCTATCAATAGAGAGGCAGAAAGGCGTTAAGAAACGTGCCCAAGCGCACCCTGTTAGTAAAAGCTAGATTTAGGATTTAAAGCTTCGTGGCTCCGAAGTGTGTGGTCACCTCGCCCTCACCACGGCAGGTCACCAGAGCTAGAGCTCCGCTGCAGGTACTCTGACTCTAAATATTCATGCCGTTTCAACTTTTTAAGGCATCCCTTGAACCAAGATTGCCATCTTACAGAGGATGGCAAGAGGGAAAGATAAGACTCTGTGTACTGCTCTTTACAGGATAATTGAACATTTATCTCATGATGAACATATGCCCTGTGTTGTGTTTTGTACCAGACATTCAGAGGCAAAGGGCAGCTCCTGTTTGGGAAAATGAATTGAGTGGGGAGATTTGTAAGTAAGCCAGTGAGTCCAACACAAATAACAAATGCCAGGGGAGTGAAAGCAGAGCAGGTCTTCTTATGTAAGACTCAGAACTTGAATTCTGTCTTAGTGTGTTCGGAGCACCAAGTGGAAAGGGCGTTTCAAGCCAAAGGCAGAGCATGTGCGTGGACAGGCGAAGACAGAGCAGGTCTCTTGGGTTAACTTCCGAGGAGATACTGGGGTGCTTACAGGCGAGGCTGGGGAGAAGCACGGGCAGACCGTGGGGAGACCGTGGGGCAGACCGTGGGGAGACCATGGGGCAGACCGTGGGGCAGACCGTGGGGCGGATCGGGGGCAGACCATGGGCGTGCTCACAAACCATGTCCAGTATGGACAGTGTTCTCAACACAGTGGAGAGCTGTGGGAAGATTTTAAGCAGGGAAGAGACAAGTTTGGGTTTGAGGGCTCTGGTGGTCACATGAGGGAGGAATCACACGGGGATAGACTGCAGGCTTGGAGACCTGGGAGAGTGTGAAGATACCTGCACTCTGCTCTTTGCTGCTACAGGACAAGAACATGAGTTTCTGTCTGTCAGTGAAGGCTAAGCCGTCTTTGCTGGCCTTGGGGGCCACCAACATGAATAGGCCATGGCTGTCCCCTTGCTTCCTCAAAGTCAGGAGGAGGGGAGGTGGGGAGGGAGGTGGGATTAGGGCCTGGCCCAGCAAACAAATGGATGCTGCTGTGACCTGTAACTTACTTACATCCTCATTCATCCATAATCACGTACCTGCTGCCACCTTTGCCGTATTCTGTTAGAAGAAAAAACATGTATTGCCCGATGCTCAAGGGAATCGATCACACGGGGACGTGGATATCAGGAGGGAGGGATTGTGGGGATCACAGGAAGAGCTTGTTTGCCATCTGGGTTAGCTGGCCAGTTTATCTCCACCCACAACCCCGTGTGTCAAGTCTCACAGTGTCAGTGTCATGGAAAATGAAAAAAAAAACAGTAGACTGGGGGTGGGTGGTCAAGGTCGATTCAATAGAAGGCACTCAAAAAGGATTTACTGAAGTAAAAAATAATTTTATTTTACACAGTGTTGTTTATACATATTTTAATATATCAATTTTAATTTAATATTATAGTTATGCATATTTTCCTACTACCACAAATATAGGAGTGTAGCCTTTGACAAACAATGCATCACATGAAACATACTTTCTTATTCTTTGTTGTTGTTTTTTTTTTTTTTTAACGAGGCTCCAACACAGAGCTTGAACTCATGACTCTGAGATTGAGACCTGAGCTGAGATCAAGAGTCAGGTGCTTAACCAACTGAGCCCCCCAGACACCCTCATACTTTCTTATTCTTGAGAAATCTAAATTTCCATTATGGTTGTAATTTCTCATTTTTTATGACGCGTTTGCAAGCTAAATGAGATTTCTGCTCAAGCGGACTACCCTGGTAGGGTTGAGACATGTATCTGTCGAGTGTGGAAGACAAGATGTTTTTGTATCTTATGGTCTCATTTTAAAGCAGTGTAGACTGTACCATAAAAAATACAAATAAGTTTGGGGCACCTGGCTGGCTTAGTCAGTAGAGCCTGAGAATCTTGGTCTCGGGGTCATGAGTTTGAGCCCTACTTGAGGTGTGGAGCCTACTTTAAAAAAAAAAAAAAGATTAAAAAATACACATAGGTTTCACATTAAGGAGGAAGAAGGGAGTTCTAACCAAGGTGATACTGTCTGTATGGGTGTGGCCAGAGATGAAGCGGACTGCTCAGCCCTGCTAGCTTGTACGATAGGCATGGTCCTGTGGCAGGCAGGGTGTGCTTTCTAGTCACATCACACTGGGCTGGGCTAGATAGGAAAGCCCGAGAAGGCAGTGTGGTCTGTAGAGGGGACCGGCCACTTCTCTCTTCAGTATTTTCTCCTCACCCCAAAGGCCTCCACCATGAAGTATCTCGCGTATTTTTTTGTTTGCTTTAGCTTTATTCTTTGCGACTTCCTCACAGAAACCCTTAAGCTAGGTCTTAGAGAGTCCCTCGCCTTCAGAGGTAGACCCCCGAGCGTCTGAGCATGAATTCGCAGCTACCATTCCCTCTCGAAGGAATGTAAGACCACCTCTCCAGCTGAGCACCCACTGCTCGAAGCTTCTAGATTTCCAGGTGTCCAAGGAGCTGTGACCTCGTGGACAACCTGGAGAAAACCTGCCTATGGTTTGTATACATAAGTCATGAAAAATATTTGACTGGGTGAAAGGACATGATTTTTATCTAAGAATGTGCTTTCCAGAAAACGCATACCCATATTTTAGTTTTGATCTCCCTTAATACACTCCTCCAACTGATTTGAAGGAAATGACTTCCTGGAAGTAATGCTTGGAAAGCAGAATGTTGAGCAGAATGCCCTCAAGCCTGTCAGAGTCGCACCTTTCTTGAGTGTGGCATTCTTTCACGCGTGAGGGGTGGTGAGGAATCCGGCCAGGGTTCGCCACGTTCCCCGACCAGCGCCGTGAATTTTCTCCCGCTCCCAAGGACCATTTCACGGTTCTACAACTCGTTTTGGGAAGTTGTCCTCTCGTGGCCACTTTTGCTTAGCTCCCTGAAGTATACATAGAAGGTGTTTCTTTTCCTTTCTCCGCTCCCTCCCTCCCTTCTCTTTCGGCCATTATAGCGCCGTGCTCCCCTCTTTCCTCAGTACTTTGTTGAAGTGTATTTTATAGGCAGTAAAATGCATAGATCTTAAGTGTAGATAGAGCAACGAACTTTACACACGTGTATCCCGTGTGACCACCGCTTGCGTCAAGGTTGAGAACATTCCCATGGCTCCAGAAAGTTCCCTATGCCGCCTAACCAGTCGATACCGCATCCTGCAGGCTAATCACTCTTCTGATTTCTATCACCACATAGTTTTGCTTGCTCTTGAACTGCATGTAAGTAGAATCAGATAGTACATCGCCTTGTGTGCCATTGTTTACCCAACCTGACCGTTTTGAGATTTAATTGTACTGTTATATATACAATAAAATTGGCAGAAATGTATTGTTTTTATTGCTAGGTGGGGGTCTATTCTATAAATAAACCACAATTCACCCCTGTAGTACAAGGCAGTGGGACACCTGGTCATATTCGTAGTGAGGAAGAACAGCACCACCTGTGCCCTCGCCAGCAGAGTGGCGCAGCGGGAGCGTGCTGGGCCCATAACCCAGAGGTCGATGGATCGAAACCATCCTCTGCTAGGGCCCTCGTATTTTTCTCCCTCCCAGATCTCAGGCAGAAAGGGCAAGCTGCAGATTCTCTGCTTTCCCTTTGATCACTCCTGCGATGTCTTGCCACACCTTACCTCATCTCTACAAAGAGTTAAGTATTTCCCTCCCCTCCTCTTCTTTCTTTTTTTTTTTTTTTGCAAAAGCTGCCCTTCTCACTCATTTCAAAAGAGAAGCAAATCTCTCTCCCTTCTTACAGGAAGAAGTGACAAATTTACCTTTAATTTCCAATGGACCAGCATTATGTCCTTCAGAACACAGACTTGTCTCCAGTCATGGTTTTATGTTTTCTTTACACTTGAAAGAAAAACATTTGCATTGGTTCCTGCCTGGTGACTATATTGCACTTTACTTGGGCGCTAGTCTCCTGCTCCTTTCGTTTCCTTATTCAGTCCTGTGCATGATTTATCCCACTTAGATCAAGTTAGTGAGAATGTTTTGTGAATCCTTTCTAAAGCAGTACATGTTGCAATAATCATGAAGACACCATTTGTATGCACTTTACGGCAAAACAGAAGCAGAGAAGCTAAATGTGAAATGGTAGAGAAAAATGGAAGGGATGCATTACAACAAAAAAAGTCTGTGCATCAGGATCCCACGGACAAAGTCTGAAACAAAACAGAACAAAACACGGAAGTCTTAGCAAGGTATTTGCAAAAATGTGTCTTTGAGAAAAATTTCGTGAGTAAAGTAGTATTGAGTGAGTTTCTACATTATAACAAGAAAATTCAAATTCCTATAACAACAAGCACCTTAATTAAGAAAAATTTTAAAAAGTCACATGGAAAAATGGAAATAAAGTGACGGGGTTTGGAGGACCAGGGGCAGGGAGGGGGACGGGGTGCTGTTTGATCCTTCACATTTTCGGGTGTGCACTTTGATTCACAATAGAATGTGCTGGGAATGCTGGAGCTCATATGCCATCATCTTGCAATCACCCTAGTGAAGGCTGGTTACCAATACACCTAAGTCTGAGGAGTAATTTTGATGGGCCAAGCGCAGGCTGTCCCAAGATGGGCCACTTTGGCATGAAGATTATTTTGAGTTAAAAAGCCATCCAAACCCAGCAGATTTAGGAAAAGCTCTGTACCTCCCCTGCAGCTGGCTACCAAGAATTTAGGTAGACAACCTGCTGCAGGAAGAGAGCTGTCACTGCAGAGAACTATGTTATACCATGAAGTGGGTCTGGTGGTCAGGGAAGAATCTAGAAGGTCCTCTGTGTCTTGTTGTTTCTGCGTGGTCCAGCAAACATCTGTGTCCCAAACACTTGCTTTTTCATCTTCCTTCGAATTACATTTATTCCGTTTGACTCCCAGACCCCTGTCTGCTTCTTAGTTCGGAACATGTCTATACATCATTTTGCTTGGCTGTCCTTGGAACTTCACGATGTTAATGGTTGAATCCCGATAAAAGGTATACGGGTGGTTTTGTACTTTTCTTAGTCTTACCAGTTTTCTTTAAGTTTGAAGTTATTTCCAAGTAAAAAATTTAAGACCCTTGTAATGGCAATTTTAAAAAGTAAAGAAAGAATAGTATAATAAACACTCAAGTTCCCACCAACCAGCTTAAACCGTTAGCAGTATTTTGTCGATGTCTTTCTTCTATTCCTCGCCAACTGCCCATGAGCATTTTTGAAGCAAACTCAGGACAGGAGGTTCCCATGGGGAACCCGTTCCTAGGAGGGGTAGCCAGCGTCTGACCAAAGCCTTGGCTCCTCGGCTCTGCAGTTTGAGCCGCCGTGTGATTGGGGCACCAGAGTGAGCTGCGGGGATGCCTTACCTGAGTCCCCCAGGTTGTCGTCCACCTGCCCAATGTGTAAGGCAACAGGAAGAAGCAGTAAATCGTTCTCTAAAAGCAGACAGCCAGTTGCCTTCACCCAGACATGGAAGAGCCCTAAAGTCCCTGAGAAGCCCATGAAACCACTTGTCGTAAGGGAGAGTGGTCCTTTGGGATGAGCCGCACAAAACATACACCTTCACTCCCAAGGGTGAGTGGAGAAGACCGACGAGGATGGGATTCGAACCCACGCGTGCAGAGCACAATGGATTAGCAGTCCATCGCCTTAACCACTCGGCCACCTCGTCCCGTAGGCACTCCGTTTTTGAATACTCTCTTGAGTCTTCCTTTTAGCAAAGCTTTGCACTTTGACCCTGAGGCGTGGCATTGTTCTTCAAACTGCAGTCGTCCCCAGAGAATTCTCACCCACAACCCATCCTTTCCACCTTCCGCCAGGGAGCCTTTCACAATTGGATAATCTTGTCCTGGGTCTCCCCCTCTCCAGCCTCAGTTCTTATCCTTCCTCGGAACTCATACTTGCCTTCCGGTCCCGTGAAATTCTTTCTATTCTCCCCGAACTCCATAATCTCATTTTCTACCCGCTACACTCTTAGTCCGCCCCTCTGCCCTCGTTTGGCCAGGTTCCCTGCTCTGCCCATCCTTCAGCTCTCAGCTAGGTCCTGACAGCCCCCTACCCCCACCCCCTGTTTTCCTCACAGTCCTACTTACTGAGGATTTACCCTTGAAGATTTTTTGATAAAACGTTTTCACTTGCAAATGTCTTTTCATTCCATATCTGCTACAGAATTTTATCCTAATATTATGTATTTTTATACTCAAACACCCTGTCGTGCCACTAGGCAACAGAAGGCATACACTGAAATCCAAATTTTAGTTATTTCCAGCGAAGATACATCTATTTAAGCACTTTTCTCCTGACTTGAATTGCTATCGCATTTAGTAGTAGCACACAATAAAAGGTACGCATA
This sequence comes from Ursus maritimus, assembly GCF_017311325.1. Classification (NCBI taxonomy): domain Eukaryota; kingdom Metazoa; phylum Chordata; class Mammalia; order Carnivora; family Ursidae; genus Ursus; species Ursus maritimus. The sequence continues at coordinate 9,191,279 of NW_024425564.1, forward strand.
GATGATTTTGATAAGTGATTTCTTATATATCTAAAGTAAAATTGCATTGGAAATGGTTAGTCAGTGAAAGGGCTGGACCTGTTTTTCCCCATCAAGTCCTGCGTCCGCAGAGGAATAAGAAGCATTTGGTGGGAATTAACAGCCAAAAGACCACTAGTTTGTGCTTCTAAGTAAGTGTGGGGCATGTACAAAAGGTGCTTTTATGATTGTTTAAGGCGCATGATCTATTGACATTTCCTCTACCTAAATTTAATAAATAAACTGTAGTAATAAATAACAGTGATAGCGAAGAGGGGACTTGCAACCACGTAAGCACAGATCTACAAAATATGATTATGCTTTTCCTTGGACAAAAGTCAAGGGGAACAATTTTCTTATGAGTTTAAATAAGTGCAGAAAAATTCAAGCGCTAACTTTCCACCATACGTGTGTGCTCCCTTTCGTGTTAAGTGCGCTGTTAGTCGGAAGCGGAGGAGAAATCTGTCACCTCCTCCACGAAGAAACCGCGTAAAACACGCCACTGAAACGCAGCCCTGGGTCTTGTTCACAGACAATATTTACAGCATATCGGAGACGCCAGTGTTTCCAATTGTTCTTTCTTGTCAACAGGGAATATTCCACCCCCCCCCAAGTCACAGGTCGCAGTAGCTAGCTGTTGCATAAAAAGTAACAAAACGGCATGATTTGCGAGGGGATGTGGAAGCAGAGCCGGCTCCCATCCGGGTGGAGCAGGGGCGTGCGGGAAGGAGTGTTGCGCGGCGTCCCGCGAGCTCCAGATCTGCAGCCTCTGCGGCGGAGCGCGCTGGCTTCTCTGATCTCCACTCACCCGAGAGCTGCTGTTTTCCGATCACATTTCCTTGCTTCTCGCCTTGAGCCCCGACGCTCTCCTCCCCCAGCAGAGCCTCTTTGCAAAACCAAACGTCCCCAGCAGTTCCCAGAGCGACCGCGCTTTTCCAATCTGCACAACGGTGTCCACGGGGAAAAACAAAAGGCCAGCTTCAAAGTAGGTTGGTAAAGGTTTTATTCCTCGGCTTCCTGAGCCGGGGAGACAGTATTTCAGACTGCTCTGAAGCAGGGCCCCGAGCTTGTGGTCGGCAAGAAGGGGAAGCGGAAACTGGCTGGGGAGCAGCTCTCCAAATCCTCGCGCTCACAAGGGATCATCCAGTCGGTCGTAAACATTCCGATATACTGATTTCTACAGCGATGCTTTAAAGACCCACGGGTCATGGCAATACATATGTTTCTATCATATCTGATTTTTCAAAAATAGTGTTGCATGACTCCACTTAACGGGTTTTCCTGTTTTCCATATTTCCTTGAGGTCACGCGACACGGTCCCAGAAGGCCGACATCAGTCCCCCTACTGCACGTTCGTGCACAAGGAGCTTCTGGCTCTCGGGCCAGACGGGGAACAGCAGAAACGGATGAGGAACCGCGCGGGCAAAGTCCTCAGGGACCCCTCGCCTGGACCGGTTGCGGCCGCGGAGAAAACACCGCCGTCCTCGGGAAGAAGTCCAGCAATCAGCTCATTTCCCCCTTCCCTGAACGAGTAAAGCTTGCTCGTGCAAACTGGAAGCCTCCCGTCTAGCGAGTATAGACTACGACGGATTCGATCTTCCCGCCCCTGGTCTTCCGACCCAGGCCTCTGAAGTGGGGCTGCAGTTGTGTGCTCCGGCCTGAGGGCAGTTTTCTCTCCGCCTCGATCGAGTCACCTAGACCCACAGCTTAGGGGTAAATCCTTTTCTGAATTACCGTTTGACTCTTCTGGATCCACGACTGTCACCAAATTTCCTCTTACTCTTCTCACAGGCCCCCTTCCCTCCCGCCTCAGTTTGGGGATTTTCCTCACAGATTTCCAGTTCCAACAAGGCTTGGGAGGTTTCCTTGTGCGTTTCCTTCAGGAGTTTCTCCTTCCCCTGCCCCCCCTTTCTCCTTAGTTCGGAATAACATATATACCTCATCTTGCCTGTCTTTGGAATCTCATGTCTGTCTGGGTTCCCTGAACTTTTGAAACTAAATTTGATTCTCTCGTTTTAATTTGTCTCGTGTGAATTTCATTCTTAGCTCAGCTAAAGAATCTTAAGGAATCTTGGTCCCCAGCTGGTGCCTGCAGACACTGGCTCAGTATGTGTGATAGGAATTTCAAGAATAAGTTTGGGCACAGCGATTTGCATGAAAAAAGTGCGCGGCTAGTGGAAAGTAGCCGAGGGTTTAGAAGTCAGCGGGAAACAAATGAAGGTCCCACCGAGATTTGAACTCGGATCGCTGGATTCAGAGTCCAGAGTGCTGACCATTACACCATGGGACCCGCCTACCCGGGAGTTTTCCTAAAGGTTTTGTCGACCTACTTCTTCCTCAAATCCAGTTGCATGAGAAGTGCTTTTCTTCTCTAGGATTAAGTCATGGACGGTTACCTGTTACCCACTTTCTACACCAGAGTCTTAATAGAAAACGCTGACGTCAGACGTCAGGAATCCTCCCCTCACCCCCGAATTTCCCCCCCGCGGTTCGGGAACTGGGTGCCGGGCCCCCGCTTCTCCGCTGAAGCGGGTGAGGCCGTGACGGAGCCCGAGCCCTCCCGGAGGCGCGGACTCTCGCAGGTGTGTCGGCCGCCCTGCGAGGCGGGGGCCGCTGTCCGTCTTTCACGGGTGCGGAAGCGGAGGCAGAGCCCTGAGGTCCTTCGCTTCGTGATCAGGTCTCCCTCCCGCTCCGGAAAGGTCTCACCTGACCCACGGGGGAGCGAGACGCCGGCGCGGCCGGAGAAGGGAAGTCACTGCGCCTGCGCGGCGAGGCTGGCCGAGGGTCCCGGGGCGCCCGGAGCACCTCGGGGTGGGGAGCGGGCGGGAGGAGGGACAGATCGCAACCGCGAGTCCTCCTGCTCCTCAGCGCTCGGCATCCGCTGCGTGAGCAGGAGAGACCCCCACACAGACGCCAGGACCACCCCCGCCCTGGCCTCGCGTGCCCCTTCCTCAGGCGTACCCCGCAGCCCTGACTGGGAAAATGGGTCCTGGGCTTGGTGGTGCGTGCGTCTCAGCCCCGAAGCGCCCCCGCGGGCCTGCGCCTGGCTCCGAGAGCGCGTTTAACACGAACTGTGAGCACTTCGGGCGTGGCGGGGAGGACGCCGCGGCTCTCCTGGTAGTTCCCCGGGTCCTCCTCGGTCGCCGCCAGCGGACCGAGCGCCACTCCGAGTCTGGTCTTAAACCGCGGGGCCGGGCTGCGGCCGGACTCGACGGCCGCCCCCAGCCCCCCCTCCTCTTCCCGGGCGCCGAGGCCAACGCGCGAGCGCAGCCGCTGGTTCCAGGCGCTTCCCGCGTATCCTCGCGGACTCTCCAGCGTCATCGTCATCGACATTTTCTACATTTTCATCGGCATCGTCACCAACAGCATCTTGCGCATTTTACAGAGAAACATCGCCTCAACCTAGGCAATGCCGGAGCTGGGGGTCCAGGCCAGGCAGTCCGGCTCCAGGGCGCAGGAAGGACGCGAGGGGCCGGCAGTCACCTTGTGACCAGGTCTCCCTGCTGCTTTAAGAAGTACTCCTGGGAAGGGAAGGGGCGCCAGGGTGGCTCAGCCGGTTAAGTGTCTGTCTTGGGTCATGATCTCAGAGCTTTGGGACTGAGTCCCGCAACGGGTTAATACTCCCTGGAGATAACCATTTTATTAAAAGGTTGGATCTTTCAACTTTGCTCTTGGCTTATGGAAAAAAATGTTATCTATACATCTAAAGCTATATTTCTACATTAATAAAGCCCAATAGACATAACGTTACACGATTTTTAAACACACGTGTGCTGGACACACTTCAAACATCAACACATCAAGCTCTGCCTCATCTCAGTTGTTTGATTCTATGCCGAAGCATGATTTATTTAACTGGACCTTATTTGTTGGACATTCCGGTGATTCCTATTTTTTCTCTCTCCTAAAGAAGTTTCAGATCAACATACTCGTGCTCTGTGCCCCTAGACCCGTCACCTGTTGTCTGCCCTCCCAAGGCTGACCCCTGAGTCCTCACACAGATGCCCAGCTCCTAGGCCTTCCGGCTGGACCTCTAGGTCGACCTCTCTGACCCTGACAGGCTGCTGCTGGGTCCTCCTACAGATGGAAACTTTGACCCCTGAGTCCCACCCTTGTTTCTTTTGTGAGGGGCTGGCAAGGCCCAAGGCTGGCATTTTGCCTCCTTGGGCTGTAGAAAATGTGTCTCGCCCATGTATTGAAGTCTGGGGGGGCTGCAGGCACAGAACACAGTCTCCAGGGTTCTTTTCCACGAAAATCACTGATGAGAGGTGTGGAAAGTTAATTCTATAAACTTGACCTCAGACAAATTGTGAGAGGGGTTTCCTTTCCCTCTGACTCTATGCTTTCTAGTGCTTTACCCCTGACAGGCTCCTGTCCAGAGTCTGAAGTTGGTGCTGTCATTGCTTTGTCCTCTGGCCTGCTTAGCAAAGCTGGGGAATTCTCCTGTCAGATGTCCTTCTGGCCCCACCTCTCCTGGGGTCCTGAGCCCCCCTTCCCAGTACAGCCCCAGCCCCACCCTGCCTACCCAGCCTGAATGTGATGACTGGGGTAGGTCAGGAAGAGGGTCAAGACTGAGAGGGGACAGGCAGGTGAGAACCTCAGTTGTCAGAGGCAGGAGGTGAGATGAGTGAGTGAGGGAGAAAAGCTCAAGTGACCGTGACTGTGCACAAGGTTGCCATTTCTGCAAGCAGCTGACATGGATCCTGATGGACCCCAGGCTTCCAACCTTCCCCTTCCCGCCTCTGGAAAATGGTTGTGAGCCAGCCATTGTCTGTGTTGGGGAGTAAGTAATCCTGTCCCCATCAAGGTCCTTCTTGCTGGGATAAGAGTCAGATTGACATGAGGCAAATTAACAGGAAAAAAATAAAATTTAATAGGAGGAATCCACACAGACATAGAAATTCCAAAGATAGTCTAACTGAGGCATATATGTCATCCTGAACTAAGGGGGGGGGGTGTCTGGGACTTCAGTGCAATACGGAGGGCAATCAGAGGCAGAGAAGATAGTCAGTAATTAGATGTTTGCCCTGTCATATAGATGGGTCACAAAGATAAAATGCAACTCTGATAATAACCCTTATTCTGGAATGGACTCCCAATTTAGAATCTTCTATGTAGTGAAGGGAGGAGCAAAAGTTTCTCATGAGCTCACAGGGTCTCAATTGCCTTCAGCTAGGGATAATCTTCATGCCAAAGTGGCCCATCTTGGGGAGACCTGCCCTCTGCCCCTACATCCGATTTATTGAATATGATTTCTTTATGTCCACTCATAGGGCATTTCTTATATAGGTTTATTTCTAAAAAGAATTTCCATATTACTTTCACTGGATGAAATACAATTAGTTATTTACATAGAGAATAACTAAAAAGGTAAATAAAATAGAAAAAAATCCTTATTATTTTGGAAAAGGTCACTGATTTACAAAATTGGGTGTGTGAAATGGTTCTCAGTGAATGATGTTTTCTGAGCATGTAGTAAAAATGGTAAATCAAATTATCTCTGGATACATTTTAAAATTAGAAAATCAACTACTTGAAATGGTGAACATAAGGTTTTTTATCTGGATACAATTTCAGGACAACCAAGATCATTAATTTTTATAATAAACACCATAAGGTCTAATTTCATTAGTGGCTAAATATTTATGCCAAAATCGAGTCCACTGTTCTCTTGAGACTTTCAAAACCAAATAGTGCACAAATCAGTCCTTCGAATAACGCGGGTACGATTCACTGTGACTTTACGAGAAAGGTCATTTAAGAATCATGGGCTAACCACTTGATGCATTCTAGAGTCCAGCCATGCCCCATCTCCCCATACCCTTTGATGTGGGCAGGGGCAGGGCCAGCCTAAGCCAGGGACCAGGCAGAGCTGGTCAGGTGCCCAGTGGGTTCCACTCAGCCACTTGCCGTCTCTGAGGCTGTGCTCAGTGGCTGGCAATCACTGTCAGGCCCCCCACGAGGACCATGGGACTTCCCCCACGCGGGGACTCTGATGGAGCAGGATGGTGTTCTGATGCCCCCCAGGTGTCGCCACCCCCCGCCCCCGCAGGCATCCCACATACCCTAAGTCTCAGACCGCCTTATCAGAAAATGCCCATCCTCAGCCTCCCAACCCAACAGAGACCCGAAGGCCTGTTTTTGTTGTGTTGGCTTTTCAGGACCCCTGGCCCTGGGCCCACAAGTGGCTTCCTCCCCGCTACCAAGCCCAGGCACACAGAAACCCCCAGACAAGGCACAATGCTGTGCCCGGTAGCCTGCACCCTCCAGACAGGTGGTCCCAGTTGGAGCCAGGAGAGCCAGTCCAATATTCCAGTATGTGTTGCAGACCACTGGCCCCCAGCATCTTGAGCCCCAAGACTCGCAGAGAGGCCAGAGAACCGCCAGAAGCCTGCAGCCCGCAGCAGAAAGAGCCGAGGCCTCAGCTACCCACCCTTCATCCTCCAAAAAGCCGGACACTTGTTTCCACCCACGGTGGAAGCAGGCATCAGAGTTACCATCCTGCTTGAAATAACCAAAACCTGACGAAAGATAGGAAACAACCATTTTCAAGACAGTAGACCTCAGGCTAAGAAGGATAGTAATCCCTGAAAGACAGAACAAGATGAAGTGAACTTGGGGGAAAATGAGGTGAGCTCTAGGATTGCCCCCAGCTTCCTGCCTCGAGAGTTTCTCGGCCGGTGCTGGGAAGAGGGCCCCGGGCAGAGGCTGGTGAACTACCTGGGCTGGTGAGAGGTTGCTGGGGTTCCGCAGACCCAGACGGCTGGGGTTGGCAGGACAGAGAGCCATGATGAGAAAAAACTCCAGAGAGAACTTCCCCCTGAGGGGAAGAATGATCAGCAGAACCCGGCGGGGAGGTAACTATACACGGCTGGGGACGGACCGGCCACAAAGGTCGGAGGTAACCGTGATATTTACTTGTCCTTTCAAGTCAGAAGAAATGATACAAAGTATATGTCTACTCATCACAACAATCTAGATTCAACTCCTGTTTGAAAGAAAGAAAGAAAAGAAAAGAAAGAAGGGGAGAAAAGAAAAGAAAGGAAAGAAAAGGAAAAAGGAAGAAGGGAAAAAAGCCTGTGTTCTGTGTTCTAGTTCAAAGTGGTGTAGACAGGTATAGGGAGAGGGATTATTCAAGGAAAATGATGGCGCTGGACTGGTAACTCCGTAGACCGTTGTACATTATTCCCTGCTTTTTACACGTGAAGAAGCGGGTTTTTCAGAAATTAATCATCTATTTTTGAAGGGGGAAAAAATGTAGAAGAAATGGCCCGTACGGGGATCGAACCCGCGACCTTGGCGTTATTAGCACCACGCTCTAACCAACTGAGCTAACCGGCCACCCCTGGGAGGGGGCTCTTCTGTCCTCCTTTTTTTACTTTTATTTTTTAAGTGCCAAATTCAGAGTAATTGTTACTGTTTTTTATCTTCGGATAATTTCTTCGTTGCTTTCACGCCACATCTCATGTCGTGACACCGCGCACACAGGTAGAAAGTACGTCCGAGAATCTGTGCATCGACGATTCCGATAGACATTGTACCACTGCGCTTCGGAGGGCTGAGCCCAGCGTGTGTGCGTGTGTGTGCGTGCACCTGTGTGTGTTTAACCACACTGAGCACAGATACATGGGATCCTGGCTGCATTTCCCGCTCCTCCTTCCTTCTGAGTTCCCTGCTGCATGCCACGGGTCTGAAGCAGAACTAGACAGTCAGCGAAGACGTAGGGAATTCACGGGGGGGGGGGCATGTTTAGTTTAGAAATAGCGTCCTCTCTCAGGTAGGTGAGACTTTGGGGGTGCATTTAATAGTTTGACAAAGAGAATGTGGTAGAAGCAGATGGGACAGGAAGGGGCTGCATGAGAGCCAGGAGAAGGGGTCCGCAGCAGCTTCCTTTTTCACACCTCGGAAGGAACCTCATGGGCAAAAACACCGGAGGAGAGCGGGGCTAAGGCATGCCAGGGTGTCTGCAGATCAGGACTGGTGGGCAGAGTAGGAGCCGAGACAGAGAGGAGAGAGCTGTGGAGGATGCCGGACCCTCTAGTAGAATGCTAGGTCTAAATCAGGGTAGCGGGTGCTGACAGTAATTAATAGGCATTAAGTGATCCGCACCAGGCATAAACTAAGGAGTAGGCTCACTCTTTATAGAAGAAGTCAAGGAGTTTTTGATTGGTTCTAACAGTAATAGGAATCCACGGGAGGATTTTAGGCAGAGAAGTCAAATGAACAGATTTGTGGTTTAAGAAGATGGCCCAGTTTCAGGCACTTAGGAGGCGTTAGGGAATGGCAAGACAAGCTACCACCACCAGCAACAAAATTTCTACCCTCCTGGAGGGCGGAAACAGAAACAAATAATAACATAATAAACACGAAAATCATGTAATGTATAAGAAGCTGTTACATGTGATTGAAAGAATGGGGCTGGGGGGGCTGTAGTGTTGGGAGTAGGTTGGAATTCTAGATCGGGTTGCTGGTGCAGGCTTACTAACATTGTCGTACCATTTGACGGGAGGAAGCTGATGATGTATTACGGGCAGAGAGCACACCCAGGACCAAAGTCCAAGGAGGGCACCTGTGTGAAATGCTGAAGGAATGGCAACAAGGCCCATGTGGCCAGAGCACAGCAAGAAGGATAATAGAGATGAGATGGGGAGCAGTGGAGGGTTAGAATGGCCCAGACCTTGTAGGAGATCTTAGGAACTTGGCTTTACTTCAAGTGAAATGTGAAGGTATTAAATAATTCAGATTCTAGGAGAGAATATAGTTGCAATGACTCTTTTTTTTTTTTTTTTAAGATTTTACTTATTTGAGAGAGAGGGAGAAGCAGACTCCCCACTGAGCAGGGAGCCCTCGGCAGGGCTGGATCCCAGGAGCCTGGGATCATGACCTGAGCCAAAGGCAGATGCTTAACCAACGGAGCTCCCCAGGCGCCCCTGCAATGACTCTTAGAGCTGTCCTGAATCAAGGCAGGAGAGTAGAGTTGTTGTATCCACTCGGAGACCTGTATTTGGATGTAGGCTGTTCCCGGAGAGAGGGTGTGACCGCAGACGAGAGCAGCGGCGGGAGGAGCTCAGCTTCCATCTCTCAGCAGACAGCGCTCCAGGCTGGGAGAGGAAGGAGTGCCTTGCATGGGAAAGGGGTGGTTCTAGGCTAACACCCACCTCTTTCAGTCCACCGCTGGTCCCACTCAGAGCCACTGCCTTCACATCATGAATTCACGGCATCTGGGAATAACTTTTCTAGCGTTCTGCTTGCTGTGGTTCGTCTCTTTTCCCGGGGAAATTAGTAAGAGGCAAGTGGCTGCTTAGTCTCCAGAGAGGTGCTGTGTGAAGGATCCCACATTGATCTCTCTGACCAACTGGCCCAACCATCAGTCACTATGTGAGTTCACGTCTACTCCGATGTCTGAATGAAATGAATGCCCAGGTCCACCAGCCAAAGATCTGGCTGTTAGGAGGTGCCTCCCCTCAGTGTTATCTTTCAGAAATATTCCAGGATGGGGTGTAGTCCATCAGCAGCGTTCCCTGCTGGGAGCCTGGTGGAACCGTGTTAGTGAGATTTATCAGAGAACCTACTTCAGACTCGCAATGGGGGCACTTTATTAGTCGGCTTGAAACCCAAAGGGCCAGTTTCAGGTCTAAGAGGCAGAACAATAAACAAATAGCCTGAAGAAGTTTCCTAATGTTTTAAATCACTTCATATTCCTGCTAAGTCGAGCTCATGCACCAGCAAAACAAACTTTCTTGTTGGATTGAACAGGAGTCAAACATCAGCTCAAGGCCCGTATAAGGGCTTTGAACCCACTCTAACGGATCAGCCAGTTGAAAAGAAGGACCGTTCATAGTCTTGGTTCATGGTTCACATTCTTGAGTAAAATGAGACAATGCACACAACCAAGTTACTGTTACACCACCCCCCTCTCCTTCCTCACTTCCCCAAATGCAGCAAATGACCCCACTTCTTTAGAGCGTGTGGGCTCCCTCCTTCCACCAGGAATTTCTAGGGGAAATGTCCAGCAAGAGTACCTGCACGTCCAGGTTCTTAGCGAGGACCCCCCGTGCGTCTACATGCAGGGAAACACCCTAACTCTAGCCCAAATGCGCCAGGAGAGTCCCGGACCTCAGGGGAGCACGCGCTGATCCCCCTGAGGCTGAGCGAGTGAGCTCCGGGCGCTGGGTGCAGTGAGGGCCCGAGGGGCCTTGGCCGGGAGGCGACGGTATGGCCACGAAATCGCGCCGCGGGTGGTAACCACTCCCTCCCCGCAAGGTCCTGGTTGGAGCAACCTGAGGACCGAGTCCCTGAGATTTGCTTGGGGACCAGACGATGGGGGCCCGGGATTAGTGTCGACATGTGAGATGGATTTGGCAGTGGGCTCGGGCCCACTAAGATCTCCCTGCACGATCCTACCCCACGATACTCCTACACCTTTCTCTCTCGTCCCTAAAGCAACCCTATATCTGAAAATATTGGTCTGGCAATAAAAAAATTGCTGGAGGCTGGTGAGGTTCACTACAGTCTGTGGATGCTCGGTTTCCAAAGATCTTCTCTCAGAGTGGGGGGGACAGACTTGGGAAGGAGCGGGGACACAGCCCCCCAGGAAGGGGACCTCATTCGAGTTTCACCCAGCTCACCACGTACTGGAGGTTCCAGGTGAGGGGTCTCCACTCCGAGGGCGATAAATGGTGCGATCCCAAACACGACCTCTGCAAGGCTTTGGAGAAACTGCAAAAAAATCCCCACACTTTTCAGATAGAGGGAACCTCTGTTTCCGCCCGGTTTCGAACCGGGGACCTTTCGCGTGTTAGGCGAACGTGATAACCACTACACTACGGAAACCTGGACAAAAGTGATTTTTCTCCTCTCTAATACAGAATAGACTTTCCTGGCTGTCTCAGGTCTGGCAACACTGCATTGACCTTTCTTCCAAGAAATCTCAAGCTTACTGCGCTTTCCTAGTTATTCAGATCAACAATATTGGAGTCAATGACTCGCACCAAGTAAACTTTCCCGGGGAAGAAGTCCTTTCCGACCGCAAGACAGAAATTGCTGGCAGCCTCCGGGTATGGGAGATTGCAGAAAAATTCCTCGACGGGTCCTCTTTGGGTTTATGGGACTTTGGAAGGTTCTGTGATCTCCATCTTTTGCGTGCCAGAGAAAGATCCCAGGAAAATAACAGGGAGCCACGGGGCTAAACTCTGCAAAGCGCCCATTCTGGGTGGGGCGGGGTCGCCCCATAGACGTTGAGGACTGGGGGAGAGGGGGATGTGCCCACCTGTGTGCCAGGCAGAGCGGGGACGGAAACGGGGAGGAGACTGTCAGCTTTCCTGGGCTGGGCTCGACACCGATGAGTGGAGCCCAGTGTGTCTAAGAGTCGTCACCTGGCCGACCTGAGATGCAGTGCGGAGGCTCAGTTTCCCCTAGCTGCAATATCCCATATTGTTTGTCTAACACCAGGAGGGCCGCGGTCATAAACCGAAAGGCCCACCACGGCTCAGGGACTCTGCCAGTGACCTTTCCAATGGGGACTGGAGTCGCCTCTCCAAACCTCAGCAGGGCCATGAGCTCCAAGGAGACCCCCTCCCAAACCCGTGAGTAGGAAATGGTTATCTCCGTGTGATTTTATTTTGCATTTTCCTAATGACAGGCGATGGCCCTCTCAGGTGGATAGCCGCTGTCCCCGCGCTCCTTGTGGAAGAGGCTGTCCTTCCCATCACTGACGCCCTGGCACTCTTGTTGAAAACCAGCTGGCCGCACGTGGCCCGGGGGACTTCTCGACTCTCAGTTCCGTTCCGTGGGTTTGTGTGTCTGTCCTTTCTGCCCCTACTTTAGTCCCTGTTCCTGCATCTTTGTAGAAAGTTTTCAAATCAAGACGCCTAAATCCTCCCACGTTGGTCCTCTTCTTTCAAAATTATGTTTCCTTTCCTGGGTCTTTTGCATTTCCATATGGATTTTAAGATTAGCTTTTCGGTTTCTGGGGGAATAAAGATTCTCTAAGGTTTTGATTAGATCGCAGGATTTGAGAAGGACGAGGTTTCCCCATGAGTGAGGTTCATTTGTGCTTAAAGATGGATTTTTTTTTTTCAGTTTTTGTATTCTTGTGCGATTGGGTGGAATGAGAAAGGGAAGAGAACATCAAACTTTCCACAAAGAGCTACTGCAGGAAATAGGGCTTTAAATTTTGCAGCAAAACACAACACAGCAGGTTGGCCGGTTAGCTCAGCTGGTTAGAGCGTGGTGCTAATAACGCCAAGGTCGCGGGTTCGAGCCCCGTACTGGCCACATCTGCTTTTCCTTTGGAACATTTTGACTTCAGTGCTGCCTACAGAGATTTAGTTAGACTAAGGCTGGAGCTTGAGGTTCTTCCAAACAGTTGATGCTATCAGGGTACCCTACAGGCCCAGTCGGTAGCCCCCGCGACTCTGATGGTGGGCTTGGTCAGTTCACGTCCCACCCACCTTGGCCAGAGAGCCTGCTTTTAAAGAAAGTCAGCTCGATTCAATGTGACTTAAAAAAAAGAAAGAAAGAAGAAAGAAAGAAAGTCTCTGGTGTTCCTTCATATTCGATTGGGGAACCTATTTTCTCCAGGATATATTCTTTCTATTATTTTACAATTATTTGTTTTGTCAAAAATCTTTCCCTTACTTACGCAACTTCAGGCTTTACGAACACGTTCAGCCTGGAAGTAAACCCATTTCCAACTTGTACAATTTCCAAGGTCCTCATTTCATTCCCACTCACTTGCTGGAAAGCATTTCATTCCCCCATTTTGCTTGTAAGTTGCACCTAGAATTTGCAAGAGAGCACTAAGGGACATTGCGGGACTGCGTGCACAGTTCTGGTTGTCCTCACGCTGGCTGGTTCTTCCCGCCTTTAGTCGCTGAGGTCGGGGTGCCTGCCGAGCTTCCTAAGTACGCTGGAGAGTCCACAGAGTGTCCTCAGCCCCCTGCACTTCCAAACGCCCTTCTGGACCTCCTGGTAAGTAAAAAAGTTTTGCTCACCTGAGCCTGAACCTGAACTCTCTTTGCGTATAAATGCAAATACTTCACAAGGCTTTGGTGTCAACCACGTTTATAAATTGAGGGTCGGTTGACTTCTGTTGGACCTGGTGAGCGGTGCTTATTGTAGAAAATGGTGTCACTGAGAGCAGGAGCATATGGTTTGGAGCCATCAGTGACACAAGCCTCCGTCTGACTCTGAGTCTGGATCCAGGGGCCCCGAGGGCGGGGGTCAGGACCAGGCGGAAAGCAGGCGCTCCACAGACGTTCACTGAATGAGTGAGTCCTCCCGGACAGAGAACTCTGCCAATGCTTTTCTTCTGCCGTTCTGGTGGGTGAAGAGGGGTACTCTGTGAGTTTAATTATTTACATTTCTCTGATAATGAGTAAGTCTGAGTATCTCATCATGTATCTATAAGACAGTTTTATTTCCTTTTCTGTGAACTTGTGTTGATACTCATTTTATAGGGTTGTGAGATTGGAAACACCTGAGCCGAGGTGGACACATTTTCCACCGGAAGGCTGAGTTGAGAGAGAGGAGACACTAGCCACAGGCTGGAAGAAAATATTCTAACAGAAAGGGCTTGGATCCAGACGACATAAGGAACCTTCAAGCGCGATACGTAAGAAGAAAGCATCTAACTTAATGTTAACCGGGTCCTGTTCTTAGAAGGAACCTGTTGAAGGCAGGCCTCCGAGGTGCCAGGGCCGACTGGGCAGGTGAGGATGCAAGTGTCAGCGCCGCTCGAATCGGGGTGACTTGGAAAACCCGTGTTTTCAGGTGGGGGGAGGGTGGGGCAGGGTGCACAAAGGCTCAGGCACTCGTAAGCTGCTACTTCCTCCAAATTGCCAAAAGTCCCGCCGAACCGCTGTTTCCGCCCGGTTTCGAACCGGGGACCTTTCGCGTGTTAGGCGAACGTGATAACCACTACACTACGGAAACCTGGCTGGGGACTTTCTCTCCGGGGTTGCAGGCACTGATACATCCGTTTCCTGGGTGCCCCCAAACCTAATAATTTTGAATGATTTTTCTTTTAGTATATTTTCACTCACGATGAATTTCTTTCTGCTTACACTTCTCGTTTGTTAAAACAACAATACAGAGACGCCGTGTCTCACCACCAAAGGTAACTGGAAACCAGAGTCCAAGTTCCTTCCCAGACCCCAGGCAGGGTCACCTCGGGCTCTCAGGGGGTGTGGTGTCCATGGCCACCTCTCTCCTGACCTTGAGAAGCAGGAGCCCCCACAGCGCGCTGGAGGCCTCCCAGACTTCCGCCAGGGCCAAGCCGGTCTGGGGGCCTCTGCCGAGCGGGGTGGGGGGCTGTGCCCAGCTTACTGGGGGGGTGGTGACAAAGCGGTGACATGATGACTCCGTGTCCCTCCCACCGCTCTGCAACGCCAAGGCTCAGTGGCCGGTGTCCACGTGCCTAACAGATGGTGTGCTTGCCTAGTTTTTACTTTTCTCTTCGTTTCAACTGACGTTCCTCCCTCCTTTCCCCTTGCCAGTGTTTCCCCGAGGGATCTCGAAGGTGCTCACCACGAAATGATCTTTCCTCAAATCCGTTGTGAGGGATCCGTGTGTCTGCCCCTCTGGCCAACGGCAACGTGGAAACCCTCTTTCTTCACCAGAAACTGGTCTGGCCACAGTGTTGCAGGAAACAGAAGAGAGGCAGTGTTTCCCAGATGGCAGATCTCCTGTCTTATTGTTTTCTTCCGACATGAAGTCGGCAGCATGAATGATAGTGCATTTTTCAATAAGACGGCTAGGCGCTTATTTTTAAAGAATTAATGAGTAGCCCACAGTGTGCCCAGTGCTGACCTAGGCTCTGGAGGTACCAGATGTTCTGATAAATTGGACAGGCTGCGGGCAGCAAAGGGCACATGCGCTGATTATTATAATATGATCGCACAAAATAGGTTAATTATTTTAAAATTGCCACATGAAAGCACAGAAATAAATGCTCATGCATTTTCACAGAGGCATAGAAACGGGGCGATTTTCCAACTCCTAGTGATTAGGAAAGGCTTTCCAAAGAATTGATAACTGATCTGAGATTTGATAGATGAAAAGAAACACATTGGTGGAGGAGAGGTGGAGAGAAGTGGGGGGGGGGGTCTGGCATCAGGAGCAGCATGGTAGGTCATGGGTCAAGGGAGATGTCATGCGACCTAGGAATAATGAGGATACATTCACTTTAGTCTGTAGAGAAATAGGATTTCAGTTAAAGACAAGGCACTTTAGTTAAGACATATCAGTGAATTTCTAGATCTTATTTGGGATCAATTTGTAGAGACAAACATTCTCCAGTTGTTTTATTTAAGAACTCACCTCTCCCAGCAGTGTTTCCTATCACTGTTTACCACCTTTATTTCTTACAGTAGCCAGCTGTCCACTGCAAGAGATCTGTAAAATAAGTATCTGACACCTAACATTCCTCCCAAATGGCTACAAAAGGAGAAACCAGCCTGTTACACCACTATGGGAGAAGCAAGAAACGAATTGAAATGAAACTCATTGTCTGAGAAATGTGTGCACCATGAGTGGAGAGGAGAGCTTTTAGGGAGTGTGAGAAATACTGAAAAGAATATTTCTTAGAACGTCGAAGAAATAGAGCACATAAACAAGAAAAATCTCAAGTCTCCGGGTTTAAAGTATTTTTCCAGGTTTATTGTTTTTGAGAGTTATCTAACTCATAAACGCACCAAGAGTTTTCAGGTTTATACTTTTACCTCCAGTTGCCTTCAGCATTTTTTAAAGGAATTTTGTGTGCTTTGCCATTAATTCTTTTTTATCCTCTCCTCTTTCAGATGCAACCATATTACTCCTCCTTCCAACATTTCTGGTATATCCTAGAGTCCCTTATCCCATGAAAAGGAGAAAACAATTATAACACTACTTGATTTTTACACTTAATTTATATTAGAATTTTTACCTAGTTCTTTTCTTTCATTTTTTTTTTTTTTTTGGAATTGGATTTGACCAAAGACAAATGAGTAGACACAACTCCAGGCTTACTAATGAGTGTGGAAAATGGCTATAAACATATAAAAGGGTAGAACTCAAAACCACAACCAGTAAGGTGCTGGGAAAACTGGACAGCCACATGAACAAGAATGAAACTAGACCATATTTACACCATCACAGAAATTAACTAAAAAGGGATGAAAGACTTGAATGTAACACCTCGAGCTGTAAAATTCCTGGGAGAAAATGTGGGCAGTAAGCTCCTTGACATCGGTTTTAGTGATGTGTTCCTGGATCTGACCCCAAGTGCAAGGAAAAGTAAACAAACGGGACTACATCAAACCACAAAACTTTTGCACAACCAAGGAAATCATCTATCAGGATGAAAAGACAACCTACTGAATGTAAGAAGACATTCTGGTGGTGATTACTGCGTGAAGCATACAGGTGTCTAATTACCACGTGCGCTTGAAGGTGCGTAACACTATATGCCAATTTTACCTCAAAAAGAAAGAAAGAAAGAAAGGCCACAACCACTGAACGTAGATCACTAAGTCACTAGCCTTTCTACACAGAATAAGGTCCATGTAACAGCAGCATAGATATCACTCAGCAGGGAGCTTGTATAAATGCTGAATTTCAGGCCTTATCAGAGATGTAGTGAACGAAATCTTTCATTTTAATGGATCACCAGGTAATTCACATGCTCACTAAATTTTGAAAACCATGGCTCTGCTCCAATCACTATTCAGTGGGCCAAAAAACTATTTGGTGCAAAATTGGGGATGGGGGAGGGGGAGTCATTCAAGGAGCCAGTCAAGAAAAACAACTGTGGACAATGCTCTAGTTGGTAAAGACTCTGGGGCAAAAATAATTAGGGCAGTCACGGAGATCGCATAAAGGTGAGTGCCTGACATCCGACCTAAAATGGTAAAAGAAGACCAAGAAGCAACCCCACTTATCCTAGGCGACTTCAGGGCTCAAATCATAACAGTAGAACAAGGTCTCTGAGTTTTCCCGGTCTCGGCACAGATATTTTGGTTTTTCTATCACTGTACCATTGGGATAGATTTTTTTGGTTATGTTTTTAGATAAGATTCTTCATCTAATGCTGTCCCTTCCACTTCTGGGGCTTTAGGGATGTAAATTCAAATTCTCTCCAATTTCAGGCTACTAAGTTACAAAAGCTCATGCTGGAAGGCCCCGCTGGGAGTCGAACCCAGGATCTCCTGTTTACTAGACAGGCGCTTTGACCAGCTAAGCCACAGAGCCCACGGCAGGAGGCAGCTCACTTGCATATAATTTGAGGGTGACTTCATGGTTCGGTCTGACTGCTGTGGTTCCCAAGAATTTTTGACCAATGGAAGGGCATCCACACTAATTTTCAGGATTATTAGCATTTTTAATTCTCAGGATTTTGATCAAGTTTTCTTACTTTCTCCTGAAAGCTGCCCAGCAGTTGATTTGCTGTGCGGGGAAGAGAGACTTCCTCAGCCCCTGGACCCCTTGCAGGAGCCACACCATTTCCCTCCCAGGAGCGTTTGCAACTCCACAGAAGATGGGTTCAGCTTGGAATCTGCAATAGGGAGACAAAGCTGCTTTTCGGCTACACGGGCTCAGGCAATGCGATTGCCCTGAGCCTTTCCTGGAATGACACCGAAATCACTGAAAGTCAGGTGCTCAGACGCAGGCGGTTTTCTTCTCTTTGTCGCTAAGCGGTTGGTTTTTTTTATCCCACGTGAAACTGACCATTTTCTGTACTTGCAGAGACTGGTAATTTGCTGTAGCAAATGGGATCCATTAAAAATACACTTCTTAAATTCCGCACCTGAAACTAATATTACACTGTCTGTTAACTACCTGGAATTTAAATACAAACTTGGAAAAAAGTTGTTTAAAAAAGGAATTATATGTAAATATCAAACACATTAAAACTTCACTGGTATGTTAACTTCCTGACATTTTCCCACCAAGCAATATTGGATAGACCTCTTCTTGCTCTCACCTTTTACCTGATAGTGATATTAAAACTAATAATAATCCCTTTCTTTCTGAAAAACAAATACTAAAAATGATCTGGAAAAGGCACATGTTCTCACTCCAAGGGACTGGAACCGGACAAATCCTTTAGATCATCTGGTCTACCCTTGAGACAAACGTTGGAGGAATACATTGTAACACACACCAATTAAACGCACGTATCCATAATAAAATTCCACAAACTTCTATAAAAAATACACAGCGCTTTGTCAGGAGTAGCCTCGCTGGGCCGCCGCTGCTCAGCGCCCCCCCAATCCCTCCACCCTCTCCATTTCCCCCTCCACCCCCTCCACCCTGACGATCCCCAAGCCAGTGTAGCAGAAGAAGGTAGGTGGTAGGGAAGAGCCCAGAAAGATCAGTACGGGTGACGTCCAGTCCTGGTCCTGCAAAGAGGAAGCTAAGCTGAGAAATTTCCCTCCCTGGGGGAAAAAGGTGCAAATAAAACAGAAAAGAGCAACCCAAGGGAAACAGAACAAAGTGACTAACGAGAAACCAAGGGTTGAGACTTAAAATCAGGAGCGTCCAGAGTCAGATGAAGCAGGAGAGGGCAAAGGCAAATCTGATTATCCCCACTCACGGCGAGTCTCAGCACTGTTCCCTGTTCCCTTGCTGCTTGTACAAGCCGTAGGAAGTGTGCAATCAACCACCTGCAAAGGTAAATACCAGCCTATAAATACAAATACGACAATCAGGACATTCCACCACCTCTCTCTGCCTCCTGTGTAGATAAATGTAAATGCTTTTGACGCAGGGGAAATCAAGTGCTCGTTGTCTTCCTGTACAACCAGAAACCAGTGGGTCTGGGGGTTAAGAGAGGCTTTGGTTGTGTGTGAACCTCACATCCCACTGTTCGTTGGGGTCAGCATCAGGAGAGATGAGGGAAGAGTTCAGGCAATTCCTCTCCAAGTTATTCCCTGATCGCTTAACATCATTCAGGAAGAAAGATATTTTTTTAAAAGGACAAAAGCAAGCAGCCAGTTGCTGAATCTGGAAAGTCTGGTTGATTTTTAGATGACATACCCACTGAGTCACTGAACCTCACCCAGGAAACACCTTCACAATGCCTTTTTCATTAGAAACCATCTGTTGAGTCCAGGAAGAGGCGAATGGTTTCGAAATACAGACAGACAGGAGGTACTCAAATGTGTGATCCCAAGGCTCAGACCAATTCGCCTTATGCTGTTTCCAAAATCCACATTCATTTATTTCTTTCGTAATAAAAAACAGTCTGTGTTATCCTTTAGGACATTTTTACGTGTGCTAGGACGGGTGCAGTTCCCTGAAGGTCTTTTTTGCTTGTGTACATACTTTCTTTTTTGTCTACTTCTGAGCTTGTGAAATATTATTTTGCACTTGGTTGATCTCTGTACTTCCACCTAAATTTCATTTCTCATATTCCTGATTATGTGGATGAATCCTTAATTAAGACTTACAGTTTTTAATTCCTACCAGTAACTCTCAAGTAGACTTATTTATTTTGTTGGCATTCTATTAATTTAAACAGATCAAATACTGCAAAACGATAGCACATATGCTATTCCAACGATCGTTCAAGAAATTAACCAAGAAAGAGCTCTAGCGTGCAAAAAATTGTAGCGGAGGAGAAAATTCGCGTATTTTCAGTGGACTATGACATGTGTGGGAGAAAACATGTATTTAATATGGTAAATTAAGTAACAATTCAATATCATGGTGTTCTAACCTATGTGTTTATCTCTAAAACTCTACTGCAAACAGAGAGGCCAAACCAATTACATTAGTATACTTCCCTTGCTGCATTCTTGAATATAATAGGCACCAAAGACATGCAAGTATTTACAGCTGGTGAATAACATCTAAAATTTTTAGATGCACAGGAAAAATAAGAACCCTCAATAGAAACTTTCAACATTCCAATCTACACTGAAAGTAGTTATATTTAATGTTTTTTTCAGAAGTTTCTTGAACTATAGGTCTCCCTTGAACAGAACTGCTTTAGCTGATTTATATTAAGTAGTCAAGTTTTATAATAAATGGTACTAGCAAGTAGAGAAACTACTTCTAATAAAAATACACAAGAGAAAGAATCCCTAATACATAAAGGGAAAATGCAATTGTTTAAGAGATCCTGGTAGTATTATATACAAAAAGCAAATAATTTGAAAAGCGAGGCTGAGCACTAGCTAAATGACGCTCATTCTTGCGTATTACGACGTAGCCCGGCTGAAAAGATTGGCAGGAGATGTAGGTACAGGGGTATTTTAACTCTTTAAAATGCAGTGATGTTTACAACCAGTCCATCCTCCTTTTCAATGTGTTCTTCCTTTCTAAGTACATTGCACTATTGAAATAAGGCACTGCATTCTCTTCTGTTGTACATTTTACACACTATGTTATCTTTCTGGGGATGTGGGAACTCTCTTGATGAGATTGTGGGTGTTCTTGGTCTGGGCCTCTGTTGAGGCTCCACGGGCAGCCCTGCTCTTCCCAAGTTCATCTTTCTCACTATAGCGTCTGAAGTTCAAGTTGCCTCCACTTTGGCAGTTTTACTTCCACCACATTGATTAAAGCCTCCGCAGACTTTCCTAGACTTTCACTCTAAAAAACCGACTTCCCCCTCCAGGGAAAAGTGCCCTGCTGACTCACACCTCTCCACAATTTAATTTTATTTTTGTCATATGGATGTCTTGAAACAAAGCTCACTTTGGAACGTGGTATATGCTGGACTACCTGTGAGGACTTCATCACGTCTTTGGCTACTCTTATTGTAAAAAAAAAAAGAAAAAAAAAAAAGCATTATCTTACGAAAAGGAAAAATGCTTGCCACTATTTATTTTAGAACAATGTGGCAGATAAAGGCATGAAAAAGGAAAAAAAAAAAAAAAGACAAGGTAAGAATTCAGCACGGTCTGTCTGACTTATTTCAGTGAGCATAATACCCTCTTGGTCCATCCATGTTGAAAATGGTGATTCATTTTTTATGACCTAGTAATATTCTTTTTTTTTTTTTTTAAGATTTTATTTATTTATTTGACAGGATAGAGACGGCCAGCAAGAGACGGAACACAAGCAGGGGGAGTGGGAGAGGAAGAGGAAGAAGCAGGCTCATAGCGGAGGAGCCCGATGTGGGGCTCGATCCCACAAAGCCGGGATCGCCCTGAGCCGAAGGCAGACGCTTAACCGCTGTGCCACCCAGGCACCCCATGACCAAGTGATATTCTAGTGTGTGTGTGTGTAATATCTTCTTTATCCATTCATCTATCAATGGACATTTGGGCTGCTTCCATATCCTAGCTCTTGTAAATAATGCTGTAATAAACATAGGGGTGCATATATCTTTTCAAATGAGTGTGTTCATTTCATTTGGGAATTATGGGATCGTATGGTAATTCTATTTTTAATTTTTTTGAGGAACCGCCATACTGTTTTCCATAGTGGCTGCACTGATTTAAATTTCCACCAACAGTGCATGAGGGATCTCTTTTCTCCACATTCTCACCAACACTTGTTATTCTTGTCTTTTTGATACCAGCCCTTCTGACGGGTGTGAGGTGCTATCTCGCCGTGGTTTTGATGTGCATTTCCAGGACGACTGGCGATGTTGAGCACCTTCTCATGTGTCTGTTGGCCATCTGGACGTCTTCTTCGGAAAAATGTCCATTCAGGTTGTATGGGATTTTCTACATAGAGAAAATTATGTTATTTTTGAGTAAAGACAGCATTATTTCTTCCATTTCAATCTGCACTTATGTTTATTGTGGTAGCTAAGACCCCTAAGGCTTTCCTTGACAGGAAAAGAGAGAAAGAAGACGTTTTTGCCTTGATTTAAATCTTAGAAGGAAGCATTCAGTCCTTCACCATTAAGTATAATGTTGGTTGTAACTTTTTCTTTCCTTTTTTTTTTTTTTTGGTAGATATCCTTTATTTGATTAAGGAAGCAAAGCTCCCTTCTATTCCTAGTTTGCTGTGAATTTTTATCATGAATGGATGCTGAATTTTACTAAATGCTTTTTCTGCCTCTATTGATATGATCATACTGTTTTTTGTATTTAGTTAGTCTATTAATATGATGAATTACAAAAATATGGTGAATTGCCCTGATTGATTTTTGAATGTTAAAACAGACTGGGATCAACTTCGTGTAGTAGTAATGTATTACCCTTTTTATGTATTTCTGAGTTTGATTTGCCAATATTTGTTCAAGGATTTTTGTGGCTATGTTTAAGAAAGATGTTGGTCTATAGTTTTCTTTTAATGGCTTTGTCTCATTTTGTTATGTATATTTTAATATATATCCTAGAGGTAAATAAAAGCCAGTTTCTATCTGGGACCAGATTGGAGAGTTAGCCAAGTATACTGGTTCCACACTAAGTGGAAATTTCCCACAGAGAGACAGAGAGCGTCTCTATCACTCAGTGGCTCATGGCTGAACAGGTGGACACGTGATATGTAATGGATATGCCTTCATCTCAGAGAGGATATTCTCAAATTCTGTCTCCTTCTGTGTCAATCCGCTGTCACTTCATAAGAAATCACCCCAGAGATCATCAACATAAAACATAGTTATCTATTCCCAAGAGACTACTGGTTGGCCCCGGGTCACTTGGTGCAGGCTGGACCCAACTGGATAAATGTGATCTCAGCTGCACTTGCTGAACCATCGAGGATCAGTTGATAAAGACTCAGACTGGGGTAGAGGGAGAGTGGACTCTGTTCCGTGTGAGTCTCATTCTCCTCATGGGACTAGCAGACTGGCTCAGGCATGTTCTTCTGCCTACGGGAGCTCAAAGAAACAAGCCCAACAGCACAGACACTTGGGTTACACCCAGGCTTCTAACTCTCTCTTATGTAAGGCAAAGCATTAAACAACCTCAAGATTCTTTCAAGAGGTCTGCAAGTTCTAAGCTAATTTCATAGTAATACTAGATATTTATGATGGGCTTGATAGTGATCTTAGTGAATGCATTTTTTTATCTGGTGAATTGAAATGTGCAGTAGTTTCAGGACAAGGGGCAAAGGGGGAGTTAATGTGGACTGCCGCTAAATTCAAGGATAGTTTCCATGAAATAGAAATGCACTTTTTTAGTGGCTAGTACCACAATGTCATCTCAAGAAGGGATTTTTTTTTTTTTAAACCATGCATGTACTGCTCTATCCCAGACCCTTGAAAAGTGTCTGGAGTATAGTAAGCTCTCAATCAATGTGGGTAGAAAAACAATAAATGTGGGCCAGATTGAGTGGTCCAGGAGAATGGAAATGGAGAAGTCACAGTACTCATTACGACTTTCAAGCTTGTGTATGTGAGATGCAGATAGTTCATTTGTCCCACACATCCCCCCTGGGCCAAGTTCACAGGAGTTAATTCTTAGTCATAATAACAATCTATACCAAATTTTGGTCTTCTTGTCTCACCTTGATTCTAGTAAGAGCACCTGGGAAAATGGGTCATCTTCAGGTTCTATGGTGTAGTGGTTAGCACATCTGCTTTACACGCAGAAGATCCTGGGTTCGATTCCCAGTGGAACCATGAAGTTACCTTTGGCTTCCATTCAAAAGAAATTCAGGGAGCTTTCCTTTTCCCTCCACATACTGAGATAACCTAGGGCCCAGTGGATTGCGTCCTCAGTTTCCCCTTCTGGACACTCACTTGATTGGGCGGGCTGGCTTGCACTATCAGAGGATTTCTCTGCTTTTTATGATGGCCAGGGAGAGAACACTTACAAGCAAGGCCTGATCAACACGAAATCCATAGTAGTTACAATGTTAAGGATTTGTAATGGCAGAAAAGCATCTACTTTGGCAATTTTAAGCAGCAGAGGTGGAGAAATGTAGTTAAAGGAAACCCCACGTGTTTGATCTCAGAAACTGGAAGACTCCAGTTTTCATGTAATTAGACATGTGTGGTTTCCCACAGAATCAGACTTTAAGGAGGTAGATCAGACATTCTTTTGTGGTTTTGTAGGGAAACATGAACACTCGCGTGCTTGTAGACAGAAAGTTGCTACACTGCCATCTGAGAAAATTTGACACTATTAAATAAAACGGAAACACACTTTTTTTTTCCTTTTTAAAGCACCATGTAATTTTTGATGTTTCATAATTTGGGTAGTGATTTAAAACCCAAGGATAGTAATAATTGCTCAGACCTGAATTTCCCAACATATTAAAGCACACGCGCACAACAATAAAACCACACCGTCTCCCCGACTAGAAGAGAGAGCACCGCAAACTTCAGGTTACTTGTAAGGACAACTATAAACACCCAATCCAAGCAGACCTATCTTTCAGGAGCTCCCAAAAGCAAGTCTTTGCAGAGAATGAGGAAGGTCCAGAAATCCATCTAGAAGTAAGAAAATGGGAACTGAGATCCTAAGAATCAGCTAAAATTTCCCTCCCATCGAACAGAATTCCACTCTGAGTGAGAAGACACTGAAAAGGGCTCCTGGTAGATGAAGGCACCGTCTACAAGGAAGGAAACTGGATGTCAGCCAGAAATACGGCAGTAGCCGCACAAAGGAAGGACCTCTGGGTGAAAAGAAAACAAGAGGGAGAAGATCCCTTTGGAGATTGGACGGTAGAGGAAACATGAAGAAGGGATTCAAAATCCTGCGAGATCAAAGGAGACAGAAATCTGAAGACAGAGAAATTTGCCCCTGTGGACCCCCTACCCCGCTCCCAAAGACATCTATTAAAGTTACTGCATTTTTATGTAGGGATAGAAGAGGTTGGTCTTGAACTAGGAATTGTGTAAATTATCCCAAATCTGTTCACACAATATCTGAATAAACTTTATACAAAGCAACTATAAGAAAACACAAAATCAAAATATTTTAGCTGTTGAAAATTCTTCCAAAAATGATAAAGCAGAAAAATTTAACACAGCTCTCATTTGAATGAGACATTTTCTTTTATTTTGCATTTCAAAAGCAATTTGAATGAAAATATATGAAAACAAATTTACAAATT
Source organism: Ursus maritimus (assembly GCF_017311325.1). Taxonomy (NCBI): domain Eukaryota; kingdom Metazoa; phylum Chordata; class Mammalia; order Carnivora; family Ursidae; genus Ursus; species Ursus maritimus. Next base: position 9,216,239 of record NW_024425564.1, read on the forward strand.
CATGTCATGACATTATTGAGTATTAATAACTATAATTTTATACTGAAGAAAATACCTAAAATTAACACAAAGTTTCTTTTCTGAAAATCAAAAACCACTTGTGCATAAATATTATAAAAAAAGATTTTCTAAAAGTATAACCTAGTTTAAAAGTATAGTATTCACCTAGTTAACCTAGTTGCAAAGTGTAGTGTTTTTCAGGAACAAATACATTTTGATAATCCTATTTTCATGTATATATTATTTCCCAATAATGTGAAGCAGCTATAAGTACTAATCATATAATGAGTATTGAATAAAGAGCCATTTTAAATTAAGCCATTATTTTCATATAAGAAATATTGATGACATATAATAATTTCCTTTTTTAACACTCAAAGAAAATTTTACATTATCACTTTAAGACTTCATGGAATCTCATGTACTGAAAGAAAAGATAAGCTGCACCAATAAACTAAAGTGAACATAAATAACATTACATACTTGTTCAATGTGTGTTCCTTTTAGTAACTAAGAAATTCTCACTTTTTGATCCTTTTATTTATTTTTTCCTTTTTCTTTAATTTTAATTTTTAAAAATATTTTATTTATTTATTTGAGAGAGAGAGCACAGAGGACGAGTGAGAGGGAGAAGCAGACTCCCCGATGAGCAGGGAGACCGATGTGGGGCTCCACCCCAGGACCCTGGGACCAAGACTGGAGCAGAAAGCAGACGCTTAACGGACTGAGCCACCCAGGTGCCCCAAAGTTTTATTTATTTTTTTATTTAAATTCAATTAGTTAACATATAGTGTATTATTAGTTTCAGAGGTAGAGTTCAGTGATTTATCAGTTGCATACAATACCCAGTGATCATCACATCACTGTACCTTCCCCAATGCCCATCACCCAGTTACCCCATCCCCCACCCACCTCCCTTCCAGCAACCCTGTTTGTTTCCTATGATTAAGAGTCTCTTATGGTTTGCCTCCTTCTCTGATTTTGTCTTGTTTTATTTTTCCCTCCCTTCCCCTATGCTTCTCTGTTTTGTTTCTTAAGCTCCACATGAGTGAAATCATATGATAATTGTCTTTCTCTGACTGACTTATTTCACTTAGCATAATACCCTCTAGTTCCATCCATGTCGTTGCAAGAGACATTTTCAAACAAGCATTTTTGGATTTAAAAAAAATCACATTAAGTTAGAAATTCAAAAAATTAAAACAAATGGACAAAAATGGGAAGAAATGAAATGAAAGTTGGTTGAACATAGAAAAAAATGCAAGAGAAAAAGACTGTCTAAAATTTTAAAGTCTGGCGATATCAAATGTTGGAGAAGTTTGGAGCAAATGGAACCCTCTTAAAGTATTGTTTGGAATGTAAAATGGCTTTACCATTTTGGAGAACATTTGGTGGTTTCTTCTAAAGTCAAACACATTGACCAAAGGACCCAGCAATTCCACTCCTAGGTATTTTATGAAATGAAAACATATGTGATGGTTAACTTTGTGTCAACGTGGCTAGGCCACAGTATCCACATATTTGGTCAAACATTAGTTTAGATGTTGCTGTGAAGATATTTTCCAGATGAGATTAACATTTAAGCCAGTGGACTTTGGGGCACACGGGTGGCTCAGTACGTTAAGCATCTGCCTTCAGCTCAGGTTGTGATCATGGGGTCCTGGGATCAAGCACTGAATTGGGCTCCCTGCCCAGTGAGGATTCTGCTTCTCCCTCTCCCTCTGCCCGCCGCTCCCACTGCTTGTTCTCTCTCTCTCTCTGTCAAATAAATAAATAAAATCTTAAAAAAAAAATAAACCAGTGGACTTTGAGTAAAGCAGATTACCCTTCACAATGTGCATGGGCCTCGTCCAATCAGTTGAAGTCCTTAAAAGAAAAAAGACCTTCCTCTCCTGAGGAAGGGGGAATTCTGCCAGCAGGCTGCCCTTTGGCTGGAGCTATAACAGCAGTTCTTTTCTGGGTTAGCACTCTGCTGATCTGCCCGCAGACGTGGATTCGCCAACCTTCTCAATGGCCTGTGCCAATTCCTTAAAATCTCTCCCTCTCTTTTTCTGGAGAACCCTGACTAATGCAACATATGTCCACACAAAGACTTGTTCCATTAATCTTCCCAGCAGCACTCTTCATAGCTAGAAATGAAAACAGTGAAAATGTCCATTTACATGCGAATGGAAAGCAAAGGGTGATGTATCTGTACAGTGGAGTACGATTCAGAAATAAAACGGAATAAAGCTACTGATACATGAATGAATCTCAGAAGTATTGTGCTGAGCACAAGAAGCCAGGAACACAAGAATATATAATCTATGATTTATAAGAAATCCCAGAAAAGGCAGAACCATCACGATAGAGAGAAGATCTGTAGTTGCCCGGGCGGGATGAGGGTATAACTCAGGGGAAGGGGTGTACCAGCTTCCCCTTGCGGTTGTAACAAATCACCAGTAACTCAGTGGTTTGTAACAACATAAACTTACTATCTTACAGTTCTGGAGGTCAGTCTAAAATGGGTCATTCCTTCCAGAAGCTCCAGACGGAAATTTGTTCCTTTGCTTTGTGCAACTTGTAGACGCCGCTGGAGTTCTTTGGCGAGTAGCCCTGCGTCTTTCCAACCTCGGCTTCTGGGTCACATCTTCTGTGACCCTGACTCTTCTCACAGACCCTTGTGATTCCATTGAACCCAATCCAGATAATTCAGGGTAATCACTTCCTCTTCAGATCCTTAGCTGCACGTGCGAAGTCCCTTTATAGCGTATTTGTAGAGCTCAGAGACGAGGATGGGGACATCTTGGGGGGGGGGGCGCGTTGTTCTTACCACCACAGCGCGCGAAGGAATTTTTGGGGATCATGGAAACGGTCTCTACTTCACGGTGGTTGTTACTTGCCTGTATAAATATGTCAAATTCTGTGCTTAAAATGGGTGCATTTTATTGTACCTAAATCATCTCATAGTAAAGCTGATTTTAAAATAGAAGAATCAAAATCGTGCACAAACTGTTTTGGATTCTGTTTTTTTCACATAACAATATATCTCCGGCATGTACCAGACACAGAATAACAGGTAATTATTGCATTCTAAAGAGTGGAGAGATTTTTAAAAATGTTAAATCATACATAATTTTCTTTCGGGGCTCTTTTAATGCTCACAGTTGAGGCAGAACGTGCTTAGTTTGAACATTACGGAGGTCATCTTCCCGCGTGCTCTGAAGTCTCCCAAAGCCTCCCCCTGTGCACATTCCCTCCATCAATGATGCAAAAAGTTAGAACATTTCCGATTCAACTTCTGAATATATCAAGATTTTGGTATCTAAGCTCTAACGTTAAGAAGCGAGCTTTTCAGAAACTAAGCGTCTAAATGGACGCAATGGCTCGTGCGGGGCTCGAACCCGCGACCTTGGCGTTATTAGCACCACGCTCTAACCAGCTGAGCTAACCGGCCACCGTGAGAAGCCCTCTTAGTCCCTGCTGAAAGTGTAATATAAGCCAAAATCCTTTCAGTTTTTTTCTAACACAAAACAGGAAATTCTCCAGCTCTTCCTATCCCGCTCTTGTCTAACTGTAGCCGCCCTTCTTTGCTCAATTTCCTTTAAAAATACTGTCCACTTTAGCGTCCGTATGTTACTTCTTAAAAAAAGACAGCAACAAACAAGACATCAGGTCACCGAGCCCTCACAAGTATTTCGGTTCGGTAGTGGTGGTCTCGGGATGCTCCGTGGGGACTCTGCACAGAAATGGTAAAACAGCTACCGATGTGGCCCGTACGGGGATCGAACCCGCGACCTTGGCGTTATTAGCACCACGCTCTAACCAACTGAGCTAACCGGCCACCCGCCGCCGTGGCCCGCCTCTGTTCTGAAGACAAGCAACAACTGAGGGCACCACGGGTTCTTCCAAACGGAGGAGGGGGAGGGTGGAGGAGGGAAGGGGGGAGGAGGGGAGGAGGGGAGGAGGGCGGGAGGGGAGACCAAAACAAAACCCACGAAAGATGAACACTTAAAAAAAAAAAAAAAAA
>NW_024425564.1:9220257-9230786 GCF_017311325.1 Ursus maritimus
AAAAAAAAAAAAAAAAATCCCCGCACTCTTCCCAGTTCGCCCTCCCCCACCGTGGATGATGGGGAAAAGGAGAGAAGTTTAACTTTAGGTTTGAATGAACGAAGCTTCCTCTCGCGCATCTTTCTCAAATCCCAGTTCTGACCCGAAAAGATTCTGACCAAAGTCGCCGGGCGGGGCTTCCTCTCTCCTACCCATTTGTTACTCGCTTGTCTTTTTAAAATTGATTGCCAGGAATTCTTTAATCTGGACACAGATCCTTTGCCAAATGTCTGTGGTGTGCATGTTTTCCTCCAGTCTTTTCCTTGTCTTTCCACTTCTTAATGTTTTTTAATGAGATTTTTTTTAACGAGGAGTTTTCTTTTTGATAATGTCAATGTATCCCTTTTTATGTATCTTACACTCTTCTTTTTCCTAAGAAATGCTTGCCTACTACAAGGTCATAAATAATTTTTCTGTTTTTCTAGATATTATATAGTTTAAGCTTTCCATTTAGATCTATGATTCACTTGTATTAATTTTCGAGGACGGTGTCAGTAGGGCTGAGGTTAAATTTTTCCCCCAAGCTCTGGAGCTCAGAGAATGCTTGGGAAGAGAAAGCAGGCTAGCACCCAACCCAGACCCATTCAGATGTCGAGTTGCAAAGAAGTTTGCAAAAGAGATTGAGAGAAGGTCTCTACTTCATTTGGTTGTTCCAGGATCATTTGTTTTAAAGACTTTTCTTCCTCCCTGATTAGCATTAGCATCTTTGTAGAAAAGTAATTGATCGTGTGTGTGTGTGTGTGTGTGTGTGTGTGTGTGTCTACTTCTGGACTCTGTCCTGCCCCATGGGTCTGTTGGTCTACATGTAATGCCCAAACCACACTGTCCTCATTACTGGCCCTTTATAGGCAATGTTTGGATCAGGTAGACTAGTCCTCCACCTTGGTTCTTCTCTAGAGTCAATGTGAGAGATTTGTGTCATGCTGGGAGGATGGTCTGGAAAGGCTGCATGGGCTGGGCGCTTTCACAAGGCCCCTGGAGTTCTCACTTGGGGACAAGGTTATGCCTGCATCCGCACCGGGGCAGGAACTCCCTAAGCAGACCGCCCGGAAAGAAGCCCCACTTGGTCATGTTTAAGGGTGGAATTGGCATGAGGCAGACCAGGGTCTTCAGAGCACGCGCTTCTACACTCCTTGAAACTGTTTGTCCTCATTAGAATTCAAGTATCTTCTAGGATACCGAGCGTAACTGGTACATGAGGGCAGGGGAACCGCGAATTTACCAGCCCTCCGGGTCCTGAGAAGTCGTTTTGCGATCTTTGATCCAATTTTACAACCTTTGAGCTTCTGGAAAAGAGAGTTCACATGAAAATTGACGAGGTCGTGAAACATGGAACTCATGTGGGTGTGTTTGCTGGGATGGCACACGTCCCTTTGTCAGGGACCGGGCGTTCTAGTACAGAGGGGCTGAACAAAAATGAAAATAAAACAAGGTCATTTCAGATAGTGCTTGTGGCTGGGAAGTACATAAAACAAGCAACGTGACAGGAGTGACTGGGACCTGGGAGCAGTCAGGAAAGGCCTCTTGGAGGAGGTGACATTGGAGTTGAGCCTGAATGTTAAGAAAGAAGAAGTCATTTAAAGGTCATTAAAGGAGCACCTGGGGGGCTCAGTCGGTTAAGAACCTGCCTTCGGCTCAGGTCATGACCAGAGTCCTGGGATCAAGCCCCACATTGAGCCCTGCATCAGGCTCCCTGCTCATTGGGGAGTCTGCTTCTCCCTCTGCCTTCTGCTCTGCTTTCTTGTGCTCTCTCTCTCTGTCAAATAAATAAATAAATAAATAAAATCTTTAAAAAAATAAATAAAGGTCATTAAAGGGAACACCCTCTGGGCAGAGGGAACAGCCAATGTGAGGACTTGAGGTAGGAACTGGCTACAGATGTTAAGTAATCAAAGAGGCCATGTGGTTGGTATGCAGTGTTGAGAGTAGTAGGAACTGAGTTCAGAGAAGGGTTCAACAAAGTATCCAGGGCTTTGTAGGCACAGGAAGGAATTCAGACTTTATTCTAGTTGTAGTAGGAAGCCATGTGAGGGATTTAAGCAGAGGAGTGACATGACCCGATTTACCTTTTGAAAGCATCACTGTGGTTGCCAGGTGGAGAATGGCTACCAGGGGCCAAGTATGGGACAAGGAGGCCAGGAAAGGAGAGCACCTCAGATTTCTCCATCCTTTTGTAATAGAGACTGATGCAGCCAGACAGTAATGCTGTCTGTAGAGCAATCTGGGGTGAAAACAGTGGGCTGCCCAGTCGTCGACAGCCAGCCTGGGGACTCAGGCCACCCCAGAGCCACGATGCACCCCCGATGTACACCTGACGCTCAGCCTGGTGCTGCAGACCCCCTGCCGGGGGCTCCGAGAATGCTGGAAACAGAGCCTCGCGTCAAACCCAAATGCATTCAGATGTCAAGATGCAAAGAAGTTTGCAGAGGAGACGGAGGGAAGCTGCATCTGGCCAAGCGGAAGGAAAACCAAGTGTGTGAAGACTTGAGGTCAGACCTCATCCTTTCATTTCCCAACAGGCACTGAGCGCCCACGATGTGTCCGCCCATGGTGCACGTGCTGAACACAGAAAGGGAGGCACCGAGGCTAGAGCCCAGCGCGAGGGGCTATGGCTCAGGGTCAGTAAGCGGTACGGGGCAGCACCTTCCGAACAGGACTGGGGGAGCTCTGGGCAGGAAAAGAGTTCATCCTCAGGCTTGGAGTCAAGATAGGCAAGGAGGGACTTCCTCACAGGAGAGTGCGCTTGTGGCTGCCCTTACCCCTCCCTTGTCCTGACTTGTCTCTACTTCTGCCCTTCCCAGCTCCCCAGACATGCTGTCTCCCTGACTTGCTTCTTGCTGTTCCGTGGCCACCACTGGGAGCAGGCCAAGCAGCACCCCTGGGATTAGCCCACCCTCCCAGAACCCGGGGCGTCCCTCTCAGGATGGCTTCCCCCAGGGTTGGAAGCTGGAAGCCAGAGCGGCATCCGGTGGTGGGAAGCGACAGTGAGTGGAGGCTTAGGAAGGAAGACGGAAAGAGAGAGAGAGAGAGAGAGAGAGAGAGAGAGACAAAGATTTAATGGCAGGAAGAGAAACAGAGAGGAAGAACGTCAGAGACACAAACGGAGCCGGCCTCGGGGAGACAGAGACTGAGAAGCAGCGAAGGAGAGACAGGGCAAGTCTGAGGAGAGGGAAACAGAGGCAGAGACAGCGGATGAGAGAGAACGTGACTAAGGCGACACAGAGACCAAGGATGGGGGACAGAAGCCGGCAGCGGTGGAGACTGCCAGAGAGGAGAAGAGAGACACTGATGGAGAGATGGACTGGGACACAGAGAGACAGAAATGAAGATGTTCAGAGACGGGACAAGACCCAGAGACAGAGGCAGAGACGAGGGGGAAGGAAGGCCCGAGGAAGAGGGACACCGTGAGAAGAACAACGAGAAGCAGGGACAGCTCAGGGGCCGAGGTCTGAGCAGGGTCTGAGCACTTTGCTTTGACATTCGGCATTGAAAACGATCCTTCTGCCGCGTGCGGACGCAAAGAGAAGACGGCTGAGTGTGAGCCAGGGAGCGAGGTCTCGGCAGACACTGGTTTTCCAGTGCCCTGATCTCACACTTCCCGGTTTCCAGAACCGTGAGAAATAACTAGGTGTTGTTCATAAGCACCCCATCTAGAGGGTTCTCTTACAGCAGCCCGAACAGACTGAGACAGGAGCTCGCTCCCACCGAGGCTGCTGTGCTCCCGAAAGCAGGAAAAAACTAAATCAATGTGAGATCGTTCCAGAATTCTACAACACGAAGCGGCTTTCCAGAAGATACTTTAGGCAATAAAAAAGGATAGCCATGAGATGATAAATAAAAGTCTCTCTAAAAAATAAAATAAAATACCAATGTCCACAATGAGACCAATTCTCCACTTGTATTTACACAACTCTTGGTCACACAACACATTCAGTTCGGAGTGAGGACGTTTGTGGAAACAGGTGCTGAAGCCTGATTCTCGGAAATTTCCTTGTCCAACACAAGCTGCTTTCTCCCATCCAGTGAGTACATCCAGGACTGAGGTGGCCACGCAGGGAGTGGCGGGGGTCTGGGCCCCTCAGCCCCCACTGCTCACCTGGCTCTCCTTTGCCGGCCCGAGCCAGGTCTGCAGCTGCTGGAGGACGCTCTGTGGAGAGGTGGGGACAATTGTGCAGGTCAGACTCCAGCCTAGCAGAGGGCAGGTGCATGTAAATTGTATGCAAACGACATGCTAATTCCCCAGAGCACCTGCTCTCTTACCTGGCGCCCTAGGCGGAGGCTGGGGGAGTCCGAGGGCCTCTTGGGTGCCATGTCCATGCAGTGGGAGGCACCAGGGATGAGAAGGGCCAACTCCGAGGGTCCCGAGGCTTGTGTTACGCTCAGCACATGCCAAGGGTCTGTGTCCCCTGGTAGGAAAGGGAAGAATGGTGTGCCTCACCCAGGTTGGTGGAGGTCAGGAGGCAGGTTCTGGTGGCACGCTCACCATTAACGAAGAGCACGTGGGTGGCCCCCGGGGTCTGGCCACCATAGTAGGAGTTGGTCTGGGCCACGGCCCGCGCTACGGATGCGGTTGAGAGCCCGAACACCTGCTCACATAGCTCCAGCTGGGAGGGCAGCGCTGGGAGCTGGGAGAAAGGGCATCTGGGGTCCTCACACGTGACATCTGAGGAGGGAAGACAGCTGTAAGTGTGGGGCCTACAGCCCTCGCCTCTAATAATCCTTTAGAGAGCTTTCTCTGGTGATGACCAAACCAGCTCCCTACCCTCCCTTCAGTAAGTTCACGGTCCTGTCAGAGAGACACCCCCGCCCTCACTGCCCTCAGACGGTGACCGCCCAGAACCCAGGAGGTCCTGTCTGTGATGGACAAAGGCCTGGGGTAGGAGGAATCCTAGAGGGAGCATGACAGGCTCCAGGAAAGCCTCCTGCCAGGGATAAAGCCTTCAGGACCTCAGAAGAGTGAGCCAAGCAAAGAGAGAAAAGAGAAAGCCCCAGAAATAGGGGAGACCACAAGTGCACACGGCTGGCGAGACAAGGGGGCACGGGAGTGTAGAATACATACTGGACCATGTCTCCCAGCTCCCCCACGCCTTCCGCCATCTAACTCCCTCAGCCTTACACTCACTCACTCCTTTCTCCACCATTTATTGAGCACCTCCTGTATGCTCAGATGCATCGTGACCGGTATTGGGAGTACAATAGCAATGGAGACAGTCCCAGGCTCTGTGGTAACAGGACTCAGTGCAGAGGGGGAGACGGGCAATAAGGTCTGTATGATGAGACTGTGGGAAGTGCTAGGGAGAAAAATACAGAGCTGTGGAGAGGGTAGAAGTGGAGGCCAGGAGGCAGACTGAGCTCCAGCAATCAGGTAAGGCTTCCTGAGGAGGAAGCATCTTGTATTGAGACTTGAAGAGGAGTAAACTGTGTGACGAGAGGAAGATGAGTAATCCAGGACAATGAACAGTATGGGCGAAGTCCCTGAGGGGTCAGGAAAACTGGTACACCAGGGGGTCGAAACACATAAAGTCTTGTAGTAGTAATAATAATAATAATAATAATAATAATAATAATAGTAGTAGTAAGTACTTAGGGAGTAGTAAGTACTCAGTGTGTGACATATATTACCTCCCTTAATCCTGAAAAAACCTTATGAGAGAAGCACTGTTGTTATTCCCACTTTACAGATGTGCAAACTAAGGCACAGAGGGAGAGCTTAGGTTATTTGCCCAAGTTCGCACAAGATCACATGGGTATGAAACAGTGGAGTTGAAATTTGAACGCTTTGCTTTAAAACATTTCTTCGTTGACTTCGGGAGATGTGGAAAGGATCTGAACTCTGGGGTAGGGTACCCAGATTTAGCAAATGAAATTACAGGATGTTCAGTTCCATTTGAATTTCAGATAAACAAACACTTTTTTAGTATAAGTATGTCCCATGCGATGTTTGGGACATGTACTAAAAATGTTTATCTGAAATTTAAATGGAACTGGGCATCCTGTATCTTATTTGGCAACCCTACCCTTGGGTCACTGAAGAGCCATGAAACGGTTTTGAGCAGAGGAAGGACAAGGTCGTATTTAGAAAGATCTCTCTCTACGCTGTGAGGAAACTGGACTGTATGGGTGAAAAGAAGGCCTGGAGACCAGAGGGGAGGCTGGGTCAGGGTTGGAGGCAGGAGGGGCTGGGGGCTTCCACCAGGACAACAGAGCTGGGAATAGAGAGGGGGGTGAGGTGAAGAGTGCACAGGGCTCAGGGACTGACAGGCTGTGGGGACAAAGGGAAGGAGGCATGCGAACCACTGCCGGGTTTCTAGACAGTAACCAGGGAGACGGTAGGGCCCTTCCTGGGGCAGGGACACGGACAGAGAGCAGACTGGAGGGACCATCACCCATGTGGAGGGCTGTGTGTGAGAGAAGGTATGTGAGGGCCCAGTGCACACACATGCTCCAGTAGTCTCTACCCTCCAGCCCACACCTGGAGGCTAAACAAGGCCCAGCAGTCTGGCCAGTTGTCCCTCCGAAACGAAAACCATCCAGACCCCCTTGAGGCAGCTCATGTGGGCACAGCACAGAATGGCTGTTTTGGGGGGTGAGGGTCACTCACAGAAGCCGAACTCCGTGCATGTCTGGTATAACCACTGCCGGTCACCCACACCAGACACATGGGGGTCTGTGACCCTCAGCTGTGCCACTGTCTCCGCTCGGGAAAAGCTTAGACACCGCTGACCCAGGCTGCGCATGACGACCTAGGGGAAAACACACACATGGATTCCTCCTGTCCCCGCAGCAAGTCAGGGCCCAGGGCCTGAAAGCATACACAGGTCCCTACAAGTCAAAAGGTCAGGAGTTAGAAGAGCTGCAGAGTTCTCCTGGGAGTCAGGTGTCGGAGCGAGTGGGTGCCTGGGTCCCTGTGGGTTAGAGGTACTAGACGGCTGGGAGACCCTGGGCAAGTGATCATCTCTTGGACCTCAGTTTCCTCATCTGTAAGTGGGGGTAAAAATAGTGCCTATCTCCTAGAACTATCGCGAGGATTCAGTGAAATAATATATGTGAAGCACTTTCTACAGCATTTGCTCCAGACAGAGCTGGAGAAGTAACAGCTGTGGATTCTGAGAAGTGACTGTGGATTCTGAGGCTGGAATCCCGGTGTCTAGGAGAGCTCTGTCCCGAGGGCTACGTTTCCTCCTTCCTTCTAAACATGCTATTTGAGCATTTGCTAGGCGCTACACTCTGTTGCAGACCCGGGGAAGTGTTCGGAACAAGATGGGCAAAAGAGCTACCAGTTATAGTCGCTAACATCTGCAAACTGCGTGCTTAACTTGACCGACTTCACTGAATCTCCCTGAGGGCTCGGAGGTGTCACCCCTATTTCATAGATGAGGAAACTACGGCTCAGAAGGGTTCACGCTGGCCCAAGGTCCAGCAGCGGGGCAGGAACCCCTGCCGACTGATCCCCGCCCCCTCGTAAAGCCGCGCGCAGGGCCGCTCACCTGTACTGCCCGCCGGAGCCCGTGGTAGGACGCAGAGCAGCTGCCGTTGCGCCGGCCTTCGAGGAGGAGTCCGCAGAGCCGCCGCACGCTCAGCGGCACTCCCGCCTGCGCGTCGTACTGCACGGCGCCCCCCACCAGGGCCTGCAGCGCCCCCAGCAGCTCCGCCTGGTCCTCCGCGCCGTCCAGGGACGAGCAGGCGCCCAGCTCCGCCCGCAGTGCCGCGCGAGCCGCCGCGCCCGCGCGCAGCCGCCGCTCCACCTCCGCGAAGGCTGCGGACGCCGCCGCCCGGCACTGCGGGGAGCGAGGGTCCGCGCTGGTGAAGACTCGGGCCTGCGCCTCGCCTTTCTTTGCCCGGGACCCGCGACTTTCCCGAGCGCACCACTTTCCCGGAGCTCCCGCCCGAGGCCGCGCCCCCTGGCGGTGTTCCTAGCGACTGTCTCCCCGGGGCCCGCCCCGGAGCCTCCCTGATAGGCGGCCCCGACCCCAGCCCGCGCGAGCCTCTCCTCCTGATGGGTCGCCCCCCGACCCCACAGCCCCGCGCGGAGCCTCTCCCTCTGATAGGGTCGCCCCCCACAACCCCACAGCCCCGCGCGGAGCCTCACCCCCTGATAGGGCCGGCCCCCCACGACCCCACAGCCCCGCGCGGAGCCTCACCCCGATAGGGTGCCCCCGACCCCACAGCCCCGCGCGGAGCCTCTCCCTCCTGATGGGTCGCCCCCCACGACCCCCAGCCCCGCGCGGAGCCTCTCCCTCTGATAGGGTCGCCCACACCCAAGCCCCGCGCGGAGCTCACCCCTGATAGGCGGCCCCACGACCCCACAGCCCCGCGCGGAGCCTCTCCCTCTGATAGGGTCGCCCCCACAACCCCACAGCCCCGCGCGGAGCCTCACCCCCTGATGGGCCGGCCCCCCACGACCCCACAGCCCCGCGCGGAGCCTCTCCCTCCTGATGGGTCGCCCCCCACGACCCCACAGCCCCGCGCGGAGCCTCACCCCCTGATAGGGTCGCCCCCCACGACCCCACAGCCGCCGGAGCCTCTCCCTGATAGGTCGCCCCCACGACCCCACAGCCCCGCGCGGAGCCTCTCCCTCCTGATGGGTCGCCCCCCACGACCCCACAGCCCCGCGCGGAGCCTCTCCCTCCTGATGGGTCGCCCCCCAGGCCCCGCCCCGCGTCAGCCCCTTCGCGCTTGCGACGCCCGGCTTCTCGGTGCCCCGCCCCATCTCTCGGTTCCCGCGTTCTTTAGAATCCGCCACCTTCCGGGTCTCGACCTCCGTCAGACCCCGCCACCTTGCAAGCTTCGCCCTTTTTCTCTGGCAAGGCCCCCTGTCCCCCCAGCCCCCTCGGACGGCCCCGTCTCCTACCTCCGGGGATCCGCCGACAGCCGCGCTCGTTAGGCTTCTGGACACCACCTGCGGTGGGACCGCGGGAGAAGGAATCAGGGGGCTCCCCGCACCCACGACCGCCCCCGCCCCCGCCGCCCGCCGCCCGCCGCCCGCCGTCCTGACCTCGTTATACTCCGAGAAATCCAGCACGGCGCGCACCGGAGCGGAGGAGGCGACGGAGGCGAGAATGAGGTGAGGGAACTGAGGGAGGACAGCGGTCAGCCTGCGGGCCGAGGGACCGGGACCCCGCACCTCCCGCGCCCGCGTCACTCCCGCGTACTGTGGTCTTAGGCAGGACCCGACCCTCTACTCGTGCACTCTGGTGAAGACAGCTCTGGGGGACAGGAGGTGCGGGGGGAGCGAATGGGGCCTGGGTACACCTGCCGTCTGAGACGGGGCCCCTCCCCCAGCCCGCCCCGAGGGTCCCGGGGACCTTCAGCCTGGCCCAGGCAGCCAGGGAGCCGGCGTACGAGCCTCCGAAGCAGATCCAGGGGCTGGCAGTAGAGACGTTGAAGAGGCGGGCGAGTGCCCGGCGGGCAGAGGCCACGTCCGCCAGCCTGGGGGCAGAGGGGAGGCTCTGTGGGCCCTCCTCGCTGGGAGTCCCCGCGCATTCCCTCCCTGCGCGGGCGGGGACCCGAGACGTGGCCGGGGGAACCTGGCCGGACGCCGGGGCTCTTCTCGCGGGATCCGTGTGACGGCGCCCTGCGCACATTTCACCAAGTGCTCCTCTGCGCCAGAGGCGACCCCTCCGGAAAGCCTCCGCCCTCCTTCCTCGGCTACGTGGGGGAGGAATATCTCTAAGGCATTTCAAGCGGGAGCCTGACAAATACAGGGAAGGGTTGGGGCAGAGAAGGAGAGCTACTCAGGAAGAGGAGGGGTGCCAGGCTGGAACCGTTAGAGGCCCCCAGAGGAAGGACAGACACAGTTACAAAGAAAGACGTTGGGACGCATCTAACATCGTCTTTTCTATCCCAGGTGTTTTCTGTCTTCCCGGACTTTCTGAAACGGTGAGTGCCATCCTCCTGCTGCTGGAAACCCGTATAGCTTGTGACAAAATGGAAAGAATCACAAACCCAGAGGCAAAGAGATAGAGGTGGAGACGGAGGGAAGGAGGCAAGAGGGAGGCAGAGAGACGCCAGGTGGAAGGAGAGGGACAGGTCCGTCCTGCTCGGAACAGTGCAGAACGGAGGAGCAGGTGAAGGACCCTGGGGACTGGGAGGGGCTGCTAACAGGAGCAGGGGTCCCAGAGGGGGCTGAGGGAGGGAGGATGTGGGGGAGACCCACTCCCTGCAGAAGGAAGCACTGAAAGGCTCCAGGCAGCCCTGTGCTCGAAGTCTGGAGAACAGCACGGACCTCTGTGTAGCTGGAGCCCAGGGAGTGTGGGAAAGTGGAGGTCAAAGGGCTCGCTGCTGACCCAGAGCCCACTGCGAAGATGCTGTTTCCTCTAAGTGAGATGAGAGGCATGTGAGAGACGTGAGCGAGGGAGAGGGAGCGCTGGGGTGCGCTCTGCCCGTCCCCTCTGTACAATATACTGACGGCCCCGGAGCAGAAACCGAAGACCAGAGGGGTGTCTGTGTCACCCAGGGACCAGACTCGGGTGGTCTGGACCAGCAGGCTG
>NW_024425564.1:9230796-9252318 GCF_017311325.1 Ursus maritimus
GCGTCAGCCCCTTCGCGCTTGCGACGCCCGGCTTCTCGGTGCCCCGCCCCATCTCTCGGTTCCCGCGTTCTTTAGAATCCGCCACCTTCCGGGTCTCGACCTCCGTCAGACCCCGCCACCTTGCAAGCTTCGCCCTTTTTCTCTGGCAAGGCCCCCTGTCCCCCCAGCCCCCTCGGACGGCCCCGTCTCCTACCTCCGGGGATCCGCCGACAGCCGCGCTCGTTAGGCTTCTGGACACCACCTGCGGTGGGACCGCGGGAGAAGGAATCAGGGGGCTCCCCGCACCCACGACCGCCCCCGCCCCCGCCGCCCGCCGCCCGCCGCCCGCCGTCCTGACCTCGTTATACTCCGAGAAATCCAGCACGGCGCGCACCGGAGCGGAGGAGGCGACGGAGGCGAGAATGAGGTGAGGGAACTGAGGGAGGACAGCGGTCAGCCTGCGGGCCGAGGGACCGGGACCCCGCACCTCCCGCGCCCGCGTCACTCCCGCGTACTGTGGTCTTAGGCAGGACCCGACCCTCTACTCGTGCACTCTGGTGAAGACAGCTCTGGGGGACAGGAGGTGCGGGGGGAGCGAATGGGGCCTGGGTACACCTGCCGTCTGAGACGGGGCCCCTCCCCCAGCCCGCCCCGAGGGTCCCGGGGACCTTCAGCCTGGCCCAGGCAGCCAGGGAGCCGGCGTACGAGCCTCCGAAGCAGATCCAGGGGCTGGCAGTAGAGACGTTGAAGAGGCGGGCGAGTGCCCGGCGGGCAGAGGCCACGTCCGCCAGCCTGGGGGCAGAGGGGAGGCTCTGTGGGCCCTCCTCGCTGGGAGTCCCCGCGCATTCCCTCCCTGCGCGGGCGGGGACCCGAGACGTGGCCGGGGGAACCTGGCCGGACGCCGGGGCTCTTCTCGCGGGATCCGTGTGACGGCGCCCTGCGCACATTTCACCAAGTGCTCCTCTGCGCCAGAGGCGACCCCTCCGGAAAGCCTCCGCCCTCCTTCCTCGGCTACGTGGGGGAGGAATATCTCTAAGGCATTTCAAGCGGGAGCCTGACAAATACAGGGAAGGGTTGGGGCAGAGAAGGAGAGCTACTCAGGAAGAGGAGGGGTGCCAGGCTGGAACCGTTAGAGGCCCCCAGAGGAAGGACAGACACAGTTACAAAGAAAGACGTTGGGACGCATCTAACATCGTCTTTTCTATCCCAGGTGTTTTCTGTCTTCCCGGACTTTCTGAAACGGTGAGTGCCATCCTCCTGCTGCTGGAAACCCGTATAGCTTGTGACAAAATGGAAAGAATCACAAACCCAGAGGCAAAGAGATAGAGGTGGAGACGGAGGGAAGGAGGCAAGAGGGAGGCAGAGAGACGCCAGGTGGAAGGAGAGGGACAGGTCCGTCCTGCTCGGAACAGTGCAGAACGGAGGAGCAGGTGAAGGACCCTGGGGACTGGGAGGGGCTGCTAACAGGAGCAGGGGTCCCAGAGGGGGCTGAGGGAGGGAGGATGTGGGGGAGACCCACTCCCTGCAGAAGGAAGCACTGAAAGGCTCCAGGCAGCCCTGTGCTCGAAGTCTGGAGAACAGCACGGACCTCTGTGTAGCTGGAGCCCAGGGAGTGTGGGAAAGTGGAGGTCAAAGGGCTCGCTGCTGACCCAGAGCCCACTGCGAAGATGCTGTTTCCTCTAAGTGAGATGAGAGGCATGTGAGAGACGTGAGCGAGGGAGAGGGAGCGCTGGGGTGCGCTCTGCCCGTCCCCTCTGTACAATATACTGACGGCCCCGGAGCAGAAACCGAAGACCAGAGGGGTGTCTGTGTCACCCAGGGACCAGACTCGGGTGGTCTGGACCAGCAGGCTGCAGTGCGACAGGAAGAGGTGCAAATATGGCCTGAGAGGAGGGGTGGGGGGACGGAGAACCAAGATCAAGGGAGAAAGCATAAGACACCAAAAAAGAGAAGAAAACATGAACCAGAGCCCCAGGGGTCCACTTTGGGCAGTGGGACAGAGGAGAAGCAAAGCGCTGCAGGGAGGCTGAGATACGGACCCTCAGTCCCACAGCCCCAGACACTTCCCGGCCTCACTCACGCGTGGCGACTGGACAGGAAGCGGAGCTGGGCCACGTCCAGGCCCCCAGCAGGTATACTCAGGCCATAAAACCTGTGCTCCAGGCCTATCACCAGGGCTCCCCAGGCTGGGGCCAGGGCTGCAGGGTGCCCTGTGAAGAGTATATGGGGGTGGGATGCAAGCTGCCCCCCTCACAGCACCATAAGGTGCAGCTCCCCTCCCTGCCCCACCCGCTTCCCAGCCCTGTCTTCCCCACCCTTGCTTCTTACCTCTCATCACTGAGCCAGACCTGAGGCTGCCCTCGCCCCCCAGATGCAGGAACACGGGTCCACGCTGGCTGGCCCAATGCTGGTCATTCACCCAGTACCGCTAACAGGTGGGATGGGTAAGAAGAAATAGGATTGAGAGTCTTGACCTCTTCTTTCTTCCCAGTTCATTGGAGTCTCTTTCCCTTATGGGTCTTTCTTTATATATTTGGTAGGATGTGAAGTAGCCTTGTTTATTTTATGTGTTCCTTTCTCTCCTGCTTGTCTCTTCAGCTAGAACGTAAGATCTGTAAGAGCCGCTGGTTTGCCCGCTTTTCACTCTCTGTCCCCGGGTCCAAGGGTAGGCTTTAGCAATGGGAGGCTCTTGCTGCATATTGAAATGATGGCTGAGTGCAGATGGGTTTGCAAGTGGGGCCTAGGTGAGCTGACCTTTGTAGACTGTGCGGAGAGTAGGTGTGAACACTGGTAAATTTGGGCATTCATTCATTAGATCTCTTCAAGTTTCTGTTGTGAGTCTGGTCTGGTTCCATTCTGGTCCAGACTTCCACTACGTAATGAGACCTACATGTTGGGGGTGGATTTGATGTTGAGTCTGAGGGATGGGGAGAAGTGGGCGGAAGGACACCGCCTGAGGGACACAGAACGTGGAGGCTGAGGACAGAGAGGGGAGCCCAGGGGACCGAGGGTACAGCTAAGGGCCAGAGGGGCGCTGGCAGTAGGCAGAGAAAGAGCCTGTGGGGCCTAGCGATGCGGGGACTGGGGGTGGAGCTAGGGAAGGAAGGCCATGGGCTCCCCTTCTCCTGGCCTCACCTGCAGGAAGGATCGCTGGTCGGAGGTGTTGAAGGGGTCCAGTGGCTGCTCCAGCCACCCTTGTTTCGGGAGGGCCCCAGCACCTGGGCCTAAAGTCAGGCTCAGGCCCTGGCTTTCCTGAAACCGCTGAATGTGCTCCCCCAGGCGCCTCAGGAGGGAGGCTGTGGGACACAGGGGGAAGGAGTCAGGCCAGGCGCCCTTCGGAGCCCCTGCCTGACCCTCAGCGTCTTCCTACCTGGAGCTGAGGGCCCCCCGAGGGAAAGCAGGAGCAGAGGGCCCAGCCACAGGGCAGGCCTGCCAGCCATCCCGGCTTCTGCGCAAGTCTCTACGTGCTCTGTCCGCCCCACGCACGGAGGCCCTTCATCAGGTTCCTAGGACTGGGCCTCAAACTTATAGCCTTTCAGCAGGAGCTTGGGTTTCGGGTGCCTCTCCCGGGACAGGCCAAGCGTCTGTGGGAAGCACCGCAGCGGGGCAGAGACGCCGAAGTCTGTCCAGAGAGGCCTGCTGACGCGGCGCCTGACTATCCAGTTTCTCTCTCGCTCGTTGCCCTTGATGTCCCATCCGTCTGTTCCCCAGCGCCCCCTTTCTAGGCCTTAGTCTGTGCTCTGCCCTTCAGACTACACCCCGGGACCTGACCCTGCCTGCCTCTCTCTGCGTTCCTCGGCCCCTCTCTTCTCTTTTGCCTTCTCTACTTGAGCATTTGTCTGTCTGTGTCTGACTCTGGCCCTGCTTCCCAGTCTCCCCCTCTTTCCGCTGCTTATCACAGCCCCCCAACGCTGTGACCCCCAGTCTCACCACTCTTTAAAAAAAGTCTCCTTTGGGGAAGGAGAAGGATTCTCCTTAGTTTCAAAGAAGCACAAGAATGTCAACAAACTTTTTACTTTTTAAGTAAAAAGAGGGTCTGGCCGGGGGCTGTTAGCTCAGGTGGGTAGGAGGTGATGCTAACAGCGCTGGCAGTTGTGGGCTCGACCCCCAGACGGCCCAAGAAAGGCCTTAGTTCTTGTGTTAAAAAGAAGATTAAGTTTGCTGCGGTCACCTCAGGCCTTGGAAATAACTTCTCCAACATGAAAGTGAGATTAAATGTTGACTGATTTCTTAGTCCTCAACAGTGACACCTGCCTTCTCTGTCCCCCTCTCCAAGTGGAGGCAGGGAGAAGGAACAACTTGCGAATCAGTGGCTTACAGGCTTTGGATAGAAATCTTAGTAAAGAAAACGAGGTACCAGAGTAGGGGTGGGACTGGAGGGACACAGGATCCGCTGGCCGCTGGCCCCCCGGGCGCCCGGTGTCCTTGTCCCGTTGCCAGAGCCCAGCCGCCATCTCCTCGTGGCTCTTCCTGGCTTCGCGAGCCTGCTCCGCTCCTCGTCTTCCCGCTGCCTCTCAGCACCGTTGAAGTTGGCATTTCGTATTGTTTAAAAAATCAGATCGGACACAATGTGTACCTTCCTTTCCTTTTCTTTTTAAAAAGTTATCGGTTTGCTCCCACCAGATTTTCTTTCTACGAAGACAGGTTTTTGTTTTGTTTTTGTTTTTTTTCTGGATCTCTAAGACCAACAACTGTTTGGAACCTAAGATAGGCATTCAGTGAGTATTTGTGGACTGCGTGTGTGTCTGAAGCCTTTCCGTCAGAGTGTGTTTTCAAATGTTGGCATTTGGTTTGCTGAATCTGGTTATACACCTGTATAAAGGACTAACGGCTGCCCGGGTCTCTATTTGTGACGAGACAATATAGTTGTAAAGGCCGTGTTATTGTACAGGACATGCAAGAATATCAGAAACGAGAAATGAATTAAAAAATATAACCCCAGCAAACAATGAAAGGTAGATGTTTCAGATTTGACAAAGGGGCATTTTTAAAGGATGATGAAAACCATCACTCAGTACTTGAAATATGGAGCCGAAGCTCACTTAGGGAGAGAGCCACGCTGGGCGGGCACTGGCCCTTTGAGAGAGCCGAGGGGTGATGTGTTTTGGGGGAGGGGGCTCATGGAAGGGGCGACTTTGGGGGGCTGAGTGGGTTGACACAATCTGTGGAAGTGTGATTTTGGGGAGAGACTGCAGTTGTTTGGTTGGCCCTCAAGGGCCTGTTTCTTGAGATGAACGCATTTCTGACCGGCTGACATTCAGAAGGCAGGGGTGGACTGTGATTCATGGCCTTGAAAACAATTATCACTGATAGATTGAATTGATTTAAAATCGGTTCTGGTGGCTATTGGTATGGCTGCAGAATAATGGGTCTTTTGTAAGTTTGTGAGGAGTTTATGTTCTCAGCATTTTACTTCCACCTAAAGGCAACATCTCTCCCTTCCTCCCTTCCTTCTTCCCTCCCTCCCTTTCCTATCTACTTATTTATTTTAATATTCGAGTAGTGTATAATAAAACCGATTTTATCCCTGAGCCTCTCAATCGATCTTAGACACCTTTAACTGTTAGTTCAGTGATGAGATGAGTAGTGGAGATGGAGTTAAGGACACGACGAGGGGTGGGTGATGAGGCTTAGAAATGGTGTAACTGGCCGGGATGGGTCATGATCATGGTGTGGGTGATGGTGAAGTTAGGGTAAGAAACTGGAATATATGGAGCACATAACTGGGTAATAAAAAAGGTGATTTTTATTTTGGTCTTTTTGCATCAAATCAACCAGAAATAATTAACTACTGTGATGGGTTTATTGCATGAATAACCCCAATGCTTCTCCCTTCCCTTTGTTCATGTTGTTTTTCATGTGACCTTGTTCTGCCTTCCCACTGTCTCTTGGCTGCGCACTGTGACTTTCAGAGGCCAATGGATATTAGCAAAGTTGACAAAGAAGATTCTGGAATGTGCCCTGTGCTCTTTCTGCTTGCTTGTTTTGGTAGCTGTTTTAACTTTTTGTTAGTTTGCTTTTTAAGTAGTCTTTATTTTTTAGAGCAGTTTTAGGTCCATAGCAAAATTGAGTGGGCAGTTCTCCTATACCCCTTCCCCACCACACACACAACCTCCCCTACTATCAATATCCTGACTCAGAAGTTACGTTCGTTACAACTGATGGACCTACACTGACGTGTCATTATCGCCCAAAGTCTATAGTTTGCATTTGGGTTCATTCTATAGGTTTTGCCAATATATGATATATGTTTACCATTATAGTATAATACAGAAAGTTTCACTGCCCTAAAAATCCTCTGTGCTCTGCCTGTTTGTCCGTCTATCCCTCCTAATCCCTGACAACCTCTGATCTTTTTACCTTTGCCTTTTCCAGATACCATATAGTTGAATGATACAGCATGTAGCCTTTTCAGATTGGCTTCTTTCACTTTGTAATATGCCTTTAAGGTTCCTCCATGTCTCTTGGCTCCATAGCTCATTTCTTTTTAGTGCTGTTTAATATTCCATTGTGTGGACATACCATAGTTTACTTATCTACTTGCCTACTAGGACATCTTCATTGCTTCCAAGGTTTGGCAATTACGAATAGCGTTGCTATCAAACATCTGTGTGCAGGTTTTTGTGTGGACATAAGTTTTCAACTGGTTTGGAATAAACATCAAGGAATGCAATTGCTGGATTGTAAGGTTGGTGAGAGTATGTTTAGTTTTGCACAAAACTGCCAAACTGTCTTCCAAAGTCGTGGTTGTACCGTTTTGCATTCCCACCAGCAACGTATGAGAGTTCCTGTTGCTCCTCGTCCTCCCCAACGTTTGGCGTTATCAGTGTTTTGGATTCTGGCCATTCTAATAGTGTGTGGTAGTATCTCATTGTTGTTTTAACCTGCATTTCCATAATGACATGTCATGTTGACCATCTTTTCATATGTTTGTTTGCCATCTGTATTTCTTTTTTTGTAAGATGTTTGTTCAGATCTCTTGCCCATTTTTAAATTGGGTTGTTCATATTCTTGTTGAGTTTCAAGAGTTCTTTGTATATTTTGGATAACAGTCCTCTATCAGTTATGTCTTTTGCAAATATTTTCTCCCACTTTGCAGTTTCTCTTCTCATCCTCTTGACAGTGTCTTGCAGAGCAGAAATTTTTAATTTTAATAAAATCTAGCTTATTGATGGCTTCTTTCAATGGCCCATGCCTTTGGTGCTGTACCTAAAAAGTCATCACCAGAACCAGAGATCGTCTATATTTTCTCCTATGTGATCTTCTAGGACTTTTAGTTTTGTGTTTTACATTTAGGTCTATGATTTGTTTATTTTTTTCACATTGAACATGCAATTGTTCCAGCACTATTTGTTGAAAGGACCGTGTTTTATCCATTGTATTGCTTTTGCTCCTTTGTCAAAGATCAACACATTAAATTTGTGTGGGTCTGTTTCTGGGCTCCCTATTCTGTTCCACTGGTTTATTTATCTATTTTTTTGCCAATACCACAATGTTTTGATTATCGTGGCTTTATAATAAGTCTTGAAGTCTCGAAGTCAGTGTCAGTCCTCCAACTTTATTCTTCTCTTTCAATATTGTGTTGACAATTCTGGGTCTTTTGCTTCTCTATATAAACTTTATTCTCTTTTAAAAGATTTTATTTATTTATTTGAGAGAGAGGGCACAAGCAGGTAGACTGACAGTCAGAGGGAGAAGCAGACTCCCTGCTGAGCAGGGAGCCTGATGTGGGGCTCAATCCCAGGAGCCTAGGATCATGACCTGAGCAGAAGGAAGATGCCCAAATGACTGAGCCACCCAGGCACCTCCTCCACATAAACTTCAGAATCCGCTTGTTAATATTCACAAAATAATTTGCTGGGGTTTTGATTGGGATTGTGTTGAATCTATAGATCAAGCTGGGAAGAACTGACATCTTGTCCATGGTGAGTCTTTCTATCCATGAACATGGAATATCTATTTTGTTCTTCTTTGATTTCTTTCATCAAAATTTTATAGTTTTCCTCACATACAGATGTTATACAAATTTTGTTAGATTTGTACCTAAGTATTTCATCTTAGGGGTGCAAATGTAAATCACATTGTGTTTTTAATTTCAGATTCCAATTTTTCATTGCTGGTAAGTAGGAAAGTGATTGACTTTTGTATTTTAACCTTGTATTGTACAACCTTGCTATAATTGCTTATTAGTTCCAGAAGGGATTTGTTTAGTATTTTTTCCTGGTTGCTTTTGCTCTGAGCCATTGTCTTGAGAACTTGCCTGGGTTTAGCATGCTAGGGAATATGAGGTGTATGGAGATTGGCTGATTGTCTGTTGTTCACCAGTCATGTGAGTCAGCCAGCTGGGAGATAAACAGTCTGGTCCCTCCTAACCTATATTAGTTAACTGCAGACTAGCAAGCTAAATAGATTGTCATTGTTTAAAGCTACTGAATTTAGATAGTTTGTTAAGCAGTAAATTTGAGGCAAGAGACAACTGATGTGTACATTAAAATAGCATTCATTTTACTCCAGCAGAATTAGCCTCCTTGCTATTCCTTTAATGCACAAGGTAAATTCCACATCAGGGTCCCTGTGGGCACGATAGCTTCTGTCTGGAATGACTACCTGGACAGCCCCATGGCTCATTTATTTTCCTCCTTCAGATTTTTGCTCAAATGTCACCAATAATCCATTTAGAATTTGAAAATAAAAATTCACCCCTAATGTCCTTCTCTCAATTTTTCTCCTGAGCATTTATTGTCACATCGTATAGCATTTTATATGTAACTTTGCTTTAGAAAAATTTCTGTAGTCCTGACACTAGAAATCCAACAGGTTTCTATTTTGCTCATAGGTGTTACCCCAGTGACTAGTGCAGTGTCTGACACATAGCATGCTGTCAGTAAATATTTACTGAATGAAAGAGTGATTAAGTTCTTCATTTAAAGAAAAGGGGACACATGCTTGAAGAGAGGGTGGGGGGAGTGGAGCAAACATCACCTTAGGTCTGGCGCTTCAGAGATGCTGGAGGACCGCTTGGTGTTAGCTCCTTCCAGCTCCTTTCCCTCATTTCAACATCTAGAAGCTAGGTGGAGTGGAGTTACCCAAATAGAATTTTAGGGATAAGGTCACCTATGCTCTAGCTGGAAGGGTCTCTTAATTTAACAAGACCTGTACAGGGTCTAGATTAATCATCTTGATGCCATTCAAGGACAATATTCATTGACCTATATGCTAGCAATTAGGGATTAATGTGATTCAGTAAATATTTCAATGTCATTTTCTCTTTGAATCTCTTCTGTCTCTTCTGTCCACTGTCTCATTATTTTTGCTTTTTCCAGTTCCAATTTCCCCCCTAAAAAAATCCATGTGACTTCCCCTATCTAAATACTTGAGTCACTTTGGGGGCAACGATTTTTAGTGAGGATCAGGTTATAGGTCTCCCCCCAGGTCACTTGCCAGCCCGTGGATTGGCTGCCTTGGAGAGCTCTGGCCTGGGCATACATGGCTGGAAGTTCAGTGTCAGCATTATGTGTTAGAAAACATGGCCTCACAGAAGTGATTGCAGGCTGATGATGGAGCCGTGTCTATTAAATGAGACTGAAGACATGGCAAGCTGGGGAATTGCCAAGTCTGGTAGTGATAGTGGTACTTAAATTTTAGCATAGTTTCAGAACCAGTCTTCATGGATCTTTGTCCTGAAAAGGGAAAGTAACAGAGAAGAGAAACATGGAGTCAAAATCTATTTGTGTCATGTTGCTATCGTAGAGCTTTGGAAAATTCTTCAGTATCTTTAGGAAAAGGAATTTTCACTCCTGTCAGTGAATTACTAATGACGTAAAGAGAGTTTTATCTGCATCGACTAGAGCAATCTCCTGACTACTGGATTATTCTCACAAATGTTCAAATATCCTATTTGACTCCTATCTTAAAAAGGCTTCTCTTGCCCCAAGATTTTCCTCTAGCTACTGCCCTATTTGTCAGATGGCTTTTTATAAAATCTGTACAGAATGATACAGACATACTGTTTGCACTTTCTCTCCTCCCCTTCTTCTTCAGACCCACTGCATCTGGGGTTTTGGCGCCACTACCTCGTGGAAGCTTCTTGCCAAGATCACCAATGACCTCTAAGTGTCTAAAAGTAATAATCACTTCTAAGTCCTTCACTTCTCAGGGGCCATAGGCACCTCATCCTTCTTAAAATATTTTCTTTATTTGACTTTCAAGACACTGCTGTCCTGGCTGTCTTTCTACCTCCCTGGCAGCTTCTTCCCAATATCCTTTGTTTCCCCTCTTCTGACCCACCCTCTTATATAATGGAATGTCTCAGGGTTTGGTCCTCGGACCTCTTCTTGATAAACACTCATTTCTTGGTGATTTCATCTGTTCTCATGGCTTAAATAATGACTACAACTCAAGCTCGTATCTATAGTCTAGACCACTCTGTTGAACTCTGGGCTGTATATTCAACTGGTTCCTTAGCATGACCCTGAGTGCTGTATACCAGGCATCTAGACGTTAGCATGTCTAAAACAGAACTCCCACTTTCCCCCCCAGTAATGCTGTTCCATCCAGTCTTCCTCATTTCAGTCAACGGCAACTCCATCCTTCCTGAAGAAAACCCTCAAAGTCGTTACTGATTCCACTTTTTTCACTCTTCACATCCATTTTCTCAGGAATTTCTTTTGCTCTGTCTTTAAAATATATCTAGACTCTAACTACTTTTCACCAACTCAGCTGCCACCGTCCTGTCCACGCCACAGTTCTCTCTGATACGCAGCACGACGAAAGGGACTTCACAGATCTTGCTTCCATTCTTTTCTCCACACAACGTACTCTCCACAGATCTGCCAGAGGGGTCCTTCTAAAAAACTGAAGACCTGTGGAGCCAGTTCACTGCCTGAAATCCAGCGTCTTCCTGTTTGATCAGAGTGAAGGCTGAAGTCCTGAACAGTGCACCGAGAAGGCTGTACTGACCTGTCGGCTCCTTTCCGCCACCGTCGGCCTCCTCCCGGAGCTACTCTCTGCTGGGCTCCCTCGGCTGCAGTGGGCTTCTTGACCCTCCTGGCATACACCAGCCGTGCTCCCAGTTTAGGGCTGTTCCCTGTCGTTTCTGCCCCGAGAGGATGCCGACCAGGCCTTTGCTGAAGCCTCGGCCGCCCAGCGCAGAGCCCTCCCCGGCCCCAGCGGGAGGGTGCGACGCGGTCAGTTGTTGATGGGGAGAGGAAGCAAGTCTCAGCTCTGCTCTTGTTATACAATGTAATTCTTGTGACTTAAAGTTTTGGGCTGCAAAGGGAGCACGAACATTTGAGACTTGGTAGAAAAGTAGGTAAATTTAGGTAGAAAATTTCTGGAACAAAATGTAGAATTTATGGGAAAAAGACAAGCATCTTGTTTCCGCCCGGTTTCGAACCGGGGACCTTTCGCGTGTTAGGCGAACGTGATAACCACTACACTACGGAAACCCATGGCCTCAGGGACTTTTCATTTTCAAATTAGTTAAAATTAACCTTAAATTTATCCTTCCCTTGAGGCTGTATTCTTGGTGGAGGCACTCTTTTCCCCTCCACACTTTGTGATTCTTAGAATCCACAGTGTCTGAGCTGGACAGTTCATAGCCAGGCCAGTGTTTCCCCCAGAGCCCCCGTTACTTTGCAGACACGGAGGGGGTGGGGGGTTGCAGGCAGACTCCTGAGAAATGTCAAACGTTCTTCTCCCTGCCAAGGGGACAAAAGGCCTCATGGGCTCCTTTCTTTTTGAAGCTGAAAGATCTGGAGAATTGAAATCTCATCAGACAGGACACCCACTTGAGTGTTTTTTCCTCCTGCTGGCAGTCCGTCAGGATCTTGGTCGTGGTGAGATTCATTCAGACACCTGCTTTTAACACCCCTAAATAACACACTTTCTTGAGGTTTGAAAACGGAAGACAGGGTCGGTGCTCGTGCAAAGAGGTATGGCAAGAAACAAATCACCTGGAGGGGTTTCGGAAAATTTAAAGAACAAGGAAGAAAAAAATTAATTCATGGGCTAATCACCAGCAAGGAGTCCCAGAGGAAGGATAGTGGTGGCTGGGTCAGCCTGTGTCCGAATTTCGGAAGAGTCATCAGAAGTAGCAAGCAGCTTGCAGATGAAGTTCTGATTATGTCCTAAATGACATTTATTCCTTTAGCTTAACCTCATTAGATGGAAATGGTCAGTGGTGAAATGAGAAATGGGGAAATCTGACATAAAAAATTCTTCTCTAGCCTGTAGTATTTTGATCCCAATATATCACCACCCACTATCTTAGGAACCCTTTGGGTTCCATTGTGATGAAAAATCATAGTCAGTCAGAGATGGACCTGATTAAAATTATGGAAAATTAAGCACAGCATTTGCTTTCTCTATACCCCAAACTACGCTAGAAAGGGCATTAGGGGTGTGTGAAGGCAAACATGCGTAAGGACAAAAGGTGAAAAATGGAGAGCAACAGCAGGATTTTGAAAACCAGGGAGCAGAATGATTACTGTAATGAAGGAAAAAAGTTTATTAGGCATCTTTTTAAAAACCTGTCTTTTTAAGGTTCACGAGTGCTGTTACATGAACATCTAGTCTGTTACATCTCATAGTTTCATAACGCTCGTTATCATGCATTTACCACAACTAGCCGTCCACTAGCCGTCGTCTATTCCCTGTTACCAATGACGGAGTCAAGGTGGAGTCTGATTCTGAAGGACCAAAAATAATGCTGCAGTTAACATCCACATATGACTCGATCTGTGCCTCGGAGATTTTGGGGCGGGTGATGAGGAGTGGGGACCATATACACCCAGGAGCAGAATATCTGGATCGTTGGATCTGGTTCATCTTGAGTTAACATTATTAGACTGGCATCCACGTAAACCTCCATCAGCAGGACGCGTGGATTCCGATAGCCTCACACCCGCAGTAATGGACACATCCAGGCTTCCGATTCTGCAAACTCACTGTGGAAAGAGGAATATTGTATTTTGCGAGCTTGTACATAACTAATGATAGAAAATGTTTTAAATCTTTGTTAACCTTTTCAGATGCTTCTTTATCTTGGCTTTGATCAGCATCCTGTTCCTTTTCTTTACCCATTTTATGCTGAATTTTCTGCTGATTTTGCTGATTTTCATGGCCTCTTACTGCATAACCTGGACGAAGCTGTCATTGTTCAGTGTTTCAGATATCTTCCACTTTACTCACACATGTCCATTGACTTTTCCATTGTGGCCTTTACTGGACATACTTTTGATTTGGATGAAGTAATTGTACCAACTGTTTGTGCGTTTAGAATTTTTGTTTAAGTCCTATCTGACCTCCGGGTCACAAAGACGTCTCTCTACATACATTTCTATTAATTTTTACCTCTTAGATTTAGGTATTTACACTCTCTAGTTAAGTATATTTTAGAAACGTGATAGATGATTCTACTCTGTGTTAAGAATCACAATAATAGAGGCAACAAAATAAAAAATAAACAAGTAGGACTGCATCAAATTAAAATCTTTTTTTTTTTAAGATTTTATTTATTAATTTGACAGAGAGAAACAGTCAGTGAGAGAGGGAACACAAGCAGGGGGAGTGGGAGAGGAAGAAGCAGGCTCCCAGCGCAGGAGCCTGATGTGGGGCTCGATCCCATAACACCAGGATCACGCCCCGAGCCGAAGGCAGACGCTTAACGACTGAGCCACCCAGGCGCCCCCAAATTACAGTCTTCTGCACAGCAAAGGCAAACGTCAACTAACCTACGGAATGCAAGAAAATACTTGCAGACCACATATCTGATACGGGGTGAATATCCAAAAAAATTATAAAAGAACTCATACAACTAATAACAAAGAAACGAAGTGGGCAGACGATCTGAAGAGACATGTCTCTGAAGACGACACCCTGATGGCAACAGACACATGTAACGATGCCCAGCATCGCTCATCGTCAGGGAAATGCGAATCAAAACCACCGTAAGCTATCACCTCACGCCTGCCAGAATGGTTATTATGAAAAAGATAAGAACTAATAAGTGTTGGCAGGATTGTGGAGAAAAAGGAACCTGTCGGGGATTCTAGAAGCCCTCACAAACTTTCCGTACAACCCCCCAGATGCACATCTGGAACCCGCTTTAATGAGTTCTTAAACTCGGTCCCTTGACGGAAGTGTCTGAGTGTCTTACTGACTTAGTAGATTACGTGCACCTGACTCAGTGCCTAGCACATAGTAGGTACTCAGGAAAGAGAGTTCATTAGTGGAGTGTTAGAACTCTTGGTTAGGAGACTTCCTTATTAAAAGCAGCATCACGTGTTAAACTCCAAACTCCGTATGTGTGCAGTAGGGTTTCCTAAACTTCCTCCAAGGGTGGTTTGTCTCAATATTAACTGTTCTCTGGTTCCAGACCCCAAACCCTCACCTGGACAGTCAGAGTCAATGGGTTTGGATTGGGGCTTAGATTCAGCAGGCAAACCTGATCAGTAATGAGCAGTGTAGACAGCACCGTTGTAGAGTTATGAGACATAGTTCACGCGCCTGCATTCTCGCCACCTCTTACTCCCTTTCCTTTTTGGTTTTCTTTCCAAATCCACTAAAAGAAGGGTCTTCTCTTGAGCATAAGTGGTGACAGAGTGAGTTAACTCTGACAACGTGAGTATTCTGGCAGCATCATGCGCCTTTTCTTTCATAATGTTTCTCATTTTAATGCGAGTCCGCGAGATCCGGGATGTTTGTCTTGCCCTAACACCCACTATAATGTATGGTACAAATTAGTGATTAGAATAGCTGTTGAAAATAAACATTTTTGTTAGTTTTTTTTTTTTTTTCCTCAAGAAGCATTATAAGGACTTGTTTCCTCCCCACACATTAAAGCCTGGTCCCAGATTTCCCAGGTATATTCATAACCTTCTAGGGACTAGGAATTCTAATGAATTCTAATTTAGTAATTTTGACAAGAGAGCTTATCTGTGCCACCGGGATGGCCGAGTGGTTAAGGCGTTGGACTTAAGATCCAATGGGCGTGTGCCCGCGTGGGTTCGAACCCCACTCCCGGTAGGTGTGCTTTATGTGAGATTAGAATTCCCTTGTTAAGAGCTGGGACTTGGTCCAGCACTGCAGCCGGACCTAAGCTTTTATTAGCCAAAACTTGACAAACTATCACTGGTGCATTCAGGTAATCTACATATAATGTCGTCACATATTGCTTTTAAAATCCACTGTCTTAAGTTATTTCTAGGTGTTCCTTTCCTTTATCTTTCTTCCTGTCTTTGAAATTTATGAGCATTTTACATGGTTTAATTTTATCTTCACTATTATCTTATTGTATTTCATGTCTTTTAAAACGATCTGGACTGGTTTCCCTCGGGTTTTCTATACACACTGACAATCAGTCCAGGTCTCCTTTCAGTTCACATCATGCGGCTGCCTGTGTCCGCGAGCAGCTTGCCATAGCAGACCAGCCCTCTCTGTTCCGTGTTACCGTTGTCATATGTTTGTTTTCGTGTCTGCTGTACAGCCCGTCACTACGTCTGCTTTATGCAGTTGGTCCTGTGGAGAGTGATGGCAGTTGGGGCAACTGTGCTTTCTGTGCGCCTGCATTGTAGCCACTGCTGTGGATGGCCAGTCCTCCGTATGTCTCGTGCCTCCTGTTCCTTCTTCCTGAATTCCTTCACACGTTCCCTGTGGTGCGAGTCTGCCAGATTTTGTTTGTCTGGACATATCTTCCTATCTTCTTCATTTCTGAAAATATTCTCTGCTTGGTAGGGAATTAAGGGTTAACAGTTTTGGGGGTTTTAAAAATTATTATGGTTTTTGATCTCTCATCACTTGGAAGTGTCATTCCCTTGTCTTGCGATGTACGTAATTTCTGGTGAGAAGTCTGCTGTAACTTTTCTCCTTTTCAGCTATATATAATATGTATTTTGTTCTTTGCCTTCAGTAGTCTCTCTCTTTTATTTGTTTTCAGCAGTTTGAATAGGAGGTAAATAGGGTTTCCCCCCTGTATAAAATGCTGAGGGTTCTCTGGTCTTGGAGCTGTGGTGTGATTTCATTGTTTTGGGAAAATATTCAGTCATTATCTCTTCAGATATTTTTTCTGTTCTTGTCTCTTTCTTTGCCTCTGGGATTTCAGTTATAAACATAACTGAATATTCTTTCATATGACCACTTGACATTAAGCAGCAACTCTTCAATGATCTTTTTTTTTCCCCCAATCTTTTTTTCCCTTGGTGTTTCAGGTTGGGGAGATCCTATTGACGCTCCTTCAATTTCCCCTCAGATCTGTGGAGCCTACTGGTGAGCCATTAGAGGCATTCTGTAACTCTGTTACCCCGTGTATGGGGTTTTTTTGTTCAATTTAGCATATCCACTTGACTTTCGGTTTCCAACAATCTACTGAGGGTTCTCATCTGCTGATGGATGTGGTCCAGCTTTTCCACTACAGCCTCCAACGTAACACTCATGGGTATTTGAAATTCCCTTTCTGACAGTTCCGTTCTGTGGGACATCTCTGAATCTCACTTTGTTGATTGCTTTTTCTCTCGACAGTGCACAGTTTCTTCTCGCGTTTATGAGTGTCTCATAGATTTCATTAGCTCCAGACGTAGCGCTAGGATGGTAGCCGTGAGGCAAGTCGTATTTAGGCTGGAGACGGTGTGTCCCTTTTACCAGGCCGTTGATGTGTGAGGTTGATCCATTTCGGCAGTGCTCGAGATACGTTTGTGTTTTATCGTTGCTATGATCTCCTTCCCTGGCTTTAAATTCCTTGGGCATATCTGGGTTTAGGGTGAGGTTGAATTTGTTGGGGTGCCACTTCAGTGGTTTCGTGCTGCTCTCAGCGTTAGGCCTTCTCTGCGTGAGTTTCAGAGAGGGTTTCTCTCCTCGGATGTCTTGCCTTCCCCCAGGGCTACCCTTCTGTTTCTCGGTAGCTAGTGCCTGCTAGTCTAGGGGGCTGTGCAAGAGGCTTTCTGTCACAGGTCAGCCCCAGACTTGTGACACTCTGTGACCCTGGATCCCTGAGGTCTCACTTTCTTAGTCAGCCTACTCCCCCCGCCCCGGGAGATGGCATTCTCTAGTATTCTGGGCTCAATGTGGTTTTCTGACACTCCCCCAAGGGAGAGATTTTTATTCTCTTATACTTTTTCAGTTTCTAACAGTATTTGCCACTTCCCCCTCAGTGTTTAGGACTTCTTTATTTGGGGGCTGACGCTCCCCTCTGTCAGGCCTGGACTGCTGGAGGCTTTCTCCTCTCTCTTCCCTTGTCCCAGCCTTTCTTGTAGGTGCTCAGTGAAGCGTGTGCAACCCCCCTCCAATATACCCCTGCTGGCCCACATCTGGACTTTAGCAATTCATTAGAAAATGATGGCTTTTAGCTGGATTTTTCTTACCCTCTTGCATGGAGGCCCCATCTTCACCCCACAGCTTTTGGGTGACCAGTGTTCATGTCCCATTTCTACTTGGAAGCACTGTTTTCCTTAGATTTCAAACTATTCGGTTGCTCTGAGACCTCGGCTCTCTCATGGGTTCACAGAAGATTAAGATCACTCTTTCCAGCTTTCGTCCTGCGAGCTGGGAGCTGGGGTCCTGTAGCACTGTCATCTGGACATCAGTGATGTCATACTATTCATCGTCTATGATATTATTTTATTGCTCTTCTGGGTATCTCGCATGATGAGAACTCACAGCAAGTGAGAGATAGATCTGCTTGTAATGATGGCATATTGAAGGTGGGCATTTGATGTCTCTCTCCCCAAAAATCCACTAAAAAAAGAAAGAAAGAAAGAAAGAAAGGGGTGTTTTGAAGGCATACACACACAAAGACAATAATGGGAAAGTAAAGAACTAGCACCAAAATTCTGAAAACCAAATGGCAGAAGGACTAGCAAGATACACAGGATGGTTTGTTCTAAGCCGGAATTGGGAAAAGCTAAATAAAAATATAACTTCTTGTGGAAACCAACCCCCTAAATTAAAAAAAAAAAATTGTTGGCTACAGGTATTTCTACACAGACAGTGAAAGTAAGGCAAAGAATAAAATTTATTTGAATGTCACTTTTAAGGAATTTTGAGCTGTAGAACCTTTCCCTCAGCTTCAAGATATGGGGGGGTTACCCCTCCAAACTGGCAGAGTATCTGGAGGATGATTTCATGAAGTGAATAAGACAGAAGCCCACCCGTCTGGAAGACACTAACACATCTGAAAGGTGTATGCCACTGCAAACCATTCTACCTTATCTTGGCTCGCGTTCATAGTCAGGACTATAATATCCTGCGGTAGACTGGAAGATTCGTTTCCGAAAATCTGCCCATCCCACGTATGGATGCCGACAGGAAAGATTTTACCAACCAAATGGCCCAGCCATGTCAACCAAAAGTGAAATTCCCCTTTAAGAGCTCTACCCAAATGCCCTGAGCTGGTCTGGCAGGAATTGGAGGTGGGAGTGGGGGTTGGGCAATGCGCCTTGATACTGCCAGCCTTACACTTGGCCTTCTGGGACACCACCCTCACTGCTGGTCAAAGTGGGGGTCTAAGCTCTCCGCTGGGCCTTTTCAGATGGTGATGAGTAGGGCTTTGGGATGCTGTTTTCTGTGGTGTGTTGTTGGAGTAGAGTGTTACTGTCTGAACATTGTCTGGGTTGCTAGGCTGCTCTTTTCCTGGTCTTGGGTCTAGAGAGAGATGACTTTCCTGTAGTTTCCTGGGTGATAGGAGTGTCTTTCGTTCTACTGAGGTGACTGCGGTGGGTTCCTCGTGGCTCCTGGATGAAGGTCACCAGAAAGACCAAGCCATGACTAGAAACTTGGAATGCTCTGCCCTGCCCCCAGTTCTCTCAAGAAGGAAGAAGAAAGAAGAGTTAACGATCAGTCACCACATGATGAGGTCTCCATAAAAATCCCAGAAGTATGGGATTCAGAGAGCTTCCAGGTTGTGAACTCACCTCACCGGGAGGTCCAAACCCAAAGTAGTGGGAGGGTGATGTGCTCCAGCTCCCGAGGGACCGTCCCTCCTGGGCTCGAGAGGCTCTCCAACCATACCCGAGGCATGTCTCCATGTGCTGTTCATCCTCTTCTGTTATCAGAGCTGGTAATGAACTGCTAGGTGTATGGAAGTGTTCCCCTGAGTTCTGTGACCCGTTCTAGCAGAAAATGGAATCCAAGGGGGAGGAGCTCCTGGGAACCTCCAGTTTGTTGCCAAGTTGGACACAGTTGTGGGTCATTGGGGCGGACTAGCTGCCGTGGGCGTCCGAAGTGAGTGTGGTCTCGTGAGACTGAACCCGTAACCTGTGGGATCTGACACGATCTGCAGATAGAGAGTCTCCGAATTGAGTTAAATCCAAGACATCAGCGGGTGTTGAAGAATTGCTTGGTGGGAGGAAAGACCCCACACATCTGGTGACCCCAAGTGTAAAGGGTTCTGTGTAAGGAGTAAAGGAAACATACAGGAGGAAAAAAACAACTTTTTTTTTTTTCCACACACTTCTCAGCCTCAAATTCATCCTTTTAGACAGCTTTTTGAAAAAGGATCTGGGCCTTAAAATTTTTTCCTTGTACCTGTGGGCACTGAAATTCTGACAGTAGAGGGGAAGGACAGTGTGGGAGGAAGGGGTTTACTTTCTGGGTCCAGGAGCTCCTACCCCCCTGGGCTCTAGTGTCTGGTCTGTTGTACTGACTTCCAAAAACGTGGAGAAAGGAAACTGGATATTCCCTGATCCATTTACAAACAGTTGCTGGACATCACGTACAGTGACTCTTCCAGAATGCAAAAAGAATTAAGAGCAGTTGTGCGGATCATATAAAATAAAAAACAGGGTTTCCAGTATCTGCTGGAGCTCTTATTACAAGCTCTCAGATGATAACGTCAGAGGTCAAAGACACGACATCCAATTATTGCAAAGCAAACCACTGATAATCTCATTGCACAGGAGAGGGGCATTGTCATCAGATGAGAATTCTGAATTTTTTGGTGTCCAAGTAACAGTTTATGGTGCTTCGGTCATGAGCTGTGAGGAGTGAGTTTTTTCATGCAAATCTTTACGCATTCCATGCAGTTGCTCTGTCTCTTCTTTGAAAATTTCTATTACAGCCACCTTCTGAAAGTGAAGACATCTATAAAGTCAACATCAGGCTTTTAGTCTTCCCTGCCATATAACAATTGAGTAACTCAGGTCTCATCAAGAATAAAGCCTTCAAACTGTCTTCAACCAAACTAGGACTAACTGTTTTAAATGACAAAGCCTGCAGACAGAGCGTCACCAAATTGCAATCCAGGATCTTCTGTTTACTAAGCAGGTGCTTTCACCAGAAGACTCACAGAACCCTCTTGCATAGGGGGAAAAAAAAAAAGCAGGTAAAGAAATATAGTTTGAAAATTTTTCATTTTCACACACTAGGAATTGCTGTTGGAGAAGAATACATGCATTTTTTGGAGTAAAAAACCGATTCTGCGGAACGTGACAGCTCCACGGAGTCTGCCCTGGAGAACCACATCCTGGCAAACTGATGGCACTTGACTGATGTTACCACATGAATAAGCACAAGATCTGAGACTTAAAAGTATTGAATAAGTAATTTCAGTTTTTCAAGTAGCCATATTTAAAAAGTATAAATAAACAAGTGTAATTAATTATAATGCTTTTATCCCAAGTATTATAACCCAACATGGAATCAATTTAAAAAAAACTGTGAATAAGAAATTGCACAGTTTTTGGGGGAATTAAGTTTTAAAAACGTGTTAATGGCTATTGTTCTAGACAGTGCGGCTTTAGAACATTCTGGGGGAAAACGAAAAAATGCTCTTCACAAAATAATCTCTGTTGACATGTTTTTATGGGGAAGAGAATTTTCCAACCTGCAGATTTAAAAAAAAAAAAAGCCAACGTTTTCTCCTTGAGGTTTTGTTTGTTTGACGGGGAGGTGGACATGGACTTCTTTCTAAAACAAGCCACCAAAAAGGGGGGAAAAAGTATTCGATGAAATTTACACGTTTTAACAGAAATCTTGAAAACAAAAGTCTCGAGAGTAGAAACGGTCGGTTACCTTAAAATTAATTACCCTGGAAAAACTGACTTACGTGGCTCGAGGCTCGCGGCCTAAGGCACAGTACGGACGCCGTTTCTGCGGGTCTACCGTGGAAGCTGCGTGGAAGCTGCGTGACCGTCAGCTGCAAGAGCCGGAGGGTCGGGCGGTGCAGCGGGGTCCGCGGGGCCCTGGCCCAGCACCCCCGCCCCAGTTCACCGCTGCACCCAGGAACCCGCGCGGAGCTCTGGGGGTCGGGCCCAGAAAACTGCCTTTCACCCCCCAGTGGTTCTCCTGCGCGCCGAAATCTGAGCGCATTTCCTGCGGGAAAGTCCGGATCCTCTGGACCGTTCTTCGTCCTTCCCCACCTCTAAGTCGCTTCCAGCCCAACAGACCGTGCGCCCAGCTAGCCCCGACGCGCGGCCGGCTCCCCTGCGTCCTCGTCAACGCCCGTGTCCAGCGCCAGCCCCTTCTCGTGAGATGAAGACGTGTGCACCCGCACGGGAAGGTCTCTTCTGCTCGTCTGTGCCCCCCCCCCGCTTCGGCTCCGTTTGCGTCCCA
>NW_024425564.1:9252328-9350099 GCF_017311325.1 Ursus maritimus
CCTTCTGAAAGTGAAGACATCTATAAAGTCAACATCAGGCTTTTAGTCTTCCCTGCCATATAACAATTGAGTAACTCAGGTCTCATCAAGAATAAAGCCTTCAAACTGTCTTCAACCAAACTAGGACTAACTGTTTTAAATGACAAAGCCTGCAGACAGAGCGTCACCAAATTGCAATCCAGGATCTTCTGTTTACTAAGCAGGTGCTTTCACCAGAAGACTCACAGAACCCTCTTGCATAGGGGGAAAAAAAAAAAGCAGGTAAAGAAATATAGTTTGAAAATTTTTCATTTTCACACACTAGGAATTGCTGTTGGAGAAGAATACATGCATTTTTTGGAGTAAAAAACCGATTCTGCGGAACGTGACAGCTCCACGGAGTCTGCCCTGGAGAACCACATCCTGGCAAACTGATGGCACTTGACTGATGTTACCACATGAATAAGCACAAGATCTGAGACTTAAAAGTATTGAATAAGTAATTTCAGTTTTTCAAGTAGCCATATTTAAAAAGTATAAATAAACAAGTGTAATTAATTATAATGCTTTTATCCCAAGTATTATAACCCAACATGGAATCAATTTAAAAAAAACTGTGAATAAGAAATTGCACAGTTTTTGGGGGAATTAAGTTTTAAAAACGTGTTAATGGCTATTGTTCTAGACAGTGCGGCTTTAGAACATTCTGGGGGAAAACGAAAAAATGCTCTTCACAAAATAATCTCTGTTGACATGTTTTTATGGGGAAGAGAATTTTCCAACCTGCAGATTTAAAAAAAAAAAAAGCCAACGTTTTCTCCTTGAGGTTTTGTTTGTTTGACGGGGAGGTGGACATGGACTTCTTTCTAAAACAAGCCACCAAAAAGGGGGGAAAAAGTATTCGATGAAATTTACACGTTTTAACAGAAATCTTGAAAACAAAAGTCTCGAGAGTAGAAACGGTCGGTTACCTTAAAATTAATTACCCTGGAAAAACTGACTTACGTGGCTCGAGGCTCGCGGCCTAAGGCACAGTACGGACGCCGTTTCTGCGGGTCTACCGTGGAAGCTGCGTGGAAGCTGCGTGACCGTCAGCTGCAAGAGCCGGAGGGTCGGGCGGTGCAGCGGGGTCCGCGGGGCCCTGGCCCAGCACCCCCGCCCCAGTTCACCGCTGCACCCAGGAACCCGCGCGGAGCTCTGGGGGTCGGGCCCAGAAAACTGCCTTTCACCCCCCAGTGGTTCTCCTGCGCGCCGAAATCTGAGCGCATTTCCTGCGGGAAAGTCCGGATCCTCTGGACCGTTCTTCGTCCTTCCCCACCTCTAAGTCGCTTCCAGCCCAACAGACCGTGCGCCCAGCTAGCCCCGACGCGCGGCCGGCTCCCCTGCGTCCTCGTCAACGCCCGTGTCCAGCGCCAGCCCCTTCTCGTGAGATGAAGACGTGTGCACCCGCACGGGAAGGTCTCTTCTGCTCGTCTGTGCCCGCTTCGGCTCCGTTTGCGTCCCACCGCCCCCCCCCCAAGTCGCGCGCACGAGCACCTGTCGAGGAGGCCCCCTGTCTGGAGAGGCCCCGCCAGAGGCTGCGGCTCCCTCATCTCCCTCGCGTCCTCGCCCTCCCGTCGGCTCCCCTTCTGTCTGGGACCCTTCACGACCCCAAAGTTTCCGAGGATCAGCCCTCCGCGGGGAGGCGGCGCTGCGGGGGACACGGCGGGGCGGGACAAGGAGGCCGAGTGGCTTTCGTGGATGTGAACGTGGATCTTCGCGGAGATCGGCGAACTGAGGGTCTAAGCGAGGCTCTGGTTGCGTTCGTCCACAGCCGCGTCCTTCTTGGTTCAGCGTGTCTCCAGGGGATGGAGGTCCCTTCGCCTTCCTCTGGGACCGATGCTCCGGACAGAAAGTGTGCGGGAGACAGAGCCCTGCCCCACGGCGGAAAACTCCGTGAAGAAAATACTGGATTGTATTGTTTTTTTTTCCTTTGACCCTTCTTTGATTTTTAAATATTAAGGTATAATTTATGTACCATAAAATTCACAGAAAACTGTACAATTCAGTGGTTTTTAGTGCATCCGGAGTTGTGCGACCGTCACCGTCATCTAACTGCAAAACACTTCCATCACCCCCCCCAGCAAATTCCGTTCCCTCTCCACCTTTCCCAGCTCCCGGCAGCTACCTTCTCTGAGGGTGTGCCTACTCTGGGCATTGCCCACAAATGGAATATACCACGTGGCCTTTTGCGTCTGGCTCCTCTCTGCAGATGTCTTCAAGGTTCCGCCAGCTTGTGGCACCTTTCAGAACATTCCTTTTTATGGCCGAATCATACACCTCATTGGGTTCTTGAAGCTGTCCTTCCAAAGATCTTTCAGTCAAGCGTCAGTGTGGCAAAAGGACCTCGCGGAAGAGGGACAATTTGAGCATTCATTCCAATTTACCAGAGAGCCAAGGCTGCCACCCAGGAGAGGAGCCCGATCGGATGAATTACTTTCCAAGCACTTTGACAGTTACTTTCCAAGCACTTTGACAGTTCGTTTCTCTTACCAACTTGAAGAAACACAGAAAGACATTCTTACGAGAAAGAAAAGGAAGTCCGAGCCAGCCAGGAGTCGAACCTAGAATCTTCTGATCCGTAGTCAGACGCGTTATCCATTGCGCCACTGGCCCCCTGCTTTCAAGGGCGTTGACTATTCATTATTCATTAGAATCACTGAGAACACAGTTGCTTTGTGACGCAGGCAGAAGTGAGTAGAACAAGAAAGACCTGTGGGTTCGGGTAAAGCTGACTGATTGGGGTTAGCTTGCCTGCGTTACATTCCGGTAAAACAGTTACATTTCTTTTTTTTTTCTTTTTTTGAAGTTTTAATTTTAATCCCAGTTAGTTAACACCCACTGTTACATTAGTTTTAGGTGTTCAATCTAGCGGCCCAACACTCCCACACATTCCCGGTGCTCAGGGGCGGACTAGGTGCCGGGGGTTAAGGAGTGCACTTGTGATGAGCCCGGGTCATCATTTCTGAAAGGATTTTCTGCCTCGAAACATCGTGTGTGTGACAGAATGTCGCTTGCATTTTTTCTCATTTCCGTGCCTGTGTGTTTCTGTTGTTTCTCCTTGTGAGCGCTTCAGTAGTCTACGCCGTCGGCTCACTGGTCCGTCAGCAGTCGCATTTTCTTATGTACTTAATACTGAGGCGATGTGTGGATCAGTTATTAGCGATCCCCATCACTTAAAACTTTGGTATAATGACAAGGAAACTGGAATACACTCCTGAGTTATTGTTTTCCACCTCATTCTCCAAAGAGCCCTAACTCGTGCTGGAGGAGAGCATTTCAGACTATGCAGCAGAAGAGGCTTTCGGAAACACCCACCCTCCCAAATGAGGCCACGTGGCGGCAAGAATTCAAAAAAAGGTAAACATTTTAAGAACCCGATTTACATAGGAACTTAGAAGTTTGGATTTATAATTATAAAGTTCGCGACTACCAGTCATCGCTACATAAATCGGCTAGGTGTATTAACACGCGGAAACACAGAAGCATCTGTACGTGAGGCCGGTCCTCCCCTCTGAGAGCCAGAAGCACGGGGGCTTGGGTCCAGGACAGCCAGGGTGCACCCGACTCCTGCCCCCCTAGACTTCCTGCGTTGGCCACATTGCTATGTTGTCTTTGCTTCGATTTCCTCATTTTCTGGACGATGTTGTAAAGAGTGCTTGGCGCGCAAACCACCGGATCTTTATGAGCTTAGACCTGATGTTTCCCACCAGTCTGTTTTAGGTTTGTTTGCTTGCTTTTCCTTTTTGTTTCTTTAAATACCAGAGAACTCTTTAAGGAAGCTTACCTACATTTCTATTAGCGCGCGACTTCAGTGAGTTTTAAGAACAGAACTTCCTGGTTCTCTTTGCCCCGGGGGTCTGCCTCCAGATCTCATAATCCCAATACAGAACAAGCCACAATTCTGTGCGCCGAATCTCGGGCTTTGCTTGCCCAGGGCAAGGAAGCACTGCCCGCGCCCAGGGGCGGGGATTCACAGGTGCGGGGCTTGCAGAAGGATCCATGCGCAAAACGCACGGTGTGGTGCTGAAGAAAAGGCGGGGAAATCCGCGCACACCGCTGGAGAGGAAGCTGCCTTCCTACTTTCCAGTTTGGGGAATAACGCGAAGAGCTGAAAATACAGCTGTTGGCGAGCACTTTGTCACTTGGATAGAAAAAGCATCACAGAGCGCTGTGAGCAGGATTTGAACCTGCGCGGGAAACCCCATTGGATTTCGAGTCCAACGCCTTAACCACTCGGCCATCACAGCCCAGCACAAGGGAGCTGTTTATACATTAAAATACACATTCATACAAGGCCCGGACTCTTGCAGTCCCCTCTTACTAAGGCTGGTTGCTTCTGCTCATTCGGCACGTTTACTTTAAGCAGGACTCAGAAGGGAATCACTCCCAAGCCCCTACAGCAGGTGTCTCCACCCAGCCCCATCCTGCCAGGCCCCAGGCTGCAAAATCTCACCTCTCCAGGAGGAGGCAATATTCCAGCATCACGAGAATCCTTGATTTTCAGCATTTTTCTACAGTCTTCATGGATTACTTCATAGCTCGCAGGAAATGAAGGGAAGAGTTGCATTAAGCGTGGCCAGCACCCTATTCAGTTGTGCTCTCCACGGAATATACTAGGCTGTGCTGCTGTGGAGGACAATTTGTCAGCACCCACCAATATTTCAAACGCATAGACCCTTCCATACAGCACCTCCCCACATACACAGGATATACTTGCACACGTGAGAGCTTATATTGGGCTTAAGTCTAGTCTCTGCAGCGTTAATGGTGATGACAAGATCGGGAAAAACCTAATTATTCAGAATTATTTACTTAGATAAATTATGCCATGATTACACAGTGGAGTGCTATGCATATTTAAAAGAAAATGAGAAAGATCACTGTGTACATACATATATTTTAAAATAAAAGCAATGGTCAGAGCAATCTGCATAAAATGCTACCACTGGAAGTATATTTGTGTTAGATTATCTATGCATTTTACAAAAAAATCTCTCAAGGATAATCAGGAAACTCGTGGCAATAGTAACAAGTTGAGAGTCTGAGGAGACGGCATTATTCAGGAGCACGAGGGAGACAGTTACTGCCTGCCACTTTAGACTTTGGATGTACCTACTAGAAAATATTAAATAGAAGCTTGAGAAAACACTATAAATGAGGAGGGAGGGGACAGAAACTGTTTTTACCAGAGGCCTCCTCTGGAATGGTGAATGGAGAGCTTCTTTTCTGGAACTCAGCAGTACGAGGGCTCTGAAGGAGGCCTCACCCGGAGCCCCAGAGGGAGCGAATCACAATTTGGAATCAGTCCGGAGTCGTTGAGAAGTCTGAGGTAACAAGGCAAGAAGGCTCTGGTGTGGGGTTCTAGCCTGGCCCCCGAAGCTCAGGGCCAGCCAGACCTGGAATGCACACGCTGACTTCAAAGGTTTTGGGGGAGCAGTCTTGGTTTGCTCCAGGGTGTTCTGGGAGAAGCAGAAGTCCTCTCTCCACGGTGCAATCTTGGACTATTTAGTCCAAATTCACAGAATTTGAAATAGCTTAAACTTCCTCTTTTGGATCTAGGAGTGACAACTTCAAAATCTTTTTTTTGTGTGTGTAATTTGTTTTTGCAGAGAAAGTAGTATTTTCTGTCTGGGCCAGAGTGTATTCCTCCTTAGAGCGTACAGTTTCCAGGAGTTGTTTTTACAGGAAATCCTCTCTTGGCTTTAGGGACAAGGAGCACTGAGTGGCGTAACTCTGTGGCGATCTCCAGTCCCCATCCCCAGCTTTGCCATTTACCCAGTCCACAGCTCTGCAACAGACCTGGGACCAACCAAGGCTAGCTGTGGGGCAGTTTCATTGGTTTGATTCTCAGGCCTTTGCCGGAACCCTTTGGAGACTCAAGTAATCTTGGGATGAAGATTATTGAGTCCACCCACAAATTAAAGGCTCCTTTGAAACGTCTGTGGTTCTTAGCTAGATCTTGATTTTCTCCTAGTCCATCTACTATATCAAGGAATTCAGGAGTCCCTAAGGAAAAAACAGAGAAAGGAGGCCACTTGTTTAAAAGGACACCACCCAAAAGCTGTCACAGCTCATCCCTTCCTTCCTGTCCCCTCCTGGGGTCACAGCCCATCCCTCCCTTCCTGTCCCCTCCTGGGGAGTTTACCTTTTTGTCAGATTCTTTTCAATCCCAAACGGCTTCTCAGACTCCGTGCCACTGGGAACCTGCTGGTTCTTGGGCCCGTCAACGTCCCCCAGGAGGTGCTCTTTTCTCTTCCGTCCAGAATTGACTCTCCAGATGGGGAGCCCTGAGAAGCCCAACGCATGTGGACGCTGCCCAACACGGGAAAAGTTGGTAGAGAAAGGA
This sequence comes from Ursus maritimus, assembly GCF_017311325.1. Lineage (NCBI taxonomy): Eukaryota > Metazoa > Chordata > Mammalia > Carnivora > Ursidae > Ursus > Ursus maritimus. The sequence goes on from NW_024425564.1 coordinate 9,258,696, forward strand.
CTGGTAAATTATCATAATTCTCTTTAAAGCTTCTTTGATTTCAAAATTTGTCCCAGAGACTTTCTCAGTCAACGTCATTTCTCAATTTCAGGAAGAAATGGGGGCTAAAGAGAAATCTTAGAAGGTGCTCCTTTGTTGCCTCTGAAGACCTTCCGGGTCAGCAGAGGGCCAGACTGCCCTGGGGTGTTAGGTCCGGATGTGTCGAATCAACTCAGGATAATTTCCCCTCAAAATGTTGTAAAATAACGCATTTCAGTGTCAGATTGAGTGTCACGGTTCAGTATCACTTCTTTGAACAATATAGGAAGAAAGATGTTTTTCACAAGAGAGAGGGAAGATACCAGACAGCTGGGAGTGACCTGTGACCCCAGTCAGGCCTGTGACCCCTTGCGCCACTGGCCTCCCTGCACAGGATGTCCATATGCCTGTATCAACTTACTCTGGACAGAGTTTGAAGTCAGAAAAGGAAGTGGATGTTTTGGGGATGGATGTTACTGCTTGTGTTCCTCCAAAACTGGTATCTTGGAACCTGATCCCCAATATGATGATGGTGTTTGGAGGGAGGGCCTTTGGGAGGTGATGAGGTCAGGAGGCCACGTGGAGCCCCTAAGGGTGGGAGAAGGTGCGTATAAAGGAGACCGCGGAGAGTTCTTTCACGTATTCCTGCGTGTGAAGACACAGTGAGAAGTCTGCGCTCAAGGAGCCAGGAAGCAGACTGTCACCAGACTCAGACCCTGCACGTGCCTGAGCTTGGGCTTGCCACCTCCCAGAACTACAAGAGGTAAATGCCTGCCATTTCAGCCACCCAGTCTGTGCAGTCTCCGTTCCAGCAGCCCGAGCGGACTACGACTGGGACGGGGGCACAAATGAGGTGGACAGGAGTGAGCCGTCCTGAAGGGCAGATCCATTCCCCTTGTGAGCGGTTTGCATGATACGCATTTGCTGAAACGTCCGATTGTAAAACAATGACCAGCTTTCAACTTTGGAGCACGGTAACACGGCAAAGGTCTCCGTGACTCACTTATAACACGGGATGGGGTGTTCTCTACCGTGAGGTGGGGTAGATAAAGTGGGCGGCCGGCTCAGCTGAAAGCCCCCTTCTGATGGTTTCCTGGTTCCGTACAGAGAAGACAGCACAGACCGTGTCAGTAGCTGTGGACTGGGTGCCAGCGCACGTGTTCATTCCTCCACCGGTGACAGCTGAAGAGCAGATGCTGCTGGAATAATCCCGCGACTGACTTTGTACTAGCTCACTCTCGTTCTCCGTCGCCCACCGACAGTCGAATAAGCAGCTGAACGGAGACTCGGAGGGAATCTCTGCCCCTGTATCCTTCTGGTCGCTGATGTTGGCGCAACTCTCCGCAACCCCTCCAAGAATACCAGTGTTGCTTTTGGTTTACCATTGTCACAGTTAGAGGAATTGCTAGTGGCTTCCACTTGGCCTTTTCTGCCATAATAGCATTCCCTCCATCGGGCATAGGAACAATATTAGGGGCGCCTGCGTGGCTCAGCCGGTTAAGCGTTTGAATCTTGATTTCGGCTGAGGTCATGATCTCAGGGTTGTGGGATCCAGCTCCACATCTGGCTCCATGTTCAGTGAGGAGTCTATTTGGGATTCTCTCTCTCCCTCTGCCCCTCCCTCTATGCTCTCTCTCTCAAAATAAATAAAAGAAACAGTGTTAAGCTGCTGTCTGGAGTTAGGGAAATGATCTCAGGGTGGGTTTAGGGACCCCCGGTGCCCACAGTGAAATGGACCAGAAGCAAACTTCACTGAGTCCCTACCTTGCTTGGCGGACAGCAGTGATGCTTTTTAACTCTAGGACTTAATGCCAGCTCTGAGTCATTTTCTAGAAATCCCAGAAAATTCTATTTCCTTTTCCCTAATGCACTGTCACTTTGGTGAAAGAACACAGTTCCTTTTAGGAAAGGCTAGGAGGAAGAAGAATGGTATAAAATTTTGGGCAACATGTCAGTGGTCTTTCTCAAGGGAAGCTGGACTTCTCTACATTCAAAACTGGCTCCAGTGTGGGAGCTCATACAAATCAAGTCCGAGATCAAGGTGCCTGCAGGGCTGGTTTCGGATGAGACCTCTCTTTCTGGCTTGTAGATGGCTGTCTTCTCAGTGTGTCCTCACATGGTCTTTCCTTTGTGCAAACTCGGAGAGAGATTGCTGGTATGTCTTTGACTTCATATAAGGACACCAGTCCAGTTGGAGGAGGGCCCACCCTTCTGACCTCATTTAACCTTATTTACCTCCTGAAAGTTCCTATTTCCAAATACAGTCACATTGCGGGTTAGGGCTTGACCATGTGAATTTTGAGTTCGTTACAACGCCCATCTAATCCTTGGAAATTCATTGCCAGCATTTGGCTCCTATCACCCTGTGACCCAATCATGTCCATTATGTTCGGGGATTCCGTTCAGTGGTAGCAGGTCCCCCTGTCATTTCCGGCCTATTAGGAAAAGTCACCGCAGAGCAACTCAAGGATGCTGAGGCTCTCCTCATGAATTTCTTTCTCACAACCTTGGTGAAAGTTCCCCTGAAGAAGCCCATGATCAATTCATTCTAGAATTTCAGTCTCCTTATGCTTCTAGTTTGCTCCGCATACACTAAGGAAATACTGATGTTTCAGTTTCATTGTGTTGGTTCACCCTAACTTTGGGTCCACATATTAATCATTTATTATATTTTTTTAATGAATAAAAATTTAGAGCTGTTCCCAGGTCCTCGGGTACCTCTACCAACATAGTAAGACTATGTCCGTGAGCTTGGTCTGATGAACTTTATATTCCTGCCGCCTTGATCCTATCCACTTAAGATCCAACCCCATTCACCCTGCCCGGTTTCTGTCAGTATAAATGGGGGAAATCATGCAGTTATTTTGACGTGTATCACACCTCTTCATGGGTCATGCTTTGTACTTGACCCTCTGGAGTCTCAAAAAAGGAGAGAGGTGGTAGTGACAGATCGTAGAGAGTATCAGCTGAGCTTAGCAAGACAAGTACCTCAACGAGGCCATTACAGATATCTCAGACAAGAGGACACTGATCTCTTAGGTTGGGCTCAAAGGATGGCTTCTACCAGTTAGCACTAGGGGGTTGTAATCTGGAAGTGTTGAATAATTCCCCTAAATATGGTTGAGAGAGGTGATCGTTCCCCTCTTCTAAGCTTATCTCATTCCAGAAAATAAAGTCTGCAATATTTCTAATTTTTAGCAGAATCTCTGACTAAGATCAGACCCACATTCACTAAATTATGATGCAATTTACTCCTTTCCTTTTTTGCTATCCTATTTTACCCATTCCCCAAGATAAGAATTTATCTTTTACCTACATCAGTTCATTTTTATTTGCGTCAGTTCACTTCAACAGTACATTTAGAAAGACTTGTTCTCAGTCTGAGTGTCATCAAGAGCAGCTGTGCCATTACATTTTGTTGCCAAATATTGCCAATTTGGTTGGCGTAATACCTTATACTAAATTTTTTTTGCTTTAATATCATGTGTCCAGTTCAGCTATGATAGAGAGGACATGAGATCCAAGAGCGAGGTGACATAAGCTTGTCTGATTCTTGCTTGTATGGGCTGTAAGTCTGGCAGTAAAAGTACAACAAAGGTGTCATGCTTCTGTAAGAAGACTGCTTACTAGACTCCGAGTTCCTGGACAGAGGGAAGAGACAAGACTCTTGCACGTGTATCTGAGCCGGGGACGGTGTCCTGAAGCATCTCATCTGCTCCCTGCTGGGTCTCGGCAGCCTGTAGTGAGATGGGGCCGCATGACTCTTTCTGGCCAATTATCCGCAAAGGAAGAGGCTGTGGCAGAAAGTGCTCGTGGCTTCTGACCATCTCCTGAGCTTAAGCTGCTCAATTCTGGTTCCCAGAGAGTCATTTTCTGTTCCCAAGGGATGCATACTAGGCCCCACTGCAGGGGCAGAGAACTGGTGTAGACAGCATGGGGAGGTCTTGAGATCAAATTCTCCGGTGTGGTCATTTGACAGTATGTGTGAGTTTAATCGTTACGCTCTACTCCTTACATTTACACACTGTTGTCTGTCAAGTTCTATTTTTTTTTTTAATAAAAACTTATATTATTAGTTCCACAACCCTCCACCCCCGCTCTAGTTCTCCAAGATGCTGTGTAGGCTTTTCAGGCCTGAAGTTTGTGCAGGGACGGGGCTCTGGGTGAAGCTTTTGCTTGGTTATGAGGGTTTTCTTTCTTTGTAAATAGAAGAGAAACACACCACAACAACGAACATTTATTTCCTGGACGGGCCTGCAGTCAAACCCAGGCTCTGCAGGCAAAAACCTCCTTAATGACGTGTGGTCGGTCAGAGGCACCTACGGGTCACCCCGCCACAAGCGTTTCCGTAGTGTAGTGGTTATCACGTTCGCCTCACACGCGAAAGGTCCCCGGTTCGAAACCGGGCGGAAACAACTTCTTTTCTGAACCGCACGTCACTTGATTGCAGATGTCGACTTCCTTATGTCCACAAACCACGGGCCAGTCAAGCCGTCGCCGCTCCTGTGTGTTGGAAAGTAGTTTTCCTGGGAGACCTGCGCTGCTGCTCCCCTCCGCTCGCCTCTGCGGTCCCGGGGCCCGTGCGCAGGGGGGTGGGGGGAGGCGCGGGGACAAGGACGGGGGCGCGCGCCGCAGGGAGGGTCGCTCTCCTCGGAGTCCGGGTCTCCTCGGAAGGCGCGGCTTCCCCTAGGAGCCGAGAGGCAGGGACACCAGCCGCCAGCCCCACTCTGTTTCTTGGCAGGCCCCTATTCTCCCCCCGATCCGCTGACCCCGGCGCCGGGGGAGCAGGCGCTGCGGGGCGCAGAGGGGGTGCGCTCCCCGCCGCGCGCGCTTCCCGGAGGCTCGGAGCACGGCCGGGTGCGGCGGCAGCAGGTAGGACCCGGGGCTCCGCGCTCCACCTGCGGGGGCGACTCTTCCCTCCCCCGCTCTGCTGGCTGTCTGCGCAGACTTCGCCGGGCGGTTCCTTCCCCGCCCCGGGAGGTCCCGGGCTCGGCGAGGAGGGAGCCCGCGCCCCCTCGCGGTGGGAAAGGCGCTCCGCTCTCCCGGCGCTTGTCCCGTGCGGTTGTGGGCGCCGGCGAGCTGAGCGTGCCAGAGCCGACCCGGGTCACAGCCATACCAGGTCACAGTGGACACACATAACCATGAACTACAACACGAACGACTATACACAGATGTGGTAGTACTTCAACATAATATGGAAAACAGGTGTTTATTTGAAATTATATTCAATTTGCTGTTCTGTTGCATAAATACTGTTACTCAGTCAAAACAATAGGACTGGTTAAAAGTAGCCATTAGTAACTAAGGGACTAATTGAACAAATAATATATGGGAGGAAATATAACAATATTTTTATAATGTTTCTGTCCCTCGACACAGAAACTTAAGCTTCTTATTGCTTCTGTCAGTTTTGTAGCCTACGTTATTGTGTATGCATTAAGTACATACGTGTAATATTTTTAAAAAGGAAAACAAATACAATAGGACACATTAAACATATTACCTATATTAAATAAAAGATAACAACTTTTTTTTTCCTGTCCCATGATACTGTAGGATATCTTTACTTTTTGCTTCCTTTTCCAGTAATGAACTGCCTGCAGCCTTTAGGAACTTCTTCTTTTCTTTAATGTAATGATAAAACCAAGACCAGTTAAAGATAAAATTCACACTGATATGCAGCTCTGTTCCACTCAAGCCCATGTTACACTGGTCCTTGTGTCAGTTCAGTGCAACGACACCCAACTGATATCCTCTCAATAAAACCAAGCGTGGAATCCTCAGGGTTTTACTTAATAGCAACATCCGGTTCCTTGGACAGGTGGGAATTATTTTCTAGCTCTGCGAAAGTGTCCACCTACTTTCCATCTTGTTTGGGTTGACCAGCTGTTTGACATCAAGTCTTCTGCATCCGTAACTTCATCATATCATCTCCATGTCAGAAACGTCCACTGGCTAAAAACATTCCATAGCACATTGGACACTATTGTATCTCAACCACTCTTTCTTGGGGAAAATGGTTTTAAAACACAGACGTAATGTGAACCTGTAAAATAAAAGTTGGATTCCAAATAAGTTACGGCTTTAGTAAAGAAATGAGAAAGTCCTGCCCTTTGTGGTGATTTTTTTTTTTTTAGTTCTATGTGAACTAGCCTTATTTCCAAAACATGGAGTCATTTTTCCACTGTATGAGTTTTTCGACATTGAACAACCTGCCTCATCTAGTCGGTTCATCCCTTCCTACTCTGCATATGCCCTCTTCAAAGACCACCAACCAGTTTGGGAGCATCTGTATTTCTGTTTTGCAATGATCTTTTTCTACATTCTCATCCTCAACTGTGTTCCTAACTTAAAGGAGGGAATTCTCCTTGTCCCTAATTTTGAAAATCTGATTTTGTGACTTTACAAAACACAAGTATTTTTACATCTTTTCTGTGGCCAGCAGCAATGATAGCCGTCCTGCACACAGGTGTTTAAAGAGGCCAGATCCTTTCATTTCTAGACAGTCAAAAAATCTCATTGTTTCTGCAAATTTCGAGAAACTGAAAAGTGAACAAAACCTTTAGTTGTGAAAGCTTCACTATCACAGGTGAATAAGGCACACCGTGTTCGGCATGAGCTGTGCTTTACAAGATGTGACGTGTGACACGGGTGGGACCTTTAGCAGATATCAGCTTTTCCTGTTCTTTGGTAAGACATCCGTTGGCTGTATTTGCCAAAATTTACATCTGTGCTGTCAGCTGAGTATGCAGATCGACGAACAAAATCTAGTATTTATTTGGGCAAAAGATCATGAGGTTACAAGTGATGTGGGCCATTCTGATAGAGTCGATCCCTGGTTATCTTTAATAGGACCTAGAGGATGAGGGACTGTGTTCACAAAAACATTTACTGAGACCAGGAGGGAAAAGTTACATCTCATTCAAGGAGAGACTTTAGCAAAGATGTGCATCTCTGAGTGTCTTGGCCTTGTTTAGAAATTGTTTGGTACTATAAAAATATTCACCAGCTGTGATGGTTCATTTCATGTTTCAACTTGAATGGGCCGTGGTGCCTGGATATTTGGTCAAACATTATTCTGGTTGTTTCTGTGAGGATGTTGTTGGATGGTATTGACACTTACATTGGTGGACTTTGAGTCAAGCAGATCGCCCTCCGTAACGAGAGTGAGCTTCATACAACCAAGTGAAGTCTTGAATGGAAAAAAGGGCTGGTCATCAGGGGACAGGAGGGAATTTTGACACCATGCTGCCTTTGGATTTTATCTGCAACATCAGGTCTTCCTGGTTTCCCAGCAGACTCCCTTTGGACTCAAAGTATCGCTCCTTCCCGGGTGTCTAGTCTGCCAGCTTCCCCATCAGAGTTTGGACTCACTGAGCCGCCACAATCATGTGAGCCAACTCCTTCTAATGAATCTCTTTCTATAACGTAAACATCCTATTGGTTCTGTTTCTTTGGAGAAACCTGACCAACATACCAGTTATTATTGTAAAGTATGTAACTCTTCAAGAGTCCATAGGTGGCCCCCTATAGTTTCTACAGCAGTGTTCTGATCCAAGTGATCTTTTAAAAGGGGGTCTTGGTCCTCCTGTCCATGCAAATAAGGAGTATCGTTGGCAGTACAAGACAGCTGGCAGTCAAGGATGCCAGTCCTCGAGCAGCAGCATTTCTGGTGTTGGGGGTGGGGCACCACCTCTGTCACCTGGGGGGGGGCAGCCACCTCTATCACCTTGGGGGGCTGTTGGAAGTGGCTGTCCATCCCAATTTGGGAAGGGGGTCCATGGAATATCCGTATTCTCAAAGGAACATAAGATCCAAAATATCCATGACACACTGATGAGAGGAGGAAAGGACTAAGGGGTTATTGCAGTTAGTCATAGTCACGTTAATCTCCGCTCCAGGAACCTCATGATTGCTTTCACAGGATATATACAAACGAATATAAGTGAATGTAAGATAATATAAACATAGTATATGTATAGCATAGATACAAATATAATATGTTATAAATAGTATATAAATATCTAATTGTAGTCTATAAATAATAATAATATAAAAACTTATCAGAGTTTCCGGGAAGAAGATGTACTTATCTCTGTCCTTTCATCGCGAAGTGCAACTAAAACCCCTGTACATTATACATAAAGTAGACAGAAGAAGAATCCGGAAGGTGGAGAAAGGAAGGAGCCCGGCTAGGGACCTGGGGCCAGAGGAATGGTCTCCTGGGTCCTAGACTTGGAGCTACGTAAGCTGGAAGCCTGAAACATCAGTGGGTGCAGACAGAAAACTTGAAGAAAAGCTGCTCTCTCCTGTCAGAAGACCATCAAAGGACAGCCCAGCGTGACAAAACACTTCTGGACGATAACTGCCGTCCTCTAACCACACACCGCATTAAACTGTAGACTCACCACTACCCAGGGCAGCAAAGGTCAGGCAGGAAGCCCAGACTTGTACCCCCACCCAGCAGTATCTCTCCCCCTCCCTCCCTGCTAGGGTGGTGATACAGGAGCCTAGTGAAGAACAGGACTTTCGTCATTGCCCGGTGGTAACTGGGTCCTGCCTCCACCCACAGCTCCGGGCCAGGGGAGACTACACGGGAGCCAGAATTCTCACCAACTGCCAACAGAAATAAGATGTTCCCCGCCTCTGGTGTCGGTGGACCTGAGTGGGGGATTCTGGACTTTTGGACTGTCCACCTGGCAGTAATGCCCCCCCCATGGGGGGGTAGAGAAAGCCAATTACAAGAGACGGTTTAAATAAGAGCCGGGGTCTCATAACACAAAGTACATAATGTCCAGATTTCAGTTGAAAATCACTTGTCAAACCCAAAACTGGAATAATCTCAAACTGAATAAAAGAGACATTCAACCAAGTCCAATAACAAGATGAAAGGGACGTTAGGAGCATCTGACAGAGATTTTAAAGCAGCCATCTTAAAAATGTTTCAATGAACAATTATGAACATGCTTGAAACAAATGAAAAATAGAAAGCCTCAGCCAAAAAAAAAAAATCAGAAAAAAGAAAGAAAAAATGTAAAGGAATGCAAAATGAAAATTTTAGAATTGAAAAATTCAATAGCCAAAATAAAAATCTCAGCGCATGGGCTCAACAGAAGAATGCAAACACCAGAGGAAAGAGTCTGTGAATTGGAAGACGGAAAAACAGAAAGTACCCTCCAGCAGCCCTAGCAACGAATACACTCATACACTGCTGGCGGGGAGTTACTACAGCCGCTGTGGAAACACTTCGGCATTTTCCTTAAAAACTAAATATGACATCACCATGAGACCAACAATTGCCTCCTGGGCATTTACCCCAGAGAAGTAAAGACTTATGTTCACACAAATAACTGCGTAGGGAAGGAAAAACAATTTTCCTCTATCTTCTAGATTCTTGGCTGAGACCTCCCTGTTTAAAAGACAAATTAGCAAAAGAAAAAGAAACAGAAGTTTAACAATACGTCTATCTTCTGTATATACAGTAGTTACACGGTATTCCTGGGTCTCTCTCGTGTATACAGAGGTAACATGTTATTAAAGTTCTGTTTCTTTTACTTTTGTTAATCTGTCTTTCATAATGGGTGATGGGAGGGTCTCAGCCAAGAACTTAAAAGGGTAGAGGGAAGATTATGTTTCCTCTCCCTCAACTGTGTGTGAATGTTTATTCATCACAGCCAAAACCTAGAAAAAATCCAGATGTCCTGCAAGGAGTGAATGGGTTGAACAGTCCTGCCATGGAATATTGCTCAGCAAAAAGAGGGAAACACTATGGATACCTTTAAGAATCTGGATAAATCTGCACAGAATTTTGGAGTGAAAAAAAATTCCCAAAGGTTACATACGGTATGATTCAATTTACGTAACATTCTTGAAATGGTAAAACTACAGAAATGGCGGAGAGATTAGTGGTTGCCAGTGGTTAAGGAGGGAATGGGGGTAGGAGGAAAGTGGGTGTGGTCCTTAAAGAGCAACTTGACAAATCCTCAGGCTGTTGGAAACGTTCTGGATGGTGACTGCTTGAATGTCAATATTCTGGTTGTAATATTGTTTTGCAAGATGTTGCCTTTGGGGAAAATGGTAAAGGGTACATGGGATCTTTCTGTATTATTTCTTACTACTGTATGGGAATCCACAATGATCTCAAAATTAAAAAATTATTTAGAAAACTTAAGTATTTATCTAATACATTCAGATCTCAAAGCATTTTTTTAAAAATATTATTGTTTCATTTGCTCTCAGTCTTTTATTGTATGTTTTTCCTTCTGCTCATCTCTGTTCCTTCATGATATCACCTGGTTACTTCTGGTGTAAAGCTTTCACAAAAGCCAGAATCTACTATGCAGTAATTTTCACAACCAGGTCACATCCAGTCCCACTTTTACTCTTGATGTCCTCTTCTGAATTCCGTCCCCCGTTCTTCTGCTCCATTTTCATTTACAACCAACCTACGAGTCCTCTTTCCCTCCTTCACCCAAAGTCACTACACTTTGCAGAGTTAAGGGAATCATGTGTTGTCACTGATGACATTTTTCATGTCTAGGTACCGGTTCCAGCAACAAACAAAAGGAACATCATTTGCTGTCTCCAAACGATCATTTCAGATACAGATTTCTTTGACTTATTGCTCGAAATGCCTTTACCTAATGTTTATCTGAGCTTTGGATGAATGATGGGAAGTAGCAAGACACTTTCAACTTCTGTTAAAAACGACTTTTCCCTGCTCCTGCGGCTTCGGAGAGATCAGTTCACAGGAGAGAATCCTAACGAGAGGAGTCAATTTATACAAATGATACCAGATTTGTTTACTTTTCTTATTTTTTCTTGTGTTCCTTAGAGATTAATGCTCACATTTCTGGGACTTGAAGCTAAGCCATTTGAAGCCATGGGGAGACACACTAGAAATCTTGCACAAAACCAATTTGCATCCATGTTCGATTTCCTTACTTGAGACAGAAAGAAGAAATTGGCTCTTTGTCGTTCCATTTTCAAAAATTGGTTGAACAGCCACTCACTGTAGCTGTGGTGGATGCTCTGATGGGGAGAAGGGGAAACAAGAAGAGTCAGGAGAGGCTGTCCAAGTAGAACAGTGATGCACGGAGACCAGTGAACTGCTCGCTGTTTCCATATGACAAATGCATACTGAGCCCAAGGGCCAACTCCTACATCCCACTCAGGTTTTTGGATTCCTGCCTTCAAACTCCATTGCTCTCCACAATTTATTGGTGGTCACGGAAAAAAAATTCTGCACTCCACAGTTTCCAAGACAGAAGTTAAGGTACTCTCCTGAGGCCCCACTGGGAGCGTTTCGTATTAGGGTTTCTCTACAGAAGGCCCCACTGTCATAGCCTACTTTCCTTGCTGACATCACGGTTCACAATTCTCTCCATCAGTTAACTTGTAAACACTACACAGTATGCTCTGTCATGCTGTCTTCATCTGGTGACAGTCCTCTCCAAAATCACAGGAAAGAAAGGGTGAAGGATTCTAACACAGGAAATTCTGTTTAAGCGGCTGTGCCATGAAGCCAAAATATGGACGTTTTCCATGGCATGTGGTTTAAGAGCTTTCACTAGACTGTGCTGCTAATCTATCCTGATCATTCGTCAGAAAATACATCAGTATCAGACCGGAAGAACAAAAGAAGATCCTTCTTAAGGTGCAATGAAGGTACTCCTCTGTGGAGGAGATCATGCCTGTACTTAGGTACTCAGAATTGTGGGTGCTGCTGGATTTTAAACTCTGGGAGGTTGTCGGGAGGGACCATGTGTGGCTTTGGGCCATTATGGGTTACATGGTGAAGACCAGGCTGGATCATGGCATCATGTCCATAAACATTTGTCAGATCAGTGAACAACATTATGGGTAACTTTCTGAAATGTATCCGAAACTCTCTCTGACATACCATTGCCCCCCAGGTGCCCAGCAATGTCCCCCAGAAGTCTAAGTAAAGACTGGCAATGCACCTGTAAGGGGTCAGCCCCTCGCAATTCTGGAAGTTTCCATGGCAACAGGTACATATTATTTCTCATTTTGCCCAACTTCAATATAAGAAAATCATGGCTATCTCTTACTATCAATAGAATAAACGACGTGTGATGGAAAGTTGACTTGAAACAACACACAAATCACCCAGCACAAAGTAGGCCCACAAATGGTTAGTGTCTTCATTGAGAGCAGCTAGGCTGTTACCATATATATGTTAAAGGAACTAGTTTCAAGGATGACAAAAGCAGTTTTGGCACAGAAATCTGGAAACATTTGGTTCTGTTGTACAGAGTTGCAACCGTGTGTCCCTCTCAACCTAGTGATTAAAGCAAGCCCATAAACTTCAGAAGGTCAGGTTTCTGAACCCGACAGGGAGTCAAGGATACAAAAGAACCTAAGGAAACTAAATCCCACAAAGAGGCCTCCACAGGATGAAAGAGGCCTCTGGTTGCCCTTCTCCCTGGCAGATGGGCAGAGGGGCAAAGGAAGACAAACCTATGAAGACCCGATCAGGAGAAACTGGAGGAAACTCGAAGAGACTTTTAAGGTTTGTTGGCCAGGCAACCCAAACCACTGCCGACTGTCTCTGCTAGGGAGAGTAAGCCAAAAGGGGGCTGCGGGAAAAGTCCAGAAAGTGGAGAGAAATACCCACGGAGGCACCCGCAACGGCAAGGCCTTCTAAAGTCAGGGAGAGTGGCAGGAAAGCTAGGGGCAACCAATCCAAGGCACTTTGCATTAAACTGCCAACAGCCAGGACTGAGAGCTGAGAGAAATCTCTCTGAGGCTGTCTGGAAGGAGAGAGATGGCCCAGCCACAAAAATAGCCCGGGGAAGACTGGAGAGCAAAGAGGATGCCCAGCAGCACGAAGAGCTGGCCCTTAGGCAGGCGAGATCGCCCAGGGTTTGGAAAGCCAAGGGAGCGGCAGTGCAAAGTGCAAAGAGAAAAGGGGCGCGAAGAGCAAAAAATCTGGCTTTTCAATTCACCTTCCACTGAAGTTTTACTAGAGGACAAGCAAGTGCGGACAACCGCGAGCTCACACGGAGGGTGCTGACGCAGAGAAGGAACGTGGTCTTACAGCTTTTATTTTACATCAAAGCCAAATTTATAAATGGCATAATGGAAAATAAGTAAATAAATAGTCGATCTGCCTTGTCGAAAGAGCTGTCCTTTCTCCAAAGGAAAAAAAGAAGAGAAAAATTGTCTTTCGAGGCTTAGATACATGTTTGTATAAAGGGGTCCATGAACTTCAGAAGCAGCAAAGGGTAGTGAGTTAGAAGGAGGCATGGGAGGGCTGTCGAGTCCAACAGAGAACAGATAAAGGCCCGGGCTCCGAACTTACCCTGGTTTTGACTTCTTTTGTCTTGGATTTAGGGCGTCGTAGTTCCCGACGGAGCGGGGTCAGAGGCTGTCGAGGGGGCGGACCCCACAGTCCTCGCGTCCCGCAGTCGCCAGCCCTGCCCTCGGGCGCCACCACGCGCCCGCGAGCCGTACTGCAGCCCCGGATTCCGGACGCCGCTCGCGATTCCGGGTGGGGCGAGCGCGGAGCAGCCGAGGCCGGGCGGCTGGGGCTGCACCGTCCGGCGGAGCTGACGCGCCCCAACGGCCTCCAGGAGCGGGGAGCCTGCGCGGCGCGCGAAGCCGAGTCCTCCGAGCCTGCGCGGCGGCGGGTCCCCGGCCAGGAGAATGGGAGCCCCGCGCGGGACTTCCAGCTGCCGCCGCCGTCACTTTGAGAAAGACTAAGTTTTCCCGGAAGTCCGTTCAGCTGGGTCGGCACCGGGAAGTAAGTCTGTTTTCTCTTTCTTTATGGAAGAAAGAACATTTCTCTTAACCTCTTAGAGGGGAAGGCGTTGGTGGAACTTGGCGGGGCATGACTTTAACACGTGCAAGTAAAGAGGCTGCCCTAGGGTGGCCGGTTAGCTCAGTTGGTTAGAGCGTGGTGCTAATAACGCCAAGGTCGCGGGTTCGATCCCCGTACGGGCCAAATCTTTTCCGTCCAGCACATCCCGGTGGGCTCTGTTGCCTCCCGCCCATTGACAAATAATCTGACGTCGCCGCTGCTGGGCGTTGGGTTCGGAAGCTTTACTCTTTTGAAGAAAGAAATCCCGTCCGGGAATCCGGAGGGAGCGAGGTGCTGCCTTTCGGGACGGGTCACGAGGGGCGATCAGAGAGGGCTTGCACAGCTCCGGAGACTTTGTCGTGACACCTTGCAGGCTTCCGGAGGAGCGGGCGGCGCTGGGGCAGCAAGTGCGGTCGCGGAGGGGGGGGGAGCGGGGCGCGGGGCGCGCTCGCCGCTGCAGCCCCTTCCCTCCTCGTGGCGGGAGACGGTCCCCGCTCGCCGCCGCTCTCTGCGGCGCGCACGGCTCGTTGGAACATTTACGAGCTCCAGTCCCAGCCCCGCGAGTTCCGCGGCGGCATCTACGCGGCTCGGGCAGGGTGGGGGCGGGAGGAGTCTCGGGCCGCCCCGGGTCCTAGCGCCGGCCTCGATCCCCTCCCCCCCCCACCTCCCCGCCCGGATCCCCCGGCCTCCGCCACCTGCTTTCCTCGCCCCTCCCACGACCCCGCAGGCTGCCAGCGTGCTCTGCTTTTCCTCCTGCTTCAGAGTCAGGGGCTACCACAAAAGTGACGTTAACCGTACTGATTAAATAATAACGAGAGCAATGGCTCAAGCTTGGTTCCTGGGACGTAGGAGATGCCCAGTGAATCCAAGAAAGCAGGGCTTCGTCTGTGTGCACAGTGACGAGCTCAAAGTTAAAGGCTGAAAAACCTATTTACAACATTAATAAAGGATATCTACTTCTCCATGGTATATTAAATACTATACCTAGAAATTTGTACAAGGACTCGACAGGCCTTTGCTGACTTCGGGGACGAAGGGGCAGCCCCGCCACGGATGCGGACACGCGCTAGGAACTGAGTGTGACCGCTCACTGACAGCCTGCTAGGAAGCGGACGTCTCAGCCCCACACCTGCCGCCAGGAACCGGGGCCTGCAACACCTTCATGCTAGCCTGATGAGCCCCCTGGGTTTTGTTTTTCTTGGATAAGGTAATAGCTTCACGTGGTCAGTAACTAAATGGGTGCGCCCCCCACCTGTCCCTTTTCCACCTGTCGCTGCTCAGCACTGTCTCCCAGATGTAACTCCTATTCTTAGTCTCACGTGTATGCTCCCTGATTTCCTTTATGCATGGAGATGTAAATATGAATATAAATTTTCTCTTTCTAGTTACACAACATGTCACATTGTACACACTATTTTGCATCGTGCTCTTTTCACTTGATGTATCTTGGAGGTGTTTATTGATCAGCATATACTGAGCTGTCAAACAGCATATTTACTATTACATACCATACAGAAACAGAGCCTATTTTCAGTTGAGTTGGTCCAGCTAGCCAGAAGCTGAATCTGAACTTTTAAATCCATTTTTCCCCCGACTCAGGAAGTATACGAGTAGGGCTGGCAAGAGGCAGGAACAGGACACCTTTAACTTTCTGTTGTATTGTGCATGAAACACTTTCTGTGTGAATTTCAAATAGCACTGAAGCAGGAGCTCCAAAGCACACCGTTGATCAAGGGAAATTACTTATAGATTTGTTCAACGATAATTTTCAGAAAAGGGTAAAACTGTGACTCAGATATAAAAATGAGCATGCTGTTAGACAATAAGATATTTTCTTTTGTTCACAAGAGCGAAGTCTACTAGACTGTTACGACTCAGCATAGATTGAGGAAAGAGAAAGAGCTTCTCTGTAGATCTAGACGCTAGAACTGTGTGACAGCGTCAGCCATATTCCAGACAAACAGGACAGTCATCCCTCAGTCAGTCCTCTGTAATTCTTGCTCCCCTAGATCTTGAGTTAACAGTTGTAAGGGTAAATGGAAATTATTTTCTCTGTTTATATAGTGAAAAGTTGTTCCTTGCAGTGTTTCCTTGGATACGTAGTGAATCTGAGTCCTTACTCTAATCTTCAGAATAGAGATAAATATCTCTATGGATTAAGTCCAGTCTTCAGTTTTTACAATGTAGACTATTTCTAAGGCTGTGGGCCAAGTAACCTCTAGGTATATAAAAATGTACCTCCAGAATTAGGTCAGGGGTCTCTCAGGAGATTGTCGGGAGACTCACAAGGTGCAGCCTTTTGCTTCTCCAGGAGATAAAGAGAAGTCAACATTCTTTCTTCAGCTTTGCTGTAAACAATGAGTCAGATTTTGTCAAAATCTTGTTGTCACTTCTGTGCTGCATTATATACGTGTAAATACGGTAATACTTCATAAAGTGTGTTCTCTCTCTTCTGTGGATAAGGAAGCATCTTTCTGCTGGCAGAGTCCTTTTATTTCCCCAACACAGTTTCATGAACCCATGTGCTTCTTGAGAAGAATTCTGGAAATCCAGACTCAGTAGAATGGTTATGGTGTTAGAGTGGTTGAAGCCATACCACCGGGAGTCTGTAACCACGTGTATCTGGTGTAGCCATCTTTTCCTGTGAAGCTTGGACACGGTCTTTCTTTGTCAAAGATGGAGCCGATTGCAAGCGCTTTCCCAACAAAATTACTATATAGAGAGATGACAAAGGATTTTAAGTGGTTGTGATTGATTTATTACTTACAATTTTTGAAGGCAAAAGGGCTGATGAGAATTCATAACAAGAATAATGTCACTAGCAGGGAATTTGGTTGTTTCTGTGGCATGCAAAACAAGATCACAAAGCCAGTCTATAATAAGTTCTAGACAAAATAGTTGTAGACATAATGACCTATCATATTTTCAAAGAAGATGAAAAATACTGCATCTAATTTATAGAAGTGGGTGAACATAATTTCCACAGAGAAAACGTCTTGAAATGAACATATGATAATCCTGAGACATCATATGCCACAAACATACAAGTCACATAGGAAGAACACACCAAGGCTATGTCTACAGTATGGAGCAAAGAGCCTTGGTAAGTCTGGAGTAAGTACTACGTATTTATACATTAATAAGACTTATTAATAATTAATAACTGCGGTAAGTCCCCAAAGTAAAACTCAGTAGCCTAGAAGATTCTAGATTCAAATTAAAGAAGTAAAGTTGTGACCAAGTTAACATAAAAATAGTTGGAATTATGCCTGATTACATTCTACCCCTGTTGTCAAATAGCAGGCAAAACGACACATGTATGTTGATGGAAATATCGCATGGACAGTAAGATCATTGGTAAACCTCCAGGAATTTCCCATTCAGTGTGCAGTTTCTGAAATATTTATATTAACATTTTACCCACGCAACCTTGACTTAGGGAAGACTAAGCCTTTCTCCTCCTCTTCTCCTTCCTCTTTCTTCTCCTTCTTCTGGCTTCCCTTCTGATTTTCAACTCTTCCTGTGCAATTTGTCAGTAGTAACATATCAAATAGCCTTGGTTCTTTCCGGCATCTCTCTTTTTGCAGGGCAAAAGAACTAGAGCCCATCAGCCTTTCATAAAGGAAATCTTTATGATTTTCCAGGTCTCTCCTGGGAAGTCTCAAAGACAGTTATAGGTGGAAAAGATATCTTGAACGTTTTATCGTACATTTAGGATTTGATTTGGGGAAGGCAAAAATTAAAAGCTGTTGGGATATTTGAACACTTAGGAGAGGAATCAGATCATGGTTGCTGGAGAAAATACTTGGCTACTTGTTTCAAAGTTACAGTAAAACATTTTAAAATAAACATAGAAGGTAACATGATGGTAAAGAACTGTAGTTCATTCCTCTGTGAGAAACCTTTGCTGTCTTCAATAATGAAAGACAGCACAGTCAGCAGAAACTATAAAAGGTTATTCTGCTAAAATACAGAGTATTTGCTCTCCAAGAAGATGACACAAGGGAAAACCAAAAGGAACCTGTCATATTATGGGGGCAGCAAGAAGCAGTAAACCAAATATCAAAGTGAAGCAGACTTTCCTAGATTTTAATAGAGTTTATGGCTCTTCAAACTCGGGTATTATAAATGAGGATGAATAAACTTAACTTTCAAATTCTGTCCTTCATTATGCTCTTCCCCATTCTGGAACACTGACACTGTACTTTAGGACTGGCTTCAGGAATCCACAAGGTTGGGACTCATTTCGTATGATGACCAAGCTGTTACCAACACGGATGGTGTCCCACTTTGGTATCTTCAAATGAATTAGTGAGTAAGGATCGTAAACATTTGTGTCGGGATTGTTTGTAATGGAACAAGCATTCCGAGTTTGTATTTTAGACACTTGAACCTCCGAGACCTAGTTTGTTCAGTTGTTCACAGTGGTTTTTAATAGCAGCTCTCCAGTGTAAAGGACCCCGAAATACCAGACTTCTGACTGTTCCCCCAGGTGGCCTGACCGGCCACGAAGCGTGAAAGCAAGGGACACGGGACTTGGGATGTAGTCCTCTGAGAAATATTTGGCCAGTTGCAGCATGTAAATAAATAGATCAACCAACCCACCATTAACAAGCATATTTCAGGGTTTGGTTTATAGATCTGTTTAAAACCCCAAGCCACTGCTTATAAACTGCGAGGTAGCCTTGTTTTCCAACACTTTCCCTGTCGCGATGCCACCGTTTTGTTTAGTTTGATCTGCCGGTCTTGCTTTCTTGAATTTGGTTTGATCATTATCTTTCTAAGAAGACTTCTTGTCAGCCCACTTTATTTATTTATTTTTTTTAAAGATTTTATTTATTTATTTGACAGAGATAGAGACAGCCAGCGAGAGAGGGAACACAAGCAGGGGGAGTGGGAGAGGAAGAAGCAGGCTCATAGCAGAGGAGCCTGATGTGGGGCTCGATCCCACAACGCCAGGATCACGCCCTGAGCCGAAGGCAGATGCTTAGCCGCTGTGCCACCCAGGCGCCCCTCTTGTCAGCCCACTTTAAATAAAAGATCCTCACCGAACCCGTTATCTTGCAAAACTTAAAATGTTGACACCGTATGTTCTGTCTCATCTTCTGTCATCCCTCCGACTTCCTTCCTCCTTCTCTTCCTAAGTTTGGCAAAAGACAGAGGAGAGAGGATTCAGCTTCCTTATCCATCACCCAGGCTGTGGGGGGCGTCTGGGGGACATACTGATAATGGTATTGAGAGTGGAGAAGCCTCCCTTTAATCCGTCGTGACTTTGGAGAAGCCAACAGTGTTAGGCAGGGAGGTCTGACCCCTGTTGTTCGCTTCATGATTCAGACAAGGATTGATGGCGTGTCTGTTCCTGCCTGACGGAGTTTTTGGTAGGTAGAGGACAGGAGTAACACTTCACTATGTGATCTCTGGGTCTCAAGGCATTTTCAGCCTTCCCCGGATTTAGTTCCTGCAAGGAGAGAATACTGCAGTAGGAAAGTTCCATGAGGCTTGTAAGTGAGCGGGGAGGAAAGCCCATCTCCCTCGTGCCTTTCTGCGATCTTAGCTGAGACCCCTGTAAGGAAAGATTAAGAAGGGCAAAACAACCGGATTTTGTTAACACGTTTACCTCCGGTGTTACCTCGGGAGACACCCCGGGAAAGATGAGTAACTGTTGAGGAGGCTTCGAAGTCCAGCTCACACAGCTTTTGAACCAAGGACAATAAATCCGTGGTGAAAAGACGTAACAAAGGGAAGGCAGATTCAGGCCAAGTGCGCTCGGAAGCAAAGCAGGGTCGGGCCTGGTTAGTACTTGGATGGCAGATTCAGGCCAAGCGCGGAGATAAAAGTTGGTCAGTCAAGTTTGCGATGTGACTGCCAGGGTGCTAGGCTCTAAAGTTGTCTCTGCGGATTAACCTTTGTCTTTCCCGGTAGAGAGGGAAGAAGGGACCTCTTTGTAATCTTCTGTCCTGCTTCTAGGCAGGTAGGGGGGAGGGCAGAGAACTTTTTGGGAATCTGCTTCTTCTCATTTGCTTTCAGCTCGCAGTCACCCGTAGGCCGAAGTGGCAGAGTTTGGGGTGGTGTCATCTGCCACCCTTCACCTCCATCTTTTTGTTCACAGTCCTTTGGTTTGGATGTCGGCAGGCGCAGAACTGCTAGGAGTACAAGGGAGATGAAGCCAGGTTAGCTGTGCCGTGTAAGCGGGATTCCAGGCACGGGCAGGACCGGGTTAAAGACAGTGACGCTGGAGGAACGCCAGCCAACAACTTTGAAATCTCTTTACACAAGACGGAAAAGCCCGTGCGCAGGCCCGTGCACACACACTTTAGGTTGTGGACTACAGTGTCACTTCGGAGTCAAGCAGGCGATAGTCCCTTTGTGGTTTATTTCTTCAGAATGTCACTGAGCTCCAGTCTTGCCCCTCGCACTCTGGCTTGTCCAAAACCAGAATGGTGAGTGTTAAGTGTCCGGGGCGCTCTTACTTGTCCTCATAAACGATGAGTCTGACTCACACCGGATGCCACGGCTTCTTAATTCTTCGTCTGACACTGACAACCAAACTCCCTCATTTAGCTGAAAATGTTGGCTGTCACAGAGCCAGAGATTGCAGACTGAACCTCCAAGACAGAATGTGGGATGTTGCTTTCTAGCACCTACTGCAAGATAACTGTCGCTCGGTTCCTAACCTGGTCTTACCTGTCATGGGCAAAGCCGTCGCTTTGATCAGCTATGGAAATGAGACTCGTTTTCCCTTCATCCCAGTCCGTCACCACGTGATGCAATCACCTAGCAAGAGACTGTCCTCAGTTGGAATAACAATTGAACACAACTACCTGCCGTACAAATTCTTCAAGGCGTCTCCAACATATCCAAGGCAAGGACACTGTTGAAAATAGAAAACGAAACAAAGAAGGCCCCGCTGGGATTCGAACCCAGGATCTCCTGTTTACTAGACAGGCGCTTTGACCAGCTAAGCCACAGAGCCCCTTTTTGCATTTATGTTCAATTATATCATATTTATACCATTTTCTGTGAAATGTGGCAGTTTGTCAGAAATTTACTTGATTCCATGACAAAGAGAAGGTATCTGTGTTTCTGAGCGTTTATGAAAACAGAAACTTCAACATTTAGAAAATGCATTCTTCAATGCAAAGTTTAAAATTTTAAATTAAAAAAAAAAGGGTTAAATTCCTATTTCATGGTGACTATCGCCATCTAGAGGAAATGTTGGATATTGCAGCACCTTCTAATTTTGTTTCTGCTTCAATCCACTCATTTTGTCCACAAATGTTGAGTCACTAATGTATGTACTTTTCTAGGTACTTTTCTAGGTATTGAAGATAGAACGGCAAACGAAAAGCAAACGAAACTTTCTTTCCTTATAGAATTTGTATTCTAGAGGGAGGTCAGGAAAGCAAGTGTAAACAATTTGCCCTAACCTCTACCCCCCCCCCCCAAACAACAATGCGGGGTGGAAGAACTAATCCCACCACCGCCAGGTCACGAACCCACAGTGCTACCTTCTGAGCTAATTTTGTGCATTTGAACAAGACTACTGTGCTTCCTTCTATTTTATCTGGTTGGCTCAAGCAAGCAAGCGGGGCTGAGGACGCACTGATGGAGAGGAGATGTGCAGCCACCCCACTTCCAACTTGCCCAAACCAGGCAATGTCAGGCCCCTTCTTTCACAGTTTGGAGCCCCACAGATGTGCTCAGCGTGGAGTTCCAAGGAGGAAACTTCACTTCGGGCACAGTCTCGTTCTGTTCATTGACCGCTGGGTTAACACTGAGTTGATGTCAGTCTTCGTCAAGACAGAGAAACTGAGTGGAGGATACAGAAAAGTCAGGAGAAAAGTGGGGTACAGTGTGATAAGTAACCCCCACGGGATGCGGGGTGGGGGGGATCTGGGCTTGGTCAAGGAGGGGCTTAGCCAAGTCACATGACCTCTCCTGGGACAAGTTCTGCCTCAGGTGTTGGAAAAGCAGATGGGGTTGTGGCCGGTGTGGCCTGCATGCAGCCCAGCCCGGGGGAGGAACAGATGGGCCCATCAGCCTGAGGTGTTTAGGTACCCACCCTGTGCTTTGTGAGTGACGAGGGCCTGTGCATTCACCGGGCATCCACAAAGGGCAAGACTCTGGCGTGGTGAGAAATCACTTGGGAGACTTCCTTGGGACAGAGCCTCTGTATACCTGCTTTCCTCTGGACATCTCCACCCCTCCGGGCCAGCCCACCCTGTATCTGACCTATTTGCCCTTTCTTACAACACTTCAAGGTTTATGTATTCCCTTTGTCCCCAGGTCCTGCTGCCTTCCTCTCCTTATATAAGCTAATTTGTTTATTGTACATCATTTTGACATGTATTTTTTGTAAAGTTGACATTGCGTGCACATATATTATAAATTTACATAAATGGTATATTATGTATTTTTATGTCTTTTAAAAACACTATGACTTTAAGATCCATCAAAATTGTCCCACGTCTACCTAAGTCATGACTTTTGACTGCTGTATAAAATCCCCTGGTGGGCACTCACGATGTGTTTCCTCTCTTCTGTCCCAATGGTGGACTCACAGGTTGCCTCCACTGTCTCCCGATTCCAAATAACACTGCCTTTTCATCCACCCCCTTTATGTCCGTGTTTGCCAATTTCCCTGGGCTGTAGGAGCAGAATGGCTAACTAGTCCCAGTCTATTCTCCAGTCCACACCCCACCAGCTGTGCATGCCCTGTTATCCTTGTCCACACTCAACACTATTCGGCTTTCTACTTTGTAATCTAACATGAGTAATGAATCTCATCATTTTTTTAAAATTTGCATTTATGCTTTCTAGGGATTTTGAGCATCTGTTTATATGCCTGTTGGCCACTGGCACAGCGTCTTATGACATCGACTCTTTTCTTACAATTTGCCTGTTCTTACTGAAGTTGGTGTGTCTTTGACGTGGACGCACAGGGGTATATTGTATATTGTGGCTGTTGGGCTACTGTGAATTTTAGATCTTGCAGTATCATCTCCCCTTGTGTTACCTGTCTGTTGACTTGTCAGTGGAGGAACTTAATGACAGATGTTGTTAAGGATTTTTCTCCTCCCTACCCCATGGTTTGTACTTTTGAGGTTACGCTTAAAGGGTCTTTCTCTGTTACTAAGTTAAAAAATGTTCTCTCTAAAAAACAAAATATGTGTAGATTTTCTTTTTCACATTTGAGATGTTGGTCCATCGAATACTCTAGATAAGTGTGTTGGTTTTTTATATGACAGTCTATCAGAACTGTCTCTTCTGGTTCTCAAACTTTGGTTTGGTAAGGGTCTCCAAGATGTGTGATCGCTCATGTGGTGTCCTTTATCTTACCCTCTTCACATTTCCATGCAATTACGTATTTAATAAAATCATTTTTCCTGTTAGAATATCTATCTGCAAGGTCAGGGAGAATCCAGTTATTTCCTAATGCCCTGTATGAATCATAACATGGAAATAATATATTTTAATAAAACAATTGTTCAAATTATATTTTATGAATTTCCCATCAGATAACC
The DNA here is from genome assembly GCF_017311325.1 of Ursus maritimus. Taxonomy (NCBI): domain Eukaryota; kingdom Metazoa; phylum Chordata; class Mammalia; order Carnivora; family Ursidae; genus Ursus; species Ursus maritimus. Next base: position 9,282,060 of record NW_024425564.1, read on the forward strand.
TTCCATAGATTTGTCTTGTGTTTATATTCTTGTAAGCCTGGGCCTATGTTTCATGGACCTATAAAGTCAATCCTAGGTTCCCCAAACTGTAAGCAAGTATTTTGGATCTTACAAGAAAAAGATAGGAGAATACGGATTCTGAGTTGCTGGGATGGATGAATGGGCAAGGTGCTGAACTTAAAGTTTGGGTGAGCCCACCCTTGCTTGTGGCAAATAATCTTATCTTCTAATTTTTCCTCTTCAATATGAACTGGAAACCCCTCTTGTTGGTTCCAGAAAACCTATGGATTTCTATTTTGCAGTCAGGCCATTTGATTATTTTTCTCTCTCCTGTAATCCCGCATTTTACCACCAGAGCTTGGAAACAAATCCTATGAGACCGTGTTTAATAGGCACATGATTGGACCTTCCCACCATGGTCTCAGCCCACCATGGATTTGGCATCACTGCTCACGGTCATCAGTTTCTAAGTCTACTGTAATTTTATCCTCAACAAAAACGTGAGCTGAGAAGACGGTGCGAGACACACAAAAGGATTATGTGGCCCATAAACAACGTCCTCGGCCTAGTGGCCTGACTTTCAAAGGGCTCCTAACTCTTCACGAAGGCTCTGGAGAGCAAGGGCCCAGAGTTTGAAGGAGACCCTCAGACCCATATTGTGTCTGAGGAAAGAGGAGACAGAAAGAGAGAGAGATTGTGTAAGGGAGGTAAAATTTCTCTTCTAGGCTTTTGGGGTTTCTGGCTGGGCCTAAGAATTAAACGGACATAAAACAAATTAGTAGGAGAAATACACATTTCAGTAAGTAATTTTTACATGGCCGTGGGAGCCGTCACAAGAAAACAAAGGCTGGAAGGAGCAGTCAGGGCCCCTTGCTACTAGGTTGGGCTAACGGTGTGAAAATGGGACGAGACAAAGCGGTTGGGAGAGGGCAGTTAACTGTGGACGGGTGACCAGGAAGACAAGGGTTAGTTTCACCAGGGTTTTGGTGCAGATTTCTCTTGGCCTGGACGCCCTGGCTCTGGCGATAAGAAGGCTTCCTTCCTCCCGGACAGGGAGGGGCTCCTTTCGCAGGGGGATTTTACCTCCTGCTTTCAGGAACAAAAAGGAAGGTCAAGAGTGCTCTTTCTTCCACCTGCTGTTTTTCAAGTGCCTTTAACTCAAAATAATCAATATGCCAGAGCTGCATATTTTGGGGTGGCATGCTCTGAACCCCGATAGTTGAAAACGTTTATTTGTGCCCCATCTTGATGCATACATATCCTAAGCTTAATCCCAGCTCTGACCCAACCGCAAATGAAGGGAGGTCAGGACAGCGCCGCTCACTCGTCTGTAATTTCCCGGACCTGAAGGCGGGTGTTTGCCGGCACGTCCGGTGCAGGTGCGCGCGCGGTTTAAACCGCAGCTCCTGCGCGGGGCGTGGCACGTGGCCGGCGCTCGAAGTACCTGGTCTCGGGAGGAAGGGGCGCGTGGGCCGCAGTCTGGGGGTGGCTCAGGGCGCACGCCAAGAGCGCGGCTTTACCGGAGTTGCTCTGGCGCGTTCACGGCCGGCGTTACTTGGGGCTGTTCCAGGCTCGTGCGCGGCCCGGACGCGCCAGGAGCGCAGTGACAGGTTTCCCGGTGTTTAAACAGGGTCGCCCACCTTTCTGTTGGGTAATTAGCAGCAGTTGTTCGACGTGTTTGTGCAGAAGCTTTTGTATTCGGCGACATGCAGGTGCCCGTCAGCTTGCGGTTCCATAGTGTAGTGGTTATCACGTCTGCTTTACACGCAGAAGGTCCTGGGTTCGATCCCCAGTGGAACCAGCGGCGGCAGCGTTTCCTTTTCTGCCCCTGCTCGAAGGCAAACGGAGCGGGTTTGCTTTGGATTTTATTCTCAGTGCTTTGCTTTCCTTTTCCTTTTCTTTCTTTCTTTCTCTCTCTTTTCTTTTTTAAGTTAAGGTTTCTGAGAGTGCTGATAGAAACAGGCTGGCGGACAGTTCTGGGCGATGCGCCTTCCTCCGCCGCACAGCTGCGGGCTGTCGTCCCAGAAAAACGGTCTTGTCCGTGCCACGTCCAGCCGCCGTGAGGGGCAGGAGGAAGCCTGCGTGCTCCAGACGCGGATTCCCGCACCACGACAGCGAGCGCCTCACCTGCCCGAATTCCTACGACCGTCCACCTGGGCGAGGGGCGGGGCCGGGGCCGGGGTGCGGTCGGGAGGGGCAGCCTGGGCCTGGGGTAGCGACACAGCGCAGGTGCCTGGTCTGGGGGCGCTGCACGCGGCCCTGCGGTTCTGCGCCGGACACAGGGCCGTGTGCAAGGATGCGGACCCGCACCCTGAGCCCTCCCGGCCGTCTTCAGGGCCTCTTCCCGATCCCAGGGAACCGTGCCATCGAAGGTCCGAGCTGCCCGTCACCTTTCCAGGGTCCTGCTCTTACCTCGGAATAGAAAAAGTCAGAATTGTCACATATTCGAAGACTGTATTACAGAAAGGTACTAAAAACACAGAAACAAAAAGCAACTTGGACGGAACAGGCCGAGAACACACTGATGCACTCGGAGAGGTGGGGCACAGCACTGAAAACCCAAACAACAGCTCTGCGTATCTCTCTACAGAAGGGAAGAGGCTTCTGTAAAACGAAAAGATATTATCAGAAAGGAAAAATTCAACAAGTAGATCAGAAAGTGTGGTGATATTCTGGAATGTGAAGCAGAAACAGTGCTGAAGGAGAGAAAAAAATTATAGTGGAGGAAAAGACAAGGGAATGTGTAGTAGCTAAATACTATTACTTCTAAAAATAAATAATAGGGAAAATGCAAGGAAGACAAACTTCAAAAAATCAGGTATACAATCACAACCCTAAAAAAAAATTCTAGGCAGCCAGGAATCACTGAATATTCAGTCAAAAAGATAAAAATATTCTGATCCTTGACTATTGAGGAAACAGAAAAGAACATAAAATCTTCTAGAGAGGGGGAAAGACAAGTCACAAAAAGGATCAGTTAACCAAACAGCTGATTTTTCAAGGTTGACACCCGGGAGCTAGAAGACAACGAAGCAATGGTCTCCAGGCCTGAAGAAGATGAACTCTGCCCTCGATTCTATGTGAAACCCAAGTATCCATCAAGTGCGAACATAAAAGAGAGACATTTTCAAATGTACGTTGCCTTGTAAAATTTACCTTTAGTTCTCCCTTCCCCAGGATCTCTGTAAAAGTGAAGTGTCAGTTGAGGTGAGTAGGGTGACTTGAGACGCAGAAAGTACGAGAGAGAAATGCAGCGTAGGAGACGAGCGAGGGATAGGCCAAGATGAGAGCAGCAGCATGTGTTCGCGGTGCTGAGGACGCCAGACTCGCAAGAGTTCAGGAAAGTCTGGGGAAGACAAATTCAAGGAGGTGAGAAGTGGAGAGCAGCTCGGACGTGGGTAGACATCCTCAAACGAGATTTCAATAACCGGGGGATGAATTTGGGGTTGAAATAATAAGGTCTATTGGAAACTGTGCAAATAAAAATAACATTACTCACTCCATGTGGGAGGGGCATTCATTGTCTGTTAGGACGATTTAAATTGGAAAGGAATAGATAAGGAAAGAAAAGGATAAATACGGAATCGTTAGTTGCTGATGATATGATATCTACAGAGAAAACAGAATTGATAAGTGTTTAAGATCAATAAATGAGTTTAGCACAGTTGCAAGATACTGCTCGTAATCTTAATTCAGAAGCAGACAGAAAATTAGGCTTGAGAAATTATACCTAAGAATTAATCTGACAAATTATGTATAGTATTTACGCAAGAATTACAAAATATTATGGAAAGATCAAAAACTGCTTAAGTAAATACAGAGATACTCCGTATTAATGAGAGCAAAAGCTTTATAAAATAAACGTGTAAACTTTCTTTAAGATTATAATATATATTAAGTGAGAGTTCAATCAGAATACTAGCACTGGGAAGGACTAGAGAGCTTTGGCAAGCTAAATCATTTTTAAAAAGAAGGTAGAACTGCTTTCTCTTTCTTTTTTTTTTTTAAAGATTTTTAAAAATTTATTTATTTGAGAGAAAGAGCAAACATGAATGGGGGAGGGCAGAGGGAGATGGAGAAGCAGGCTGGGAGCCTGATGCAGGACTCAATCCCAGGACCCTGGGATCATGACCCAAGTGGAAGGCAGGTGCTTAACTGACTGAGCCACCCAGGCGCCCCTGAACTGCTTTCTCCTGTAAATATTACATGTGCTGCAAAGGATAACGATGAATATATATGGTATTTTTGGAGAGGTATATGAATAAGCCAATGAAACAGAATGGATGGCACAATATAGACCAAAGCAAATAATGAAACCATTGAATCTGACCGAGGGGGCAGGGCAGGGCAGAGGGCAACGTCAACTGTTCTTTAAGTATTACGGACTCAATTATCCATATTTGGGGACAAAAAAATCCAAACTTTAAAATATACATAAAAATGAATTATAGGCAGATCACAGGCTGAAATGCGAAAAGCAAAGATTTTAGCTATTAAGGCAGAGGAGGAGAATTGCTAAAAACTCTTTCTCAGCTCTGGGTCTACCAGGAGCCGTGGGGGAGAAACCAAAGCACGTGTGTCACGTGGTCTCTGCTCATGGGGACCTGCTTACCTGCTGTGCTCCGATCGGGCGTGCGGTTGGCCCTCTCCTTCTGCAGCCTCTGTGCATAGGAGTCCATCCTGCCCTGGGCCTCCCACTTAAAGGGAAGACCAAGAAGGCTGGAGAACAGAGAGCAGCAGGCCTGCCTCCGGAGGCCTGTAGGGGTTAAGATCCCAGTTTTATTCCTTAGCCAAGTGGGGGGCTGTTGCTTCTGATTCCCGGCGCTGGGGCCCAGAGCTTCTGCTCCTGCCGGGCTCATCCCAAGGCCAGCACCTCTACACGTCTTAAGCTTTCTCGACTGACTGTTCTTTGGGAGGTCCTGGAGGAAAAGCCCCTCGTTTCCCTGTTGAAAAGCTTTCCAAGACACGAGCAGCCGTGCCGGCGTAAAGGAGACGCGAGAGTGGTCTGCGTCGGGACAGATGGCTGCACGCTGGGGAGACAGGAATACTCCAAGCCCTGCCTAGCATGCTCCCTCTGGGTTTCTGCTCAGATTAAGAGAAAGTTTCTTGGACGTAAATCCTTCCTTTTCCTGTTTCCCTGACTTGTGGCCCTTCTTCCCACGATCTGCCTTTCTCCAAGACCTCTCTCTGTGCCTTCCCCAAATGGAGAGCCTGTTACGGCAAACATTTTGGCCGTGACCAGCGTTGTCAATAGGCTAGCTGAAATCTTGAAATCAACCTTAATCTTGAGGATGGACCAAACTCTGCCTGTCATGGTGGGAATCAGCTCGTCACCATCAGAATCGCACGAGATTGCAGTCATTGAAAAAGAATGCTGAGTTTTGTGCCGGTGTTTGCAACATCATGCTGCACAAAGGCCTTCTTCCGTAGAAGGAGCGATGCAATTTCTTCATTTAACAGTAAGCACAACGGCGTATTGGGTCACGTGTTTGTACCTCAGCAAGCTAGTGGTGTCGTGCGTATCAGGCCCTTAAAGCCTTAGAACAGTTGTAGCAAGTGGTAATTCTCATCACCATCCACTGAGAGATGAGGGTGACGAGGCACCGAGAGATTTAGAAGCCAGATCGTGAATGCCGCAAAGGGGGCAGCTTTCTCTCTCCCAGACCCATATTCACGCATTCATAAAAGGATACCCGGAAACTGCAAAGTTTTTGTCCCATAATTCCCCTGCTCGGTTTATACCAGATTTGCTACTGATGCTTATTCAAAGCTACGCATATACCCGTGAGCCAGAGACCTGGATACATCTAACATAGGCACGTGCTTGGTGCCGAGTACCCTTTGGTCCATGCCAAGCAAGCTCTCTACTTTCTGAGCAAATCCAGAGTATCGGTCTTTACCCCCTCACTCACCTGGCGCTACAGGTTAATTCAGTGCCAGATTTAGGACCCTAACCCTCTTATGAAGAGGTAGCCTCTAGGCCATAGTCTGTGACTTCCTGTGACTCAGGCCAGTAGGAGTGGAAGGCAATGTGTGCAAGATTCAGGGGTTTGTCTCTGTTCTAAATCAGACTTTCCTCGTTCACTGGTGGCAAGAGAATCGACAGGAACCGAAACTTCTGGATCAATACATACGTGATTCCTGTCCTCACCCATGGAAAACTGATTAGAAATAACACACATAAAAGTAGATGTGATACAGGTGACACAATAGTGGCGTGAAACCGCTGGGGCCACCAGAGGGATGACAGCGAAAGTGTAAGCCACTTCAGCCCAGTTACAGTATCTCTGAAGATTTGCTGGTGCAAGTTTCAGAATCTGTGTCAGACTAGTGGGGAAGGAATGGGGACTAGTTCAGCCTTAAGAAGGGAAGGCTTTTGAAAATCGAAGATCTTCATGCTAGAATTTCTTAATAAGCTGCTAAAAATATGAGAAAGAAGACAGAAGACAGTATTTGTGGGGCCTTTGATATCTGCAAGGCCCTGGGGCGATGAGACACCACTTGTGTTGGGAGAAGGAGGCTTCTGGAAGTTTGGTGGGGGTCTGCTTGTCTCCTTCCAGCCGCCTCCCACCTCAGGTCCACTCTCCCCTCCACCCACCTTACCCGGTCCACCTGCCCCTTTCTAAATCGCTCTGCAAGCTGAAGAGGCTAGATATCTTCTGAGCCATAATGTTGTCCTCCAAAAGTTTTCCCCATTTTCTGCAGAGGTTTCCAATTTCTTAGCACTGGCCCAGCCACCAACCGCGGGATGTGCGATTTCTAATTAGGCCTGTGTGCGCTCGGAGAGGTCGCCAGTCAACCTGGGTGTGCAGCTGGACAGTCATTCCCTCGCGTGTGAAAGGAAAAGATTTCTAGGTTTATTTTTATTACCTCCGTTTCTCCTTGGGACCTCCAGCCAGGGCCAACAGGACTGTGGGGCTTGGGAATGGTTGGGGAGAGAAGCACAAAAACAGAGACACACACACCCCGGGAGGCCGGACTGGTGGTGGAGGGCGCCTCCGGCGTCTCTGGCTGTTGGAAAAGGAGGGGCTCCTGCCGTGACTCGGATTCGAACCGAGGTTGCTGCGGCCACAACGCAGAGTACTAACCACTATACGATCACGGCGCGCCACCGGGAGTCGCCGGCCGCGGGCCCTGCCGTCCTCCCCTGTCAGCAACACCTGCTCCTGTCGTCCCAAGACCCCTGCGCTCTGTCCTTCCTCGGAACTGCCCACCCGGGGGCGGCCTCGTCCTCCTCCTCCCCAGGATTTCGCTTCTGGCAAACAAACCAAAGGGGAGAGAAGCAGGTTTGCCCGCATGGACCTGACCGGCCTTGGCGGCTCCTCGCCCGGGGTGCGAACACCCCCGAACCCACCACCCTCACGTCCGCTCCCAGCCACTTCAAAATGCTCGGTCCTCTGACCTCTGGCCCCAGGCTGGAGAGGCGCTGCTTCGAAGAGAACCTTCCCGGCGCCCATTTGTGGCCAAACTGGGAATGTGCGGGGGCTTGGAGCGCAGGCGGGGGCCGGTCCGGAGCCGCGCACCTGCGGAGGCCGGGAAGCCGGGAGGCCGGGTGGGCCTCGGCCCGCAGCCCGCGCTGCGCACCGGCTCCGCCGCGTTAGGACCTCTCTGTTGGGCCCACCTGGGTCACCAGAACCCCGGGGAGAACGGCGCGCTGCTCGTGCGGCCCGGCAGATGCACGGGACGCCCCTGCCCCCGCGGGCTGCTCTTTACCGGCTAGACTGGCAAGCTTCCGTCCGTCCGGGACGCTGCTCGCGGCCTCCGCCACCACGCACTCCTGCCAGTCGAGGTGAATTGTGTTTCCTCTGTCCCGCGATCCTTTCTTCCTCCTCCTTCGACGTCCCTGACTATGACGTCCGACCTCATGACATATGATAACTGCCGTGACTTGAATTAAGGGCAGTCTGCGCTCCCCTCCCCGCCCCCCGTGCCCCAAGGAGAAGTGACTGTAGTGTCCAGTAGTTCCGCTCCGGGCTCCACTTCCAGGAGGCTCTGCGTGAGTGTCGCTTGGCCGCAGGACGAGTGGTGGGCAGGGAGTGCAGATCCGTGCTTTCGGAAAGCAACTTCTCCCAACAGCCAGTGGCCGGCCCGAAGCCTGGTTTTATCGTGTGTGGACCACGGGTGCCCGGGTTAGGGCCGCCGGTGGGAAAAAATCCATAGAAAATGCAAGCAAAGCAGTTCAGAAGTCCCTCGACCGCTGTCTGGACAACGCTTCTCCGCAGAGCCGAAGGCGGCGTGTCTCCTTCCGAGAGCGTCTTTGTCTGTTTTCTTCTAGATCACACAAAGCCGCCCTAACTACAGGCAGGTTTCCCGAAGAACTACCTGCTACTCCTTCTGAGGTTTCCGATCCCGGAAGGGAGCTGGGGATGTTTCTGGTCTCCAGGACAGGAGCTCAGCGCGGCACAAGGGAGGGGAAGGCTGGAGGCGGCCCTCTGTTTCCTCTCCTTCCCTCAGGGACCTCCTCTCCGAGATCTAGAAAGCTGCTGTGGACACTCGTGCCCTTCAGCGTTCTCTGTTGGCCTTGTTTTTGGCAGTTGGACTGATCTGCGTGTGCTTCTCTCTGAGGAGAGGGGACAGCTAATCCCGTGTGTCCTGGTCCTCGGCATGGCCCCAGAGGTCGGCCTCTTTTCTTGTGCCTTTTACAGTTAAAGGCCTTCCTGAGGCTCTTGTCTGACACGTCACCAGGCTGGCCTAGGCCAAGCTACTAGCTCTACATTCACAACGCCAGGCGCTTACCTACTCCGGACAATCTTGCATTTTCTAGAAATAAATTTCAGAACGTTTCTCCTACGCAAGGGCATAGCTCTAGCAACTCTTCCTTCTCTCTCTCCTATATTATTAAAAAGCAAATCTCTATGGGAGCTTTCCTATCAGCATTCAAAGATGCTTTTATTTGCTTCATCTGGAAGGCGTGTTCCCTTGCTCCTCCTTCCCCTTTGAGCGACTGACGTCACTGGCCTTCCGGTTCACGGCCACAGTTTCCGAAACTGTCATCACACTGTCTTCTTTCATTGCATTGCTTTTACTGAATGGATTTCAGCCTGCCTGTCCCCAAACACTCCAGTTACGCGTTGATTGTTAGTCCTCCTCGAGCTCAAATTCCGGGCAGCACTTAACACAAGTGGCCGCTCCCTCCTCCGGAAACATTTCTTCATTTGCACCCCACTCCCTGGACTCTCGTCCCATTTCCTTAGCCCCCAGTGCTCAGTTTTATGTATCAGCTCATGCTTCCATCCTCAAGTCCTCAAGGCTCGGTCTCATTCTCTACTTTCTCTCATTTCCTTGGGGATTATATGGTTGTGCCCACACTCTGGGAGTTCAGCCAAGACCTCCACCCCAAACTCCGAGGTGATATTCAGCCTCTTGGTTGGTACCTCCCCCGGATGTCTGATAGATGTTTCACATTCAGTATGTCTGGAGCTGAATTCTTGATCTTTTCTGCAAACGTAAACTTTCTACTTCTCTCCACTTGATGCAAACGTTGGATGGATAGTAAGAGCCGAAGAGTAGATTACCGCACACTTGATCAGACACTGAAATCGAGTACCACTGCGCCGTCACACCTGATTCCCTGGGGGAAGAGAGGCAGTCACCATGATTTCTAGTTGCTTCTGGCAACAGTGGTGGGTTAGTTCTGGAGGGTGGAGGGGGGGAAATGACCACGGTAACACAGTACTCCTTCCCCCCAGGAGATGGATGGAACAACTCTAATATTCTCTCTTTGGGTAAACTGCTCTACTGAAAGGACATTTTGGAGACTAGTATGTTCGGGAAGGCTTCTGATTTATTCAGCAGTTGTGCCAGACCGAACCTGGCAATCCCTGACAATGCTTTCTAGTTCTTGTCTGATAATTTTATTAATTTGTAAACTTTTCAAGCAAACAAAGTAGGAGATTCAATGATTCTCCACAAAAATATCAATGAGTTTAGCAATTCTACCGTGAATAGAAGGAGGTTAGCTTTTGAAAGGTCAAACAACATTCATTTGCACAACTGATTTTACCCTCAAAGCTCTTTTATATTTTCCTTTATATTATTCAAAGGAAGATCTGGGATCTTAAATTCATATACCGATGGCCAAGTGTGGATCTAGATATCAGTTGGGCATTCTTGTAAATAATTAAAACTCCTATCAGGTGCTTAAAATAGCACGTGTAGGATTGAGAGTCCCTGGTAAGTGAGGCCATGTCCATGAAGTTATAGTCTTTTGTCCTTTGTCAGGCATCCTCATTACCCATAACCATGTGTATTCTGAGATTTTGTCAGTATTAATTATCTGAATCATGCAGTTACTTTGGGGTATATATATTTGATTTGATATTAAATACTAGATTTGACCTTACAATTGTTCCCTATCCCCAGTGCATTACAATCACTCCATCTAGTAATAGGTACGAAGATGAGGGGGTAACGAGTGGAACACGGGGAAAAGTATATACTAACTGTGGTCCCCATTTTCAGGAATCTGCTACTGTAAACATAACTTGAATAACTAAATCTAGTTTTATCCTTTCTCATTGGGTATTTATTAATGCAAATCTGATCGTGATACTCCTCTGCTGAAATCTTCCAGCATCTTTTGAATATTCGCACCCAAGTTTTGCACACTTTAGACCAAAGTATGTAAGACCAGGTAGTTGTGTGTGGGGTGTGTGTTTGAGTAGATAATATCCTGATTGACAGATTTATCTCTTACAAATTGAGAATCTGATTAAAGAAATAACACTGTACTTTCTCGTCTTACTCAGTTGGAGATGGTATGACAAATACCATAGCCTGGGTGGCTTAAATAACAAATGTTAGAGTAGATAGTGAGGCTCTAACAGGATGCCCGGAGGCCAGCAAGGAGGTGGCCATGGCCAGCTGTGGGGAAGGTCAGTGGCCTGTCCTGGCCGCATCCACGAGCAGCCGGATCCCACCAGACAGGCCCATGATGGCGGCGCCTCAACAGGAAACCCCTGAGCGAGTGAGGAGGAAAAAGCGGGAAGCCCTGCTTCCGGCCCCACATAACAAATACTCAGCCCCCTAGTTCACAGCTGTCAGTAAAGGATAGGAACCCAGCTCCTGGGGCACAGCTCTCTCTTTCTCTCTTGAGCTGCCTGCTCTCCTATCTTGAGAGTGTTGCTTTTTGCTTTAATAAACTTTCCTGCTTCTGTCACGTGTCCCCTGTGTACATGTCTGTCCTTGAATTCCTTCTCAGGAGAAGACCAAGAGAACCTTCATGGACTCCTTTGGGTCTGGCTGGGTCGAGTCCCTAGGATCTCCCCAGTTCACCCTGCAACACAGTTATTTTTCAGAGTTCTGGAGTCTAGAAAGTGCAAGATCAAGGAGCCGGCAGATTCGGCGTCTGCTCAGGGCCTGTTTCCTGGCACGTAGGGGTCCCCATCTCGCTGTGGCCCCTGTGATTTGTTTGTGGGCTGCGGGGAGGGAGGTGTTCTGGTCTCCTCTTATAAGAGCGCTGATCTCAAGTCTCATCATGGGGATTCGATCCTTATAACCTCTCTTTAAAGGCTCCCTCTCCTCTCATTTGGGCCTCAACTCTTCATTTTGAAGCTTTCACCTAATGGTGCAAAGCTGGATTCTTCCCAGTAGTGGATACGTGAAATGATTTGCTGGATGTGGAGAAAGGAGAGCAGGCCAGTGGGAGATCGTCTCGTAGTTCCTACAGTGGTTTTGTATCACCTTCCATCTGCAAGGATGGAAGCATCTAAGACTGTTACAGGAGCCTATAACATTAGTAAAGATTTTCAGAAAGTCTGTAGATTTTCTCATTTCTCTAAAAAGAAAACACATCCCTTTTGAATTCTCTGGTGAAGGTAGTTAATGCTAGCTATAGATGCTAAAAAGTAAGTTTTACAAATATTATCATAGGCACAATGTTGATACTTACATTCATGTTACTGTATGACACAGACATAAAAATGTGGTGTCCAGATTCCCTCCCTGCCCCCCAAGGAAAGATGGGCTGTCCAGCTGCGGAGTGAGTGCCGTCCGAAGCTGGGCAGCCGCTGAGCTCCCTCGGGCTTTCTGGAGCGACAGAGCTTACCCCACTCAAGGTCACGCCCTTGCCCCGGGCAGCCCACAGCCCGGACGGAGCAAAGTGGGGCTACAAAGAATGCTCCAGGGGGATTTTCACCAGGCGTGGGGCATCGCTGGCAGGCAACCCAGGCGTCAGAGCTCCCACGTTTGTCTGCCTTGAGCACAGTCTGACATTCTCTGTCCCATCCTCATTCCTCTTCCTCCTTTCACAGCTGTTGGTCCCTAATCACATCTTGCGCCCTAAACTCCGTCTCAGCATCTGCTCCCAGAGAACCTAACCTGCGTGGCTATGTCACCATAATCTTTTTCCTGGGTCTCTTGTATTTTATTCTTGTTTTATTCAATAGGGCTTCTGTAAGCAAAGACTAGGAGTAGTGTAGGGGCCCAGGACAGGCCGCCCCAAAGTGCACCACAGGGCATAGTGATTATTTTGAATGGAAGCTACTCGGGAAACAGCAGGTGCAAGGACATCACACCCTTTTCTGTCCCCCTGAAAGAAGGAAACAGATCTCTCCTATGAAAGACACCCTCCCAGGACTGAAAAGTAAGACATCCTTATCACCAGAAAGAGGAAATTAAGAGCAAAGAAGGCTCTAGAAACAAACCTTGTTACTTCTTTAATAATCTACTACCTCAGCCCAACTTTTACTAAGAATTCTTTACTAATTCAGGCTCCCAAGCATCTGCTTTCTTTATCCTGTCAAGTCCTCACTTTTTTTGGGGGGGGGGGTCGTCTCTATCTAAAATGTATAAAAGCTGCCTGCTTTGATCATTCTTTCAGGTCTCAATTTCATTACTGGGCCTCCCACGCACAAAATAAAACTTTTTTTCTCCTGTTAACCTGTCTCATGTCAATTTAATTCTTAGTCCTGCTAGAAGAAACTCAGACAGAGGAAACTTTCTTCCTTCCATTCAGCAGCAAATAAACCTGTGTGTTGGATTATAAACCGTGCTCCTAAATCTTTTTTTGTGAACCACACGATAAAGTTAATACTACTTTTATAGTGTTTTTTTTTTTTTAAAGGGGGTTGGAGTCCATAGATTTTCACATCTAGCTGACTTGTATTATCAAATTTATTACCTCAGACATCAGGACTGCTATGGCTTGTGATTACTCATACACACTAATTTACACACCCTACAAAGTCTTCTACCGTGCTCCCCACCTCCTACTTTTCTGTCATAGCTTTCAGGGCCTGCTGGCTGTTCCCAACAAAGGCCACACACGTTTTTTTGTCTTAAGGTCTTTGCATTTGCAGCCCCCTCTACTTGGAATTCTCCTCCCCTAATATATACCTGGCTCATCTCTTCTGATCTATGTAGGTCTCTGATGAGGTAACACCTTTAAATGAATTATCTACACTTACCTTATATCTAAAGTAGGAGTTCCCATTATGCTCTATACCTTCTCTATTTTCTTCATAGGATATTTATCACCTGACCCATTGTATGTTTACAGGTTTGTCTCCCCTGCCTAGAAGCAATTTTCATGGAGGCAGATATTCCAATTGCATCCATTGCTGTGTCCTGAGCAAATGTAAGTGAATTAAGCAAATACATGTGTTCTTAATTAATAGGATCATAATTAAAATGGTTTTAGGGATTTGCCCGTTTGGAACTTCTGAACTCCTAGCCTCGCCCGAGGATCTCCAAACTGTCCTTTCTGTAGGCCAGACTACGTCCAGGATTACCCATAGAGCTGTTCCTCCTTCTCCCCAAATAGAAACACTTTACAATATCATCACCAAGAAGTGAAAATGCAGATGTGTTGTCAGCTTTCTTTTTGAAACTATAGGTGGCTCTGAAAAGAGCCTTTGTTTTACAACGTCCCTAACCTTGCTCCTCCTTATTTGGCCTTGTGGTGGCTCTCGGTCTTCTTGGGCAGCAGCACGGCCTGGATGTTGGGCAGGACGCCGCCCTGCGCGATGGTCACCCGGCCCAACAGCTTGTTGAGCTCCTCGTCGTTGCGGATGGCCAGCTGCAGGTGGCGCGGGATGATGCGCGTCTTCTTGTTGTCGCGGGCCGCGTTGCCCGCCAGCTCCAGGATCTCGGCCGTCAGGTACTCCAGCACGGCCGCCAGGTACACGGGCGCGCCGGCCCCGACCCGCTCGGCGTAGTTGCCCTTGCGGAGCAGGCGGTGCACACGGCCCACCGGGAACTGGAGGCCGGCCCGCGAGGAGCGCGTCTTGGCCTTGGCGCGAGCCTTGCCGCCCTGCTTGCCGCGTCCGGACATCACGACCTTAACTGCACTGAAAGTAGGTACCGAAGCCAAAGCCCAAGCCTGGCACTTTTTATAACCCCTGAGCGCGAAAAAGAGGGTTTTGCATTGGTTAAATTTGGGGCTTTATATTAACCAATGAAAATGCAACGTTGGGACCCTTGCGTTCTGATTGGGCAGAACTAACGTATGACGTTGCCCTGAAGAGTCACCAATCAGATAGCGGATTGTAATTTACGCCTTATTTGCATAAGGGCTTCTATATAAAAGGGGCAAACGGCACTGTGCTCACCTTCTTTATCTTTTTTTTCTTTCTTTGGGCGCTTTTCGTGTTTTCCCGGCCATGCCCGAACCGGCCAAGTCGGCTCCGGCCCCGAAGAAGGGCTCCAAGAAGGCGGTGACCAAGGCGCAGAAGAAGGACGGCAGGAAGCGCAAGCGCAGCCGCAAGGAGAGCTACTCGGTGTACGTGTACAAGGTGCTGAAGCAGGTGCACCCCGACACCGGCATCTCGTCCAAGGCCATGGGCATCATGAACTCGTTCGTCAACGACATCTTCGAGCGCATCGCGGGCGAGGCGTCGCGCCTGGCTCATTACAACAAGCGCTCGACCATCACGTCCAGGGAGATCCAGACGGCCGTGCGCCTGCTGCTGCCCGGGGAGCTGGCCAAGCACGCCGTGTCCGAGGGCACCAAGGCCGTCACCAAGTACACCAGCGCCAAGTAGACTTCCCAAGTAAGCGTGTTTAAAACTTAACCCAAAGGCTCTTTTCAGAGCCACTAAGTTGTCGGCAATAGAGCTGCAAATACGCGATCAGAATTTGGCTTGGGTTCAGGCAGTTGCTTGGAGGCCATTGTGAGGATTCCATTGCACTGAGTAATGCGTGCCGTGCTCGTAACCGCCTTTGGCCAGAAGGAAACCGGATAGACCGTGCGGTGTCCGCTGTGTGTATGTAGTAAACAGCTCCCTTAACGGACGTTAACACAAGTGTGTGTTTGTGAGCACAAAAGGATTCCTGCCTCTGGCGCGAAAGTGGATCGTTTGGTTGTGTGCGAGAGCGGCTTCCTGTTTAAATCCTAACAGCCTGGTCTTAACGGCCTTCCTCCGTTGCGGTTCTAGTCTGCGTTTATATATTATGAATTTAGTCCCCAGTGATCTCCCGAAATCGGCCTTTTAGCTCAGCAGTTTTGTCACGTCCGAGGCGGTTCCGCATGGCGGAAGGGACATTAAGTTGGCAGAACAATGCTTTCATCCAGCTTTAAAAACTTGGCTTCTCCGGCGCATGGGATCCGGGCCATGCCAGACTACCGTGGGGAGAAGTCTGCAAAGAAAAGAAAAACCGCTTGTTCTCCTGAGCTAGGAAATGGAATACTAGGGCACACACACACAAAGATAACCTGGCTAACCTGGCCAGCTTTCTAGTTTGTCATACATACCGCTAGAGAGATAAGCGATGGGTGGTATAATGGGGAGAAACAAGGGCACATAAGTAACAGGTGGAATCTTGTGCCTCCAATAATTTGAGCAAATTAAAGTCTGTGCAACTGTTTGTACGAGAACATTGTTCTGAGCTTTGTGACTTTTAAGCTACTAAATTCTCTGCTCTCCAGAGAGAATATGAAATCTGTGTGAAAAGAGTGAGAGAATAAAAGTGACTTTCTCAGGCCCACAATCAGACCTACTGCAGAAGAGACTGGAATGACTGGATCAGATTGGGATAGTCAGAGGCACATCTTGTACCTGTCCTGGCACTTCCCACAGTTCTCCACTAAAGGAAGGAAGGACCAGGACTGCAACCCACTCTTTGTGATGGCTTCTCTAGCTGCCCACAGTGCTTAAAAGTTACAGGTGTGGGTTATAGAATATAACATTTGTGAGTTGGTTATTTGACTTGGCTGTCAGTACCTGTATTTTGCCATTTTAAAATGAGAATAATAAAACCTATTTCAGAAGATTATTTCATGAGAGAATCCATGGAAAATATTTAGCACAAATTTGAGTAAACTATTATAGGCATGGTTTCTGCTCTTTCACTCTACCTTTGTCTTTTATTAATGCCTTGCAAAGTTTAGGCTTTCGGTTAACCAATCATTGCTTATTGAGAGAATAGAAAGATCTGTCTGTTATCAGTAATTTCAGAA
This sequence comes from Ursus maritimus, assembly GCF_017311325.1. Taxonomy (NCBI): domain Eukaryota; kingdom Metazoa; phylum Chordata; class Mammalia; order Carnivora; family Ursidae; genus Ursus; species Ursus maritimus. The sequence goes on from NW_024425564.1 coordinate 9,298,456, forward strand.
AAGCCTTACTCTCCAAGCCAAATAATGAGATAAGCAGCCTAAATTTTTTTGTCTACTTACGCCTGCAGTTCTTTGGGGGAATTAAGGGAGAGGGAAATAACCCCTATAAGAATAGGCAGCATTTGCAAAAACTACCAAGAATATAAACACAGCATAATTAGATGTGACTCCAAAATAGCCCAAAAGCTTGTAAGAAACTAAGCTATTCTATTATAATCAGAGAAATGCAATTTAAATACACGAAGATTTAGTTTAGCAAACGCTGACTGGAAAAACATTTTAGTCTGCCCTTAGTGAAACGTTGAGGATGGGGAGTAACGGGAACTGAGTACCTGTGGAATATGGGGGTGTAAACTAGAAGTACAACCCTGGAAAGCAAGTTGCTCTTTTCGTGTTGAAAATACACAGACCGCAGTATCAAGCAATCCCACTCCTAGGTCCGCAACCCGAGAAGACGTACAGCCGTGTGCAATGCCCATAGCAGTGCGATTTGTACCAGGGGAGCACAGCAACTTGAATTTCTAGCGTAGAAATGGATATTTGTGTTTTGCAGCGTAGAGAGGTACATTTTCCAGGACCCCTGCGAGAGCTCTCTGCAACTCCTTAACAAACACCGCCGTTTTTCAAGGTTCCCAGTGAGTGGATCCTATTCCTTCGCTTAGACCCTTCGCTCTGACAATATACTCAACAGAAGGTTAGTGTTGGGCCCGGACCTTCACATCTAAGGCCTCCGGAGTCTTAAAACTTTTTTGACTCGACTAATGATCCAGGATTCACCAGATTCCATGCGATTCCACCCCGCAGCGAAAAGCCGTTGGTGAGCAGAGGCTGCGGCCCCCGGCCACCTAGTGCCATTCTTTGCCCGCGTTCTCAACGCCCCACGCGAACCTGTATCTTACAAGCCGCAGCAGGAACTTACACCAGCCAGTCTGGAGACAAGCACTAGAGCTCTTTCAGGGAAAACTTGGGGGCCCTGAAAAGGGCCTTTGTGTTTGGAAATACGGTGGGTCGTGGGTGCTCAGCCCCCGAAGCCGTAGAGGGTGCGGCCCTGGCGCTTGAGCGCGTAGACCACGTCCATGGCCGTGACCGTCTTGCGCTTGGCGTGCTCCGTGTAGGTGACGGCGTCCCGGATCACGTTCTCCAGGAACACCTTGAGCACCCCGCGGGTCTCCTCGTAGATGAGGCCGGAGATGCGCTTGACGCCGCCGCGCCGGGCCAGCCGCCGGATGGCGGGCTTGGTGATGCCCTGGATGTTGTCGCGCAGCACCTTGCGGTGGCGCTTGGCGCCCCCCTTGCCCAGACCCTTCCCGCCCTTGCCGCGACCAGACATTTCCCGGCAACCTAGCGCACAAAAGTGCAGGACAGGTGCGCGGCTCCTTTTTATAGGTACCCTCTGCGGACCGGAGTGAAAACCGGAGGCTCTGGGGCGGGCGGTGCGTCCGGGCTGGAGGAGGGATCTAGAAAGGACACGCCCGCCGCTATGCTGCTCCCTTTGTTCTCCGGCCCTCGTTCCCCTCCAGACCTAAGGCTATTTTCTTTTTCTAACGCTATTTACATAAGACTGTACCATTTTGTAAAGGTTTTCTCCTTGTTATGGGGGGGGGGAGGGAGGGTTTATGTCCCAAACCTAACTTCCTAGAAGTAGAACAACATGTGCTCATAAAATAGAGATTTTAAGATCTTCCAGGTATGTGGCTAAATTCCACCAAAGGTGTACCGAGTTTCATTTTCAACAGCAGTTCCTATTATCTCTTACTAATGAGTAGAACCATTTAAGAGAAACTAATTTGAAGAAATTAATTGTTCATATATTGAATAGTTCACTTAAAATTATTTCTTGAATTTTCGCTGTTCTGCTGATCAGTCTATTTGTACTGCTGAAATATTATACTTATTTGTAACATTGAAAATTATCTTTGTATTTGGCTCTACATTTATTATGGTAAATTAGTTATCTTTGAAATATTGTGTCCTCCTAACCTGAAAAATACTGAATCTCTCTATCAATCTAGGTCCTTAAGTGTATCTCAGTAGTGGGGTTTTTTTTCTAGATAAAATATAATTTTAAAAACTTTTTTGAGCTTTCATTAATGGCAAGAACAAATAATTTGTCATTAATGAACAAGTAGAAAATTCAGGGAAATCAGAAAAAGAAAGTATACTTTGATCTATCTAAGAAAATCTTTATTAAAAGAATATACTTAATATTATATACTTAGTTAAAAATATATATAATTTTACTATTGCTTAACTTCTGAGAAATTTTAATCACTTTTTTCGGCATTAGCATGTTATCCCCTTGTTGTCCAATTATTTTCTTGCTGTCGTTTATTTCAGTGAGTTACTTTTAACAATGTTGCATTATGGTATTTCTAAAGTATTCCATTTAAATTTCATAAAATAAAAATAATTTTAAATGTCATTAAAATATTGAAATTTTTTCCTGCATTTATGTTGCAATAAAAGAAAACTTGCCAAACACTTGAAGAAACTGATTCAGACAGTGGGAGGCAAATTCAGTGTATTTTATGGAGGGGGGATAGTATAGGTTAATTTAAGGGCAAATACAAATAGAAAATAAGAGACTTACTTCTCCCTGAGGGTCCCTCTATTTTCCTTTTCCTCTTTCAGGATTTCTTTCTCTGTCCTTTCCAAATGTATGTAAATCCTTTTGATGGCTAAATAAGTCTTTGGCCAGCCTCTTAACTCAGGAACTTTCCTCAAGGATCTTCGAGACCTTTTTGGAAATGTAATCATCAAGGAAAACAGTACTCTGCCAGTTGCTTGAAAGGGAATTGGACCTAACTTCAGCTGGCATCTGAGTCCACAGTGCAAAACCTATCTAATGTAAAAGGTTGTGTCCCCTTGGTTCTAAGAAAGTGGTATTTCTCTCTGTCTTTGCCATCTCTTTCGAAGATTGCCAGTGATGAACACAATATTCTGACTTTATGCTTATTGAACAATACAATTGTTTTCTTTTTCTTCCTTATACTTCCCCAGCATTAGTTCATTGGAATACATTTTAGAGACCCTCCTTTCTCTACTTTAAAAATCTGTAAAATTCCACCAACCTGTAGCCTCACTCTTTCTCTGATTTCTTGGATATTTGCATGGCCTCTAGTCATGATAAAGGTAGCAATGGATGGATGTCTGAAAAGTTGGTCAGGCTCTTTATCGTTTATGAAACTGAGAGGCAACGGCATTTATTTTTCTATAAACCTACAGTATATTGTTTTGTAAAAAATGCAAAGCTATTTGGGCTGTTTTCTAATACTAACTGACTTTAATAGATGAAGATAAACTTCAGGCAAATCAAGGTACTTTCCTTGTGTTTTCCACAGTTGAAGGGTAGCCGACTGTGCCACCTGAACTGTTTGTCATAAGGCTGACTTTGAACTGATTATTTTTGAGAAATAGCATATACAGGAGGATGTCTAAAAATACAAGTAACTTTTTAGTAAGAGACATTTACATTTATAAAGGAAACTGCCATTTCTAAGTACCAGGAAGGAAGACTATAAATAACAGGAGAATTTTAATGGAGAAGACACCACTTTAATGTGTTTATCCTGCTTTTCCTGGTATCTTCCCATAACTGTCCCCCCTCCCCCCACCCCAACACATGCCCCTTTCTTTTGGCTTTAGCAGGAGATGGTATATAAGGTGCCGGCTTGGCCATCTTGGGGAGTTTATTCATTTTTCCTGTTTCCCATGTCTGTATGAGGTATACGTGTTGATAAAATTTGGTTGTTTTTCTCGTAATAATCTGTCCTTTATTACGTGAATCTCAGCCCAGAACTGAAACAGGTAGGGGGACAATTCTTTTCTCCTCCCCAACACAGGACACCTCAAAGCCGGCAGCAAGCTCTCTTAGTCACACTTGTAAAGTGCATCCTGTACCTAGCGATTGTCTACCGCTTCCTTTAGGCCAAGCCTCCACCGTCTCTCAAACAGACTACCACAGCAGTTTCCTAATTTATAGCCTTACTTCTGAACTACGCATTCACCACACACTTGCCTTAATGAACTTCCAAAGTTATGTAAGTTGGGTTATGCCATTCCCGTGTTCAAAACTTAGAATGGCCATTTAGAATGACTTGCAAGACTCAGCTTGGCATGATCTGACCTCTGCCTGTCTCTGTGAACACACTTTCTACCCCTGTTCCCTCTGCTCTTGATCTTTCTTACACATTCTTGATCTCAGACTTGATCTTTACCTTCCTTACGCTTTGTGCTCCTGCTGAAACATTTCATGTATACGATGGCTTCGGGTATTTGCATTATCTTCTTAGAAGACTTCTCCCAGCACAACTGTCAGAATGGCTACAACCAATGACCCAGGAAACAACAGACGTTGGTGAGGATGCAAAGCAAGGGGGACCCTCTTGTTCTGTGGGTGGGAATGCAGCTGGTGCAGCCGCTCTGCAGAACAGCATGGAGGCTCCTCAAAAAGCTGAAAGTAGAGCTACGCTAGGACCCAGCAATTGCACTCCTGGGTATTTACCCGAAGGACACAAAAATACGGAATCGAAGGGGTACGTGCAGCCCGATGTTTACAGCAGCATTGTCAACAATAGCCAAACTAGGGCAAGCACCCGAATGTCCATCGACTGATGACTGGATAAAGAAGTTGGGGGGCGCCTGGGTGGCTCAGTCGTTAAGCATCTGCCTTCGGCTCAGGGCGTGATCCCGGGGTCCTGGGTTTGAGCCCCACATCAGGCTCCTCCGCTGGGAGCCTGCTTCTTCCTCTCCCATTCCCCCTGCTTGTGTTCCCTCTCTCGCTGGCTGTCTCTCTGTCAAAAAAAAAAAAAAAAAAAGAAGAAGAAGAAGAAGTTGGCATATATACACTATGGAATAGTACTCAGCCTTCAAAAAGTATGAAATCTTGTCATTTGCAGTGATGTGGATGGAACTGGAGGGGATTGTGCTGAGCAAAGTCAGTCAGTCAGAGAAGGACAATTACCATGTGGTTTCACTCATATGTGGAATATAAGAAACAAAACAGATGAATATGGGGGGGACGGTGAGAGGCAGACAATAAAACAGACTCTTAACTATAAGGAGCAAACAGGGTTGTTGGAGGGGAGGTGTGGGGGAGGGATGGCCCAGTGGCGACGCGCATTAAGGAGGGCCCTTGTGGTGATGGGCACCGGGCGCTGTGTGTAAGTGACGAATCACTAAATTCTAACTCCGGCTACTGATCTAATATTACACTCTGTGTTAACTGGAATTTAAATAAAAGATTGAAACACAAACAAACCAAAAAAAGAAATATTTTCCCCAAAAGAACAGCATAATTTACCACCTGGTATTATTCAAATCTCTGCTTAAATACCATCTAGTCAGAATTTTTCCGGGGTCATTGTAGTGGGTTGAATTGTGTCCCTTCTCTCACCCCCAGTTTATGTCTACCTGGTTTCCTCAGAATGTCACTTTATTTAGAAATAAGGTTTTTGCAGATATAATTATTACAGATCTTGAGATGAAATCATGCTGGATTTAGCATGGGCCTTAAATCTAATGACTGGTGTCCTTACAAGGGAAGGGGAGGGCACAGAGATGCACAGGGACGAAGGCTACGTGACGCTCCACGTACACATTGGAGACAAGCCGCCGCAAGCCAACGTCAGGGATTCCGATCCACCACCAGGAGCCGGCACGAGGCACGGAATTTCTCCCTCAAAGCCGCTAGAAGGAACCAACCCTGGTAACTCCGTCGTCTTGAGCTGCTGGCCTGCAGAACTGGGTAAGAATACATTTCTGTTATCTAAAGCGTCCAGTTGGTGGTAAATTGTGACAAGCAGCCCAGGAAATGAGTATCGGCACCCAAAAGGGAAGACTCACAGCTCGCCTGTCTCTCCACAGTCCACGAACCTGATTTGGTTTTCCTGATGGCACTGATCACAACCTAAAATTTAATAGTTTTTAAGTTTATTTTGTTTCTTGCTGGAACACATATGCTATGAAGGCAAGGAAATTGTCTTGTTCACTTTGTATGTGCGATGTCAGTTGGGTGTGTCCTAGGACAGTCGTTGAAGCATTGAATGACTCCTCTTGAAAATAGGTGATATTTTTCCATTTTATGGAGAATTTTGTAATTTATTACCTTCTTCCTTGAAACTCATGTTTCCAAATTGACGCTACCATATTTTTGAGTCTAAAATGAGTGTAATGTAAAATTAATGTTACAAGTAGAGTTAGCATTTCTTTTTTGAGTGTTTCTTTTGTTAAAAAGAAAACCACGGCCCAAAATGGCTTCACTTAGGTTAAGGCTCCAAGTCAGCAAACCAGGGCTTAATACCTAATTGAACTGCAGTTTCAACCTTCCCCAGAAATGGACATTTTAACCAGTCAGTCAGAAATTTTCTGATAAGCACCAAAGAGGTGATCTGTCTCAGGGACCCCCTTCACCCCCAAAAGGAAGATGAGGTAATCTGCATGACCGGACCCCTGACCTTTCCCCTAAGAGGTGATCTGGCCTGAAACAATCCTTTTTCTTTTGTTTATACTTTCTTGTCTCACCCTTCTAATAAGAAGAATGTTTTATGAAACATTCCATTTTCTACAGCTCCTCAGATGCTGCCCAGTCCGGGAATCAATTAATGAAGTCCGTTAGAGCTTCAAATGGACTTGGTTGAATGTTATTTTTTTAACAGATTATTGGCACATAATGGTCTATTGTGCTTGCCTACTTAGGTGTTTTAGGTTTGATGAAATTCGGTACTAAATGCTGTAGTCACCATGAACGTATGTGCGTTTGACCAAATAGCTCTTCGGAATAAACCCATAGAGATTCATCTTAGCCAAAAAACATTTTTAAAAGATTTTATTTATTTGACAGGGAGAGAGAGCACAAGCCAGGGGAGCAGCAGGCAGAGGGAGAGGGAGAAGCAGGCTCCCCGCTGAGCAAGAGCCCAGCGTGGAGCTCAATTCCAGGACCCTGGGATCATGACTGGAGCCGAAGGCAGATGCTTTACTGACTGAGCCACCCAGGCGCCTCTTGACCACATTTTTGTTGGAGAATCCAGTCTTCTCATCCTGTACCAGATGGACATTCAGAAGAAAAGTGATGCACTCCAGAAGGAAAGTGACGATGTCACCAGCTAGGGCCCAAGACCTGACCTTTGCTGCCCACCTGCCTGTAACCCCTGACGTCTGTCCCACATTTTCCTGTAGCTCTTCTTCCCAGCTGGTCTCTGATCTCACGCAACAGACCTGGGGGGCAGAGTATCCCCTGGCAGAAAGTGAAACTACCCGTCAAGTATTAACAACTGCCCAGACCACCCAGACCAGTTTGAACTTATCCCGACTCCGGCCTGTGCAGGTGGACCACGGAGTGACCCAGGGAGTGACCAACAGTGACCTGTGCCTCATTATCATACTAGAATCTGCCCAAGGAGGAGCACAAGGCTCATTTACATAACACACAATGTGTGTCTAGGCATGTTTCTTTAAGGCGCATGGGCGACCTTACGCCTGCCTCTACATACAATGACGAGTCATCTTCCTACATATTCATCCAAACCCGAAATAAAAGGAACCCACTCAGCCTTCTTGGGGAGTCACGGCTTTGGAAGTTCTTGTGACCTCCTTATTTGCTGCAGATAAAGTTTCCCTTGTGGGACAACTCACCTGGTGCAGTTTCTTTCTTTTTAAGATTTTATTTATTTGAGAAATAAGGCGGGGGATGGTGGGGAGCAGAGGGAGAGGGACAAGCAGACTCCGTGCTTATCGCGGAGCCAGGGGCTCGATCCCAGCCAGGAGATCATGACCTGAGCTGAAGTCAAGAGCCGGGTGCTTAACCGACTGAGCCACCTGGTGCCATTTCTATCTGTGACTCCCGAGGAATGAACTCCCACATGACTTCCCTTACAACGATATAGGTTTTCTGTGTTTTTTCTGTTTGCTTTTGGATGTCATTCCACATGAGAGCAATCCAGGCCTTCTATTCCCCTTTGATTTGGGTTGCAGCTCACAAATAAATTGATAAGGGAACATACAGGGAAAGGAGCAGAATCCTGGCAAGGCAAGGGCGGGTCTCAGGCTAAAGGAAGGACTGATCATCGTCCTTCCCTCCTCTTTCCTCCGTCCCCTCTCCCCCCAGTTTCCCCAGCATGCCCACATGGTTTTCTTAATGTCTCCCTGCACTATTCTAAAAAGTCAACAAGCCTATGCAACTTGAAATGAATAGAACATCCAAACTGTGTTTAATGGATAGATAAATGTCTACAAATATAAGAAAAAGTGCTCAATTACATTAACCCAGAAGATTAGATTTAAAATGGGAAAAAAGCCTTAAAAGTATTGTAAAGAGAGACCTTTCATTTGCTTTAAACTTTTGTTTAGCAATATTCTGTGTATCATTTAGAAATATAATGCAGATTTCAGATTTATTAATACAGACCTACTACTGTACTAACAAATACAAATACTAGCATTAGGTACTGAAAGGTAGCAGAACAGGCCACCCCAAAATATTCCACTCTGGCATAAGGTTGATTTTGAGCTGAAGGCATTTGAGATGAAGCAGACAGAAGAAACGCTCCTTGTCTTCCTGCTTATTTCTCTGAAGCAGGAAGTAGATTTACAAAGCTGTCCCTCCTTCCCTCTCTACCAGGAAGGACAAAGGTTCATTCCAGTGTCAGGGTAGGCAGTTAGTGAGTGCTCTCACAGGATGCCTGGAGGCCAGCAAGGAGGAGGCCACGGGGAAGGTCAGAGGCCTGTACTGGCCGCATCCACGAGCAGCCGGATCCCACCAGACAGGCCCAAGATGGCGGCGCCTCGACAGGAAACCCCTGAGCGAGTGAGGAGGAAAAAGCGGGAAACCCTGCTTCCGGCCCACGTAACAAATACCCCGCCCCCTAGTCCACAGCTGTCAGTAAAAGATAGGAACCCAGCCCCCAGGACGCACAGCTCGCTCTGTTTCGAGCTCACCATGCTCTCACATCTTGAGAGTGTACCTTTGCTTTAATAAACTCCTGCTTGTACCCATCATACACTGTGTTGTGTTTGCTCTTGAATCCTTTCTCTTGAGGAGACCAAGGACCTTCTGCGACATCTTTGATATGGGTTGGGTCCAGACCTCAGGGCCCAGGGTCTCCCAGTTTACCCAGCAACACCCGTAGACGGCTTTAGACTCTTATCAGTGGAGAAGGCACCAACTTATATCTGCCTAACAAACTTTATTTTTGTTTTCCTGGTAGTCTTCCCATAACTGACTTCCCCTCACCTTTTGTCTTTGGCTTATAGTGGCGGAGGGCAGGATGCCCCAAAGATGCGCCACGTTGCCGAGATTATTGAGCTGAAGACAACAAAGACCCTGTGCACTTGAGAGAAACTTTTGTCCCTCCCTTAGCTACAGAGAAGAATCTAAATTGGGTCTTTCCCCAGAAGGGGATTATTAACAGAGATAAATTTTAGCCGAGTGACCCATCTGTATGTCAGGGCAAACATCTAATTACCAAACTTCTGCTCTTCTTATTGCCCCATGAAGTGCATCCCTTTCCTTTGAAATCCCGGCCCCTTCTCCTTAGCTCAGAAGGAGATATATGCCTTCTTTTGCCTGTCTTTGGAATTTCCAGGTCTGTGTGGATTCCCTGTACAAATGCTATTAAATTAGATTTTTCTCCTGTTAATCTTTCTCAGGTCAAGTGGATTCTTGGTCCAGCCGGAAGGACCCTTGAAGGAGACAAGAATTCTTGCTCCCTGACAAGCTGAAGACAGTATTTAAACAGTATTTCTAAGGCACCTCGCGGGTTCCTCGTTGTCCCCAGTGTAGCTCCCATGCGTACACGAGGTACACATGTTAGAAAGGAGACAGCAGGCCCCAAATGGAGTCAGCGGTATAAGCCCCACATCAGCAAACCAAGATTTAATACCTAATCTAGTCCCAGTCTCACTCCGCGACTCCCCCCACCCCCCCACCCCCAGGAATGTAACCTTTAGCCAATTGCAATTAACCTAGTCTGCTAGTAAAATAATCCACCAATGGGGCCGTCCAATCCCTTTAGAGGGTGACCTTGCCTGAAACAATGCATTCTTTGCTAATAATTTTCTTTTTCTGCCGCCTTTCCACCTTCAAAAGCCTTTTCTTTTCTATAGCTCAGCAGAACTTTCTATGGCTGGACGGGATGCTTCCTGATCCATGAATTATTGAATAAACCCAATTTGACCTTTACCCAGTTGAATTTTTGTTGTTTAACAATGTTAATATTAAAACTTCTGTGTGTTTTTCTTTGGGAAAACTGTCTTTTATTATAGGGATCTCAGCCAAACACTCAGAAGAGTAGAGGAAAAATCATTTTTCTTTCCCTATGATTGGAAGACATACTTAAAGACAACAATTGAATAATGAGTAAAATCATTTGGGTCACAGCTTCTAATATGCCCATCAAAAAGTTAAATATTTTACCACGGGGGGGGGGTGCATTTGAGTGCCTATCATTGTTAGATACTGTTGTCAGCATTCATTTTTAATCCAAGAAGCCATATTTATACTAGGATTAGAAGCAGGTATATTTTACCTAAAAAAAAGTAGTTATATTTTAAGTACAAAAATAGGAACAAGGGTATGAATATTAATATGACATATTAATAGACTTTAGGTGTTAAAGAAATCCCATATAGGAAGGTGTGCTTTCAGGGAAAAAAATTATAATTAGGTTGAAAAGTCACGGGTAGGTCAACCAAATTTTAGAACACGGATTCTGAACCTGGAGTCCATATATGCCACAATACCGCTGAGGATAAAAATCCGGCCGTGCATGGTTGGGGGGGGCAGTGGTAGTGAGGAGAAACCCCAGGAGTTGGGATGGGGAAAAATATAATTTATCTCTGACTGATCTTTAGCATTTTTCTTTATAATGAATTTAGGCCACAAATCTCAGAACCTGTGAGTATGTCACCCAATGAAAATCACAGATAATCTCATCTCTCATAACAATTGCCAGATTATCTTGAACCGTTATTTGCTCGCTTAATTATTGATGGCAGTCATTAGGCTCGCCAAGATTGTATTATGTAATGTGCTCACTATTGAGGCACACGTGTCAGTCCTATCAAATTTATTCTTAAAAATACAGTGATAATTATGGGATGCATTTTTTGCAATGTTTGCATTTTATGCACTTCAAATATTATTCTGAGAAGGATTTCCATAAATGTCACCAGGCACCCAAGGGTGTCCATGACATTGAAGAAAAAAGTGCTAAGAATGCTTTTTTTTTTTCTTTTCTTTTTGAGATGACATCAGTTAAAGGAGTTCAGTGAACAGAAAGTAGGAGGCAAGATTCTGTGCTCTGGGCAGTAAAAACCTAGGCAGGGGTTTTCCTTATTTTGTTACAACAGCAACGAAAGTTAGGCGTGGTGCTCATCAACGGACCTTCCTCCTGGGAGGAGAGGCCGGGGGCTGTCAGAGCCCACCACCCGGATACTTCATTCCTAAGCAGCCCTTTGTCAAACCGTACCAGAATCCTCTACTTGAGAGTATCTTCCTTCCTCCACTGGCACCTTTAGGCCTGTAAGGCAGAACAGCCTGTGTGATGAGGGGCCCTTTACGTTTCAATGGCACTAGTTACTAGTTACGGGAAACATCCTTTAAATGTTTTGAGTAGTTTCAGGTGTGACAGAAATTGCCCTGAAGCAACAGCCCCGACGATTTTAGGCTCATCCCAAATGTGAGAAACTTTTCTCGGGCCCCAGAATGGCGTCATACCTACCAATGGATCCCAATATTGTATTCATTTGGCAACATCGAGGGTGGTGGTGAGAGCAGTGCCTCAAAGCATGTGTGTTAGGAAAAAATGGATGTGACTCTTGACAGCCTTTGGATGGGGGAAGACTGTCCTGTAATGAAGCTCTCCATTGACCTGTATGGAGCTGGATGTCCTTGGGCATGATGGTGACGCGCTTGGCGTGGATGGCGCACAGGTTGGTGTCCTCGAAGAGCCCCACCAGGTAGGCCTCGCACGCCTCCTGCAGCGCCATGACGGCCGAGCTCTGGAAGCGCAGGTCGGTCTTGAAGTCCTGCGCGATCTCGCGCACCAGCCGCTGGAACGGCAGCTTGCGGATCAGCAGCTCGGTGGACTTCTGGTAGCGCCGGATCTCGCGCAGGGCCACCGTGCCGGGCCGGTAGCGGTGCGGCTTCTTGACGCCGCCGGTGGCCGGCGCGCTCTTGCGGGCCGCCTTGGTGGCCAGCTGCTTGCCGCGCCATCTGCTAAACTCAGCCAGGGACGCTTTTATGCACCAGAAAACTTCACTGACAAAAGCTTGTAGCTGGGGGCGCGAACTCACTAGGCAAACAATTAGATTCTGCCCCGTTTGAAAAGGAATTTGCGGTAATTGGGAGAAGGCACCTTGTGTACCTTGTCTATCGTCCACTGCAGGTTTAGGCTTTCGTGCATGGTGTTGCTTTCAACCGGGATAGAGGACAGGTAAGAACGGCGCAATTTCGTACGTTTCATTTTCTCATTCAGTATAGAAACAAATGTTAAGCTCTTTTTCAGAAAATATAGGTGGCCCTGAAAAGAGCCTTTGGTTTGGACTCCGCTTACTCGAGCTACCGTAAACGGTCATATGGGCCACTACTTGCCCTTGGCCTTGTGGTGGCTCTCGGTCTTCTTGGGCAGCAGCACGGCCTGGATGTTGGGCAGGACGCCGCCCTGCGCGATGGTGACTTTGCCCAGCAGCTTGTTGAGCTCCTCGTCGTTGCGGATGGCCAGCTGCAGGTGGCGCGGGATGATGCGCGTCTTCTTGTTGTCGCGGGCCGCGTTGCCCGCCAGCTCCAGAATCTCGGCCGTCAGGTACTCCAGCACCGCTGCCAGGTACACGGGCGCGCCGGCCCCGACCCGCTCGGCGTAGTTGCCCTTGCGGAGCAGGCGGTGCACACGGCCCACCGGGAACTGGAGGCCAGCCCGCGAGGAACGCGTTTTCGCTTTGGCGCGAGCCTTGCCACCCTGCTTGCCACGTCCAGACATTATGACTTCAAACGTGTTGAAAGGGTAGGGGTAGCACTTTTTATAGCCCTTATTGGGCTTGAAAAAGAAAATTTTTCATTGGTTAAGATTGCAGCTTTATCTTACCCAATGGAAATGCAACTTTGGAACCCTTGCGTTCTGATTGGGCAGAACTAACGTCTGACGTTGCCCTGAAGAGTCACCAATCAGATAGCGGATTGTAATTTACGCCTTATTTGCATAAGAGGTTCTATATAAATGGGACCCATGACGTTTTCCTTCTGCTTTTTTTTTTCTTTTTTTAAAAGGAGTTTTGAGCCGTTGCGAATCATGCCTGAGCCAGCCAAGTCCGCGCCTGCCCCGAAAAAGGGTTCCAAGAAGGCGGTGACCAAGGCGCAAAAGAAAGATGGCAAGAAGCGCAAGCGCAGCCGTAAGGAGAGCTATTCCATCTACGTGTACAAGGTACTGAAGCAGGTGCACCCCGACACCGGCATCTCGTCCAAGGCCATGGGCATCATGAACTCGTTCGTCAACGACATCTTCGAGCGCATCGCGGGCGAGGCGTCGCGCCTGGCGCATTACAACAAGCGCTCGACCATCACGTCCAGAGAGATCCAGACGGCCGTGCGCCTGCTGCTGCCCGGGGAGCTGGCCAAGCACGCCGTGTCCGAGGGCACCAAGGCCGTCACCAAGTACACCAGCGCCAAGTAAATAGTGAGTTGGCTGCAAATCGAAAACTAACGGCTCTTTTCAGAGCCACCTATATTCTCAAGGAGAGAGCTGCTGCTTGCTTTCTGTGCTGGGCTCTTGTAACTGTTACTGTAATCACTGAGCAATGTCAGACTTTTCCTGTCGCGATAACTGAACGACAAACATTACCAGGCCCTGGCGAAGCTCTGGAGCTCCTTTGTGCAAAGTCACAATCCTCTGAGCTTTTCACTGTCCCTTAGGAACTATTAATCTTTAGGATTAAGTAACGCTGGTAAAGAAAGCTAAGCTCGAAGCAAGTTCAAATACTCTTCCAGTTATCTGTCGAGAGTAAAGAGTTGGGCGCGGGTGCAGGGGTTTCGCGGGCAGTTTGAATCTGCCGCGCTTCCTCTCCGCGCCCTGATTGGTAGCCGGCATCTGGGCGCGCCCGCGGGGGTGGATGCGCGGAGACCCGCGGCCGGTCCCGCCCCCTGGCCCAGCACACCGCAGCCCCCGGAGTGAACGTGCCTGGCGGTCCGTGCTGCTTTTCATTCCCCTCGTCTTTAGCGTTCTATCCTTGTGGGAATGATGTTTATAATTTTCCTCTTGGAATTTTCGTTGGAGAGAAAGGAGTTTGGAGGATGTCCTTTTCAGTCTGAGGAGTACCAGTGCTTTATTGCTAATTAGGGCGCCGCTTTCCCTTTGCCATATACCCATATAATGGAAAATACTACAAGGCGAGACCGTTGGGGGGGGGGGGGGGTCCAATGAAGGCAAAGAAGCTTGATGGCATTTATCCTAGACTCTGCTGGAACAAAAATCAGTGTTTGTTTTAAAGTTCCTTTTGTTGGTATTTTAAATCCTATGTTGGACGTTGCCTGGAACCAGCGAGGAAGATCAAAGAAACTCCGTGTCAGGTTGTAAGTAAGAACCAGTCGCCCAACGATTGTGCGTATTCAGTATCCTGTGTCTCTTAGCTTAAAAGCCTCGATGTGTAAAGCATTTGGAAGCTTCCACTACGGCTGGTTTGGGGTTTAGGTCATTTTAAATGAATTTAATTTAAATACATTACCTAATTTATCTAAAACGGACCTAAATCTAATACAGTGATAATGCGTAAAACACTATTTTGTTAAATCCAGTGTCAAATGTACAGTTCTTTGTTGACTCAGATCGTACTCCTGCGTCAATCTTGCCTGCTCTCCGAAATGTCCTTCCGTTTCTGAGCTGCTTCTAACGGTGTGTCCAGCATTTAGGAACTGCCTCCATACAGTTCCTCATATATGTCGGTTTGAATTGCTATTAACTGGTTTGTTGTATGTTTCCACATAGAAAATGTTCAGTCATGACAGGAAAAACAAAGAAGGAAGAGAAAGTTCTTTCCTTCATCTCCATCCCACACGAATGATAACTGAGTATCTGTAAATAAACAGAACATAAATAATTTTTGTCACTTCTGTGACGTGTCACATGAGCCCCCCGACCCTTTCCAATAGTCCAGGTAGTCCAATAGTCCAGACCTAATCCAAATAGTCAGATGATCATTTCCAAGCTAAATACTTTTTTTGTTGTTTGTCTTATAGGATATAGAAACCAGAATAAAAAGCCAGAATCTGTGGGAAAAGGACAGGGCTTGAGACAGAAGATGAGTCATAGGCAGTAGTCCGTTCCCAGATGAAAATTTGTAAAGACTCGAAAACTACAAAGTTGAAAAGATCCCAGCTAATTCTCCTCTTACTCAGAAAATTAAACTGCCTAAGCCGTAAACAAATCAGGTAAATAAATCGAATTTTCAACTTTGAGGTAATTTGCACCTTGATGGAATCCCCTTGTAAATAAGGCAAGGTTTTAATCCTTTCCTTGAAAAACTCTTATCACTTTAATCCATTGCTAATCAGCTCAGAAGAACTGGTTCAAAACGAAACTAACATGGTATGTCATTGAAAAAAATGTACATTGTGAAATATCATATCACAAAATAAGTAGATATTTGTTGCTCTAAGTACTTACGACTATTTGACAGGTCTTCCCCAGAAATCACAAACTAGAATGATGCCTAGAACGTCGTGTTAGAACTAGTTGGTTGTACATATCTTGTTTTCCAGCGATATCAAATGATTATATTTCATTTTTCTACTGTGTACATATTTCTTTTTAAACTAATCTCCAACAGTTGTTGAAATCAAGGCACCCCTTCCCCAGGGAGTTAATAGAGCCCCACTGACAAAGTCTATGGAGAGATCAGTGGCCCTATATCTAGAGATCATGCAGGTATCTACTTCCGTTATACCTTTGGTATGTTAAAGTTAATTCCATTGTAATGTAACTTTGGTTAATTTTATTTTCAAGTTTTGATAATATATGGTAAATTTCCAATTAGTAATAACTATATTTACAAACTGTCCATTGATTTGCATGAATTCTCCTAAGCTTTAATTTCGAAGTGTCACTTTTCTTGGTATTGCCCCCAAATGCTGGACGTGCGGCTCTCTTAAGCGTTTGTATTCATGACATGAAGGCACATTTGCATCCTGCACATAAATGTAGAGCGGAATTTTTGAATTTTAATAATAAAGAAAGGATTCCTTATTATTATATATTATATATGTATATATATTATATATAATAAAGAAGAACTTGTTTTGCACATTATTCATATGTGTTCTAGGCTGTGTAAATGCATCTGTTCTCACTTACTGTGGAAACTATACTACACACCGGACACTGGGAAACCCGACGAACACGTTGCTTGTGCTCCTGCTGTTCCTTGCACACCGTGGGATCTAGAGCTATGGTGCTTAGGTCAGCGTTTGATTGGCACATGGAAGCGACGTATCCCAGGCCCAGCCTGAGCAAGGACGGAAGGGAGAAAATAAGTGTTGGAGCAAGTAGCCCACTCTCCAGTTATTTCTACGTCCGAAACATAGTTATGCTTTTTATTTTTAATAACATGAGGAGTTTCCTATAAATTGTTGATTGAGAAAGACTATCCAGGTTGGAAACTAGGCCGTGGCACTTAAAATTTGCATTTACACATGACTTTAATTTCTCTAGCTTTTTTCCTCATTTAAAAAGGGGGTCTAGTAATGCTTCTGGTGAGTTCCCATTTTTCTTGTGCCTAGAACAACGCCTCGCATGTGGCAAGTATTCAACCTGTGTGATGTGACTTAGCAGCGGTATCAGAAACAGTGAGGACAACGTACCACTCAGGGTACAAAGACGAGGGTGAGAGAGGGGAATTGCTGCCCGTGGGAGGAGCATTGCATCTCACCGGTTACTTTTGCTGGAAAGAGAAGTGATCTAAGATACCGACCTAAACGGATTCATGTGTGTGGCTGATTCGTCTGGGGAGGAAAGATGGGAAGGGGCAAAAGTGGAGGAGGTTTGTTGACAAGTTTTGGAGAAGAGTGAGATGGATGAACTCAGAATGGTGCAGAGTATAGGAATAATGTTGGCCCACGCCAGTGCCAACCACGAAGTCCAGGCTTCCAAGGACGCTTTCGGTAACCAGGCAGACAACACCAACCGCATGCATGTCGCCAAGTTTCTTTTCTCAGCGCCCTTCTTACTGCCCCGGCAGTTTGTAAGCGAGGCGGCGAAGTGGTGCTAGGACAGGGTGCACGGGAGCGCTTCATACACGCTTAGCTCGGCAGAGCTGACCCGGAGGCGGACGCTGCCAAGTCACGTATCCTAGGACAAGTCTTCCTGGCTCCATTTTGTCCTGGATGAGGCAGATACGGACTTCACTGAGATAGACAATTATTCTAGATTTGGGGTGTTTCGCTCTCAGGCCGTTGCTAGCAAGCTTATCTATGAACTTATTGAATGCTTTATACCTCCTGTCTCACAACACCGTTTTGACCCGTTTCAGTACATTATAGAGAAGAGGAGGCAATGCGAAGACGGCCACGGGACTCACTACTCTAACGTGTAGCACAGCCTTCATGACGGCGGCCTTGTCAATTACTGGGAGGCTCAGGGAAAGCGGCATCTGGGAGTTTGGCAAGTCACTGGAGTTCTGTTCATCTGGGTAATGTATAGGGACTGAAGAGCGACAAAGAATAGCCCTAATTTCTGCCATTGCCAAAACACACTGGTTAAAGAAGAGAGAGGCAGAATTGGAGGGTCCGTCTGCTGCGAGGCTTAATCACCAGCTCAAACGACCTTCACTTTCCATCCTTGGATCTCAGGGCTTACTCTGTTGAGTTTATTGGCTTTTTGGTTTTTGTTTTTACAAGTTGTGGTATTCAAAGGAGGAATGCCTCTGCCAGTGGACGCTGAGATGACACTATTCAATTTTATTGACTTACCAAAAATGGTTCATTTTTTTATGTAAAGTTAAAGCAATTTTAATTCGATTCACTAGCTGGCTTAAGACATACGTGGTAAGTTTTGATTTGGGGGATTTTGGCCTTTGGATTCCTCTGTTGCTCAAACTTCTCTAAGTTTTTAATTTCCTTCTTCCTCTTGCACTTTCTCTTTCTAGGAGACGGGCCGATAACTGGAACAGAGGCAGTTTGCATGTTCTTTAAAAGGCTGTCATAAAAAATACACAATGAAAGCCAGTCCACTTAGTCTCAGAAATCTTCAAATACAAGTTAAACTACACTAATGTAAGTTACTATAACATTGATAAATACACAAATAAAGTTTCAATAATTCTTAAGAATTGGTCACCTGGTGAAATGGTTTTTAGATAACTGAGTTGAGAAAAATTGTCCTTTCTACCCATATTTGTCTATTTAACCTGATCACTGGTTTTTCTTTCCTTCTCCCTTAGCATTTTATTTAGGGTGTCTTGGTGTCACATAACTCTGCAAGTTACACAATATATAGATGGCCTCACAATAGAACCAGAAGAGCAGTGGATTCCAGATTATGAGCTATTTTCTATAGCTAAAAAGATTTTGCATGCTCTTAAAATTAGGACTGAGACACGCAAAATGGCAAATCATCATTGTTATGGAGAAGCAGTATGTGGAAAAGAGTGTATTTTGGTTTTTGGCCATCGTTTATTTCTTGATTTACAAAAATTAATTGAATTTCTGTATAACAACAAACTTTTTCAGAAATTATTAAATATATATATAGAACCACATAATAGCTGGGGTGCCTGGGTGGCGCAGTCGTTAAGCGTCTGCCTTGGGCTCAGGGCATGATCCCGGCGTTATGGGATCGAGCCCCACATCAGGCACCTCTGCTATGAGCCTGCTTCTTCCTCTCCCACTCCCCCTGCTTGTGTTTCCTCTCTTGCTGGCTGTCTCTGTCGACTAAATAAATAAAATCTTAAAAAAACAAACAAACCACATAATAGCTGCATTGTATGATTAAGAAGAAATCCAATGCTATCAGACTCTTATTTAAAGGTATTAAATGAAAAGATGTAATGTGTTCATGGACAGGAAATATTCAATAGCATAAAGATGTCAATTCTTCTAAAATCAGTATAATTATTCAAGGAAATTCCAGTCAAAACCGTAATGTTAGTTTTGGAATTTGGAAGTTAATTCTAACGTTTATTTGAAAAGCAAAGTGATAAAAAAAAAATCCAAGAAACCCAGTGAGAGGTTGAACATGGTTTAGTGATAAAAGACTTATATAATACTATGTCGTACTGCACAGAGATGGAAACACTTACCAACTGAATTCAATAGAAAGCCAAGGATCACATCTAATTTTTTGTTGAAACTTCACAAAAGAGAGGTGAGATTTCAGGTTAGTGAGGAAGAGTTGGGCTGCTCAAAAAATTTGGGGCAACTGGTTATGGGGTGGTTGTTGGAGGAAGACCCCTAAATGTACATAGAAAACCACTAAGGTCTTTGGAAGATAAAATAGGAAAATATGGCTATAGAGAAGGCTTTTCAAACAAGAAACAAAGGCACTAGCCACGAAGAAGAGTGCCACATTATACCTCATTAAAAGAGACGTTTTCTCTTAAGCTATTTTGCAACATCAAGACTTCTAGGTTCTTTCTTCCTTAATTTGGGAAGGAGAAAATATTAGTGAGTGTCAGTTGAAAGTGGAGAAGGGATTGAAAAGTCTGTTTCTACTGAAATCTGACCTTGACCTCACCTGAGGTCAGATTTTTAGGTTCAAGCCTTTTCTTCTTCTCTCTTTCTTTCTGGTTCCTAATTCAGAATAATAAAGTGTTAAGATATCTTTCCTATTTTGCCTATAGATATAGAAAACAAGTTTGTTTGCTTATTGTGTAAAAAACTAAGGTTTTCAGAGAAGTGTTTCAATTATAAACTTAAAGATGCTAACTTCTATGTGACTGAAATATGAACAGAAACTATCAGTATGATATTACTTTTGCTTTTTAGAAAACTTCTCCCCAGGACTTGTCACAGAAAGGCTCTACAAGCAATGACAATCCATGAACAATGAGAATTGTCATCACCCAGATCATCGTTTATCAATCCTTTTCCAAAGAGCAAACTTGACTATTTGGAGATTTGGTTAAATGTTATGAATTAAAACAGATTTGGGAGACATAGCAACCGATGGAATCCAAATTCAGATAAAATCATTGTAGAAAAGTATATGAGGCACCTGAGGGTTGTGGTGTTTTGTTTTAAAGCGCTAGATATTGGCTGATGTCGCAAATGATCCCTTCTGAGTTTTTTTTTTTTTTTTTCTGTGCGAGAATCTTGTATTTTGTTTACCTCTGTATCTGTTGGGACATTTGTGACAATACTCAAGACTGAAATGACGAGCTTGTGTCCCCCTCCCGCCTGATGAAGCCCGGAGAGTGCAACAGTGTGGGCAAGATGCTGGTAATTCCTGGAGATTCGGGGAGTGCTTCAATACGGCCCCAGTCCCTTCCCTGCCTGCCTCCCCTGCACCTCCACCCCCCCTCCAAAAAAAGTTTTTTAAGAGGTCGGCCCAGTTAACGAATCTGTTTCTCTTTTGTCAACAAAGGGTGACACAGGAATCAAGAGACAGAGAAATTCCGGCGACTGAGTTGAGGGGACAGGAAGAGGGGGGCCGCAGGAAGGGCCCCCCAGCCGAGTCTCCGCCTTCCAGCCCACCTGCGGGAGCGCGTCACACGCTATCGCCATCTGCTGGCAGTCTGGGGTAATGCAGCTCAAACTTAGTTTTGTTGTCTGGTGTCTGTTAGGCAGCCCCTTGCGAGGGTTTCATAATTGCATACATAAAGAACACAAGAAGCAAACACAAGAGGCAATCCTGCTCCCAACATAGACCTCCACCGCCCAGCAACCCCATCAGTAATAGGGAACCTGTTTATTAGTTTATTAGTTTCGTGTGTAGCCGTCTGGAACTTCTTTATACAAACACAGAAACGTGGACTCTCCCCCCTCCAACCTCCCCCAACACACGCACTTTAAATGGCCAATGGTGATGTTCTCACGGTTCTACCTATTGCTTTTCTCATTACCTAGCTTGGAACCCTTTCTTTTCTTTTTTCTTTTCTTTTTTTTTCTTTTTCTTTTTTTTTTTTAAGATTTTATTTATTTGACAGCACAAGCAGGGGGAGCAGGAGAAGGAGAAGCCAACTCCCTGCTGGGCAGGAGCCCGATGTGGGGCTAGATTCCAGGACCCCGGGATCATGACCTGAGCGGAAGGCAGAAGCCCAACCCACAAAGGCACCCAGGCGCCCCAGACCCTTTCCTTAGTAACTAGAGCGGCAGAAACTTGCGCGCAGGTGCGCCCTAGCTAGTAACTGAGGAAGGAAATAACATCCAGCACTCACCTCTGCTCCTGAGTGGGGCCTTCGTTAACAGTCATGTTTATCACTGAGCGACCCCACCCTAATTTTCTATTCCTTCTTACCTTCTATTTGTCGCCGTAATATGTACCAGGATTTGACACGCTGTATGTTTTACCTGTTCTTTGGCTTCTCATCACCCTAACACCCTCTCCACTAGAATGTAAATCCCTTGAGAGCTGTATTTTTCTGTTTTAGTCTATTTTGCTCACTACTGTGTTTCCCAGCTTTTAGAGCAGAGCCAGGCTCAGAGTACATCTCTGAGTAAATGAGTGAGGTCATCTTCCTTGGATCCACTGTTGCCAAATGGGAGACCCTTGATGAATTTTCACTTCTTTTGCTGGATGATCCAATGATCAAAGACAAATTGTCCCTTCCCAGCATTCTCTGAGCACTCCCGGTTGAGTTCCCAGTTTCCCTCCTGCAAAAACCTTCGGTTTTGTTAAAACTCTGATTTCCTCTAGTTCCTGATGTTCCTCATTAATGGTGATTGGCACAGGCGTTATTTTTATATACCAAATAAGGCAATGAACACATTGCGTCACTTCCAGATACTCTGCGCTTCTCTGAGTCTCAGACTCAGGGCCCTTCCTTCATTAGGGAAGACACGAAGTCTGTCGGTTTCAATGGGAAATTCCAAATCCCCTTCTCTGAGAGCGCTGCCTGCTGGATTTCCATTTCTCCCGGAAGAGAAACCCTGGTCTCTAAGGACTTCTCCCCCAGAGCCCCAGGCTTCCATCCCACCCTGCACCTACGGTGACCAACGCCCCAGGGCGCTTCTGTCCAGCCTTTCCCTGCTCCTCCAGCCGCGGGACCTGGTGGCCTCCTGGGTGGGCGCAGTTAATGCGCGCCTTTGCCGAGGCTTTTTCCTTCTGTTTCACTTACCTCCAACTCCCTGCCTTCTGAAATTTCCATCAGTCTTCCACTGGAGTAGGCCATCCTGTCCAACACAGGAAGGCACACGTGACTGCCACACCTGTCTCCAGCCCTAACTTCTCCTTTAAATCCGCACTAGCTACCGCGTGGCCTGAGACACTCTTCAAAGTACCACCAAAACCACCGCCCATTCGGGGCTGCGTGTCAGGGAACCAGAAAAGGAGTCACTCACCTTGTTTTATTTAATCCAGTTTATTATTTTTTTTTCACAAACATATACTATTATCCTCATCTTAGAGATGGAGCTGAGGCTCGGGCTGGGGAGGGGGGCGTGTGGAATAGCTTCCTAAAGTCACGTGGCTGATACGTGGCAAAGTCAGTGCTGACGGGCAACACGTGTTACACCAAAACTCATGCTCTTTCTCCACCCCGGTCCATGGCCCCCCGCCTTCCTTCCCCACGCGCGCTCGCAGCTCACTGAACATCTCGACACAGCTGTGGGTTTCTTCATCCACCAGGAAGACGTCCCCACCTCCAGTGGCTTGACAGATCTTCCAGATTTTGCTCCTGTGCGTTCCCTTTCTTTTCCTTCCTTCCTTCCTCCAGCTGTGGCACAGTGTTGTGGAGGAAATGCTGTGTCACACGCAGCTCAGCTCTGACTCCAGACGCTGAGAGAAGGCTCCTGGCCCCGCATGTGGGGCCCTTCCATGTTGGGCTGTGCTCTGCTTTCTCCACCTCTAGTGGCCCTTCCTGATGGCCCGCAGCTAAAGAAAGAGACTTCAAAGCTCAGTTTGGCCATGTGTCGGAGTGCTGACAATACCGACTCCATCTTCTTCCGGTTTGCAGGATGGCCTCTCTGGGGGCTATGTGTTCCCAGCCCATGGAGATTCATAGACATACTTTAGGAATGCCTGCCAAGGGCCGGGTGTGGGAGGCTTGCTGTGGCCTCCCATGAGTCTGTTAAAGATAACACAGTCTTTCCCCTTCCTGACACAGGTGGGACGCAAGATGTAATTAAAGGTTAGCTGTCAATCAGGTGCAGGCAAGCCCTTGGAGAGGCATGCGGCCCCTTTGATCCCACTACTGTGCCCTTCTGTGGGGCCCCTTGCTCTATCAAATCTGGGGACTACTGTCTGGACTTTCCGGAGAATAGCCATGCAGCTGCCCTGTCTCATTTTCCAGCAGATTGTCCCTGTCAGTGTTACCCTGAGTAAAGCTCTGTGTAAACGGTCCGGAGCCCCCTGCTTAGTTTTCCAGTCTCAGCTCAGGGCACACTTTACTGTCCCTCCCCCCCCCCCCCCCCCCACCTAACAGGCATGTAACTCCTTGGCCCCAAGTTCTTCAGAAGATCTTCCATCCTTTTGACCTGCATTTCAAACCATGACTCAACACCCATCTACAATTTCTCTGCTCATTTAAAAAAAACAAATCATTTCTATCATGGATGAAGGTTTCATACCCAATTACTAAACAGGAGCTTTCCTCAGAGAGAAATTCCCAATCCCATGTCTTTGGCCCCTCTGCTCTGTTCTTGCTTCAGCCTTAACCTCCCATGCTCATTCTGGATTCCTTTGATCTGATAGTGTGTTTTTCTCTACCCCTCCCCCCCGGTCTTTCTTTAAACTTGTTTTGTGTTTTTGTGCTTTTTGGGGGGTTTTGGGAGGAGGATGGCTTCTGTTTTGAACATTTCTCATCTCCTCAAGAGCAGTAACTATCACACTGTAACCTTGCACACGTTCCGACACCTAACATGTGGATTTCAGAATTTGGTGATTTGTCTTGGGAGAGTGGAAAGAACCGGTTTTTTTCTTTGGACCAACTTTTTATAGATGTCAAGATAGGAAAGGAAAAAACAATTTATATCTTTCATTTTCCCTAATTGACAGCTTCCTCTGTTCAGGCCTTTGCAATGCTTTGTACCAAAGAGGTTTGTCTTGGTATGTTTCCTGCTGGAAACAAAATGTGACTTCTCAATTAAAAATTCCAAAAGCGTACTGGCATGATCTTAAATGTTGTCCATATGATGCATATCAAATTAATTATTTTCTAGGACTAGATTGTTGCTTTGCAATCCATTCTACTTATCTGGTAAGCAAAAGATATTGGAATTAAATCCTACAGGATTTTGGTTTTGCATGTCTAGTACTTCTTGATACTCATTTCTTTCCACAAAACCTGCCCTTGGATTAAGCCCCATTTGCTTTATTTAGTCAGTTCCACACCTGTCCTACAAGAGCCTGGATAATCGAGAATAACTTTAATAGTGTATAATGGTGTGTGGGGGGGTGTGGGTGGCTCAGTCGGTTAAGCGTCTGCCTTTGGCTCCGGTCATGATCCCAGGGTCCTGGGATCGAGCCCTGAGTTGGGCTTCCTGCGCAGCGAGGAGTCTGCCTCTCCTTCTCCCCAGCTTGTGCTCTCTCTCTCTGTCAAATAAATAAAATCTTTTTAAAAAATAGTGTATAATGGTACAATAAATAGTAACTGTTGAATAAGTGCCTATTTGTCAAGAACTGATTCAGGCATCTAATAGAAGAGACCAAAGGTGCTTTTACACTTAATCCCAACAATCAGGAACAAAGTGATGTGTTCAGGGCCTTCCTCCACACCATAGGCCCCGGCTCTGGGGAGCTAGTGCTGCTGTCCCACTCGTTCCCATGGGAGCAGAAAGGCCTCCTGAACGTAAGAGTAGGACCAGACCCTCCACACTACTTCTGTAAACCCAAAAACCATCCTGCCAGTTTCATTCCGTTCCATTCTGATCATAGGGCAGGTCAGCAGTGTAACACTGTGTTTGGGCTTTCCAGCATTATTTGATTCAAATACCATTTTAAAATATTTTTATTTATATGCTTGATTGAAAAGTCCATCTTATGTAAAATATTAAGTTGACGACTAACAAACCATAATATCTTTGAATTTATGTTTACATTATTTATGTTACAAAGTCAATACTCTGAAGTTTGTAGATTTGAATTCTAAAATTTCGTTATTGATTAAAAATAATAAATACATGTTAAAATATTTGATTGACTCCTAACGACCTGGAAGTTATGGTGACATCTTATTAGGGCTAAAGCGTTAATTTGTACTTTAAGAATGCTTACAAGACAATTTCAGGAAATGCTAACAATTTAAAATTTAATGTCCTGGGTTACTTTTCAGTTGCTTTTAGTTTTTTGGGGTATTATAAGCTCTATGAATATTTTTATGTATGTCTTTTGGTGAACTTATGCATTCATTAATTTCAGGCATATAGTTAGGAGTAGAATTGACAGTTTTCAAAGTAGTCATATTTTTACTTTTCATAAACACTGACAAATATTTTTCCAAATTGAGAAACCAGTCTTCTGTGAGCAATATAAAGTGATTTTATTTACTTCATATCTTTGCCTTTATAACTTGTTAGCTTGTTGATTTTTGTCCTTCTGGGCAGATGTGCAGTGATATTTCATTGTTTTAATTTGAATTTTCAGTTCCTTTATGAGTAATGATGTTGTATAACTTTTCATATGCTTCCTGTACCTTGAATGTCATTAGCAGAGGAGATGAGTATTTTTGAGTATTTTTTATTGGGTTATTTAACATTTCTTCCTTGATTTTTAAGAGTCTTTTCCATATGGATATTTCCACATGGACACATCATTGACCCGACACAATTTATTAAAAAGACAACCCTTTGTCCATTGCACATGCCCATTTGTTTGTCACAAATCAGGAGACTATATACATGTGGGTATATTTTTAGCCCAATACCGATCATCCTTACTACCGTAGCTTAAGATAAGGATTAGTATTCATTTAATAGTCCCCCAAACTTGTTCTTCTTTTATGGTCGTCTTTGCAGTTTCCATAAGTATTAGATTCAAGGAGACACGCTTCCTAACTCAGGTTGGCAAACAATGGTCTGTAGGCTGAATCTAGCCCCTCAGCTGATCTGGGGAGTAGAGTGCTACCGGCGCACAGCTACAGCACTCGCCTGTGAGTTATCTACGGCGCTTCCTCACTGCGACAGCAGAGGCGTGGCAGAGACCCCACGGCCTGCACGGCCTAAAATACTTATTACCTGGCGTCTTAAAGAAGATGTCTGTAAACCCCCATCCTAACTCATTCTATAACCGGGTCATCATTTTGATACTCAAATGAGGCAAATACGTTATAAACAAAGAAAACTCCTGACCAATATCCTTCATGAACACAGATGCAAAAATTCTAAACAAAATTTTAGAAATTAAAATCTATTAATATATTAAAACAATAATACATCATGATCAAACATTCCTGGCTTATCCCCCAAATGTAGGGTTGGTTTAACATGAGAAAATCAATCAGTGTAATACACTGCATTAACAAACTAAAAAAGAAAATCCATATGATCACCTCAACAGGTGCAGAAAAGCACGTGATGAAATCTAGTATCCATTCCTGGTACAATCTCTCGGCAAACTAGGAACAGAAGTTCCTCATCCTGATAAAAGGCATCTACAAAAATCTCAACTAACACCATTCTTAGAAGGGAATCACTGTTTTCTTCCTAAGATTGTGAATAAGATAGCTATGTCTGCTCTCACTACTTCTTTTGAATGTTGTGCTGGAAATTCTAGTTAGTGAAATGAGACAAAAGAAAAAAGAACGAAAGAGAGAAAGAGAGAGAGAACAAGAACCCAAGAGAGACACAGAGAGACACAAGAGAGAGGAAGGAGGGAGGGAGGGAGAGAGAGAGTCATCCAAATTGAAAAGAAAGCACTTGTACTGAATTTACAAAAAGCTAGAACAAATGAGTGAGTTCAGAAAGGTTACAGGATGCAAAATTAATATACAAAACTCAACTGTACTTTTAGGTACTGACAACAATCAGAAATAGAAAATTTTTAAAATTTCTTTTATAATATGATAAAAAGTATGAAATACTTAGAGGTGAATCTAACAAAAAATTTAAATGCCTGTGCTCTGGAAAATACAACATATTCCCGAGAGAAGTTAAAGAGGACAACTCATTGTGAAGATACAGTTTATTCAGAAGTCAGGAGACTCATGTTGTTAACATGTCAGTTATCCCCCAACTGATCCATAAATTCAACAAACCCAATCAAAGCCCAGAAGTAATCTTTGTAAAAATTGACAATATGATTCTAAAATTCTCCTGGAAATGAAAAGGATCTAGGATAGCTAAAACAACACAAAAAGAAGAAAAAAGATGGGTGGCTATCAATTACTGATTTCAAAGAATTATTATAGAAAGCCAAGCAACATGGTGTCACCAGGTAGGTAAATAGGTCAACAGAACACAACAGCACAAGAACAAACTATCACATATGAACAACTGAGTTTTGAAGGAGGCCCAAAGGCAGATTGGCAGAGAAAGGATATCCTTTTTAATAAGTGGAAAAACTGAATATCCACAGGCAAAAAAAGAAAAGAAAAAAAAAGCCCATAATTTGCAAAAATAACCTCAAAACATATCACAGACTTAAACATACAACAAAACCCACAAAACTCCTGAAAGAAAATATAGGAGAAAGTTTTGTGACCTCAGGTTAGGCAAAGAGTTCTTAGATATGACACCAGAGATATGATTCAAAAAGGAACAAACTGGTAAATTGGGCTTCTTTAACATTAAAATATTTGCTCTTCAAAAGACAAGAGAATCAAAAGTCAAGCCACAAACTGGGAGAAATCTTTGCAAATTCACTCATTTGATAAAGGACTGTGTTTATAGTATGCTCAACATTCAATACTGAGAGAATAATGGATCCAATTAAATAAATGGGCAAAAGATACGAACAGACACTCCATGAGAAAGTATGTGATTGCCAAATAACTACAGGAAAAGATGTTGAGAATCGTTAGCCAGTAGGGAAATTCAAATTAAAACCACAACCAAGGACCATTACACACCTACTAGAAAAGCCAAAGTTAAAAAGATTAATCATGTAAAGTGTTGGAAAGGACATGAGGGGACTGGAACTCTCTTAGGAAACTTGTAATGTCAATGGAAAATGGAAAATAATTTGACAGATTCTTAAAAAGTTAATCATATAATCTATGATACGATTCAGCTATTGCACCCTTAGGTTTCTACTCAAAAGAAAATGAAATATATGATCATTGTAGACGTGGGAAGATTTTCCCTTCTTCCCTCCTAGGTTCTTTGGCTGGTCTAGTAATTAAAGGGACATAAAACGGACCAACGGGAGAAAAGCAAATTCAGTTTCATAGGTGCGGGAGCCCCATAAAAACATGACTCAGAGATGTAAGCAAAGCAGGAAGCTTCTACGCTTTGGAGACAAAGAAACAATAAATTTGTGAAGATTTGACAAGACAATCTGGGGTTGGGGCAGTAAATTAGTGAAGAAACAAGATTTGTCTATACAGCCTCGTTGGCCCTAAATTCCCATCTCTGGTGAGAAAGAGGTCTTCTGCCCTCCTGGTACAGGGATGGTACCTTTCACATGGAAGATTTATTTCCTGCTTTCAGGGAAATGAGGGTCAGGGAGTTCTTGTACCAGCTGTTTCTCAAGTAACTTTGTGCGACATAATCAATATGCCGAAGTGGCATAATCTGTGAGGCTATGGTCCAGTCCCCTTCACCATACGGACACTTGTACACAAATGCTCACAGCAGCCCTGTTCGTATTCGCCAAAATCTGGCAATCGTCTCCACGTCCATCAATACAAGACGGCTACAAGGTGGGGTGTATTCGCGCAATAGAGTCCTGCTCAGCGGTGAGCAGGAATGAACGGGTGGTGCACAAATGTGTTGTTTTCCTATTGTAGCACAATACATGACCACTGTCAAAAAAAAAAAGACAGGCCCCAAATCGAGTTGTTCTGCCAGATCTACTGGGCCCACTGAGGCAGGCACTAAAACTAGGAATTAAACCTGCCAACGCAAAGAACTAAAACACAGAACAGGCTCACACGTTGTAGCCAGGACCCTAGTCTCCCTCACTTCCAAATGCCCTCTCGAGTTACCAGCTCCCAGTCTGGAGGCAGGAGCAGGGGCTGACTTGCCTCGAGTGTGATGCTGATAATCTCAGCCGCTCCAAGGTGAGGCGACAGCTGCCGCCCTAGTTTTGGATGACTGACCTTCTCTTACACAGAGAGATGTACCGAGCTGCAACTCCACATGTCATCTCGAGAGGCAACGTATAAATTGCATCAGCCTCAAATATCTATCCTGAAGCTTCTCTTAAAATTCACCGGGCCCTTTAAGTTAGAACAATGATCCCTCCCCTCCTGAGCAAAACTAATGGAAGTTGCCTCTCCCTGTTAGGGATGGGGACTCATGTCCAGCCTCCAGGAGACCACGCTCCTCACCAGCATCCTCGCCTGGATCTCCACCAGCCTCCTCAGCATCACACTGGTCCAGATCCTTCGAATAAGACTGATGTCAAGTTCAAAATGAAAACAGAGAATCTCACATAAAATAACCCCCGTGAAAGCTGGAGGACTTCATGGAGGGGAGGACTTTTCTAGGGGAGCGAATGCCATCACCATGAAACAGAAGACTGAAAAGTGGCATATATTAAAATTATGCTTTAAAAAAAAAAAAAGGAAACCACTGACAGAGTGGAAAATGAAAAACATGAAATGGCAAGGAGCTCATTTGCCAAAAAAATACAAAAACAAGCAAAAACTCTCCCTAATGAAGTAAAGATAAAGAAGCCCATTTAAAAAAAATGGTCAAGACTTGAAAAGGCACTTTATAAAAGCAAATTTCTAAACGGACAAGGGGCTCAAACTCATTAGTGTATTCAAATAAAAATCACAGTTCATAACCCTGCACACCAACCCCACGAACCATGCCCCCCACGGTGAGCACACTAACAAGAGAGAGAGACAGAAGTCAAGCAACGGGGACTCTCGGTACTGAGGACGTGGGAAAACGGCAACATCCCCATAGAAAACCTGTTCATCAGCATGTACGAAAACGAAACACAGTCTGATCTCGAACTCAACAGCTCCAATAACCGCGAGCCCACGGTCTCCGGAAGGACTGGAACATTTCCAGCAGCAGCGTCGCTATAATCGCCCCAAACATGCCAAGGCCTCTGTGGGAACCTGTTGATTGGTATCTAGTAAAAATGCTTCTACACACCCGCTAACGCCATCACCAAGGAGGCAGGGCTCCGGGCACGGACACTGTTCGCACATCACAGTGGGGCTCCTCAAAGTCCCCGAAACAGAGACAGGTGAGAGCTTTCTGGAGTTGAGCCCTGGATGCTGGGGAAGGACACTCTACTGATGCCAACTCTTTTAAGGTTCTTGGATCCAATTCGAGTGGGGGGGGTCCTCCCATCAACCAACACCAAGCAATTCCTGGAGACCAGCAGGGTCCGCTCAATTCTGAGACTGTATATGGGAAGACAGCATCAGATCCCACGGGCTAAGGGCTCAGCCCTATAAGACTGCCCCCATAAGGTGCCAGTCGCGAGTCCCAAGCTGTTACCTGTGCTTCTGATTCACTGGATACCGATTGGAGGTTCTCAGGACCTCCTCCTCTTTCAATTTGCTAGAATGGCTCACAGAACTCAGAGAAACAACATCACCAGTTTATTAAAGGATGTGATAAAGGATATGAATCAAAGCAAGATGGAGAGATACATAGGGCAAGGTGTGGAGACAGGGCAAGGAGCATCTGTGTCACACCACACACCCCGCATCTCCACATGTTCACCAGCCTAGAGGCTCTTTAAACCCAGTCCTTTTGGGTTTTCGTGGCGGTTTTATTGCATAGCATGATTGACTAAGTCACTGGCCGTTGGCTGATTTAACTTCCAGCCGCACTCCTCTCCCCAGAGTTCTGGGGATAGGACTGAAATTTCCAACCCTCTAATCACATGGTTGGTCCTCCTGGCAACCAGCCCTGCCCTAGGGTGGGGTCCAAATGTCACCTTCATTAATAACAAGACACCCATTTCACTTTAGGGCTCTGAAGCCTTTACAGGAACTGTGGATGAAGACCTTCTAGGTCTTACCATTATATTGTGGAGATACACAGAGCAATGAGGGTTACACCATCAAAAAAGACGGAGTGTCCCATTACTATTTGAGATCCTTTCATTCCTTTGCAGTTGGCTTCATGCCCATTATGTGGCAGGATGGTAGTTCAGGGCTCAAATCAAAATTTAGGAGTTAAAAAAATAACGCTAACTGGAAGTTGCAAGTGAAGTATAATTGAGCAAAGGCAGGATATGTATATTCCATTGAAAAATGCTTTGAAAAAGGGCCAATTTTGTTTTTATTGAACTAAGTAGTTCTTATCTCCACATGTAATGATGCTTTCTTTATATTCTTTTTGCTCACTATCTCACTGCCTTATAAGATTTTGAGCTCCATGAAATATAGCCCATGTTTCTGTGACTTTCCATTTCAGCCCATGTCAACAAAGAAAACTCAACATAACTTAAAATGGTTCTACGATGTGGCAGGGTCATTTATATTTTTAAAGAGACTCCCCTAGAGTTCCTTATTAATGTTTTCTCTAAAGTTTGCTCAGGGTTGAAGGGGTAGAAGAAGTCCATTAACGAAGGAATGGTGTGAGACGATTCCTAAACCTTCCAGACCGTCTACTTATTGTGTTTATAAAGGCCGCCAATGGTAAACACATATTCCTCATCGAAGTGATTTCTAATAAGGTATAGAAAGAATGCAAGAATTAAAACTCGCTTCTTACACTGAGGAGCTCTCTCCAGGCATCCAACTCTGAAGACCGAGAGCTACATGCGGAGGGCTCTGTTCCAAGCTGCCATTTTCCTGGGGTGGGTGAGATTACACCTTTTACCCACACCTTGCCACACCCATCTCAACTACTCTCTCCTTTGTTTGGATTTTCCATTAAAAAGCCAATCAAAATAAGGCAGGAAATTCACCAGCCAATGTAAGACTCCAGCTAAATACACTAGTAAAGGATACAGAGTAATTTCAAATACTCACGGATTCTGAAAACAACAAAGAAAGGCAATGTTGGATTTTTAAATATGGGGCCTTAGAACGCCTCTTGGACTGGATCCCTGAAGGAGGAGGAGGGACCAGCCTCAAGAGACCCTTGGGGAAAGAGACAGTTTAGAACAGTGGATAAGGCAGACGCTAGCTTCAGACCAGACAGGTAAAAATCCTAAACCCTCAACCCAATTTATCAGCTAGTGACCTTGGGAAAGTTGAAGTTCTTTGTGCCTTGGATTTATTAAAATTTAAACAGAGATCATAATTGTATCAGATATTTTTTAAACGAGAATGTGACCCACATTTGATTAGGAAGTGCTTAGCACCGTATCTGGCACGTTTTAGCCCTCCATGCCTTATTTAATGTGTGTGGGTGTGATCATGTCTGTTTGCTCACACGTCTGTTTCTCACACTGTGTGTCTGTGGGTAATCTGTCCCTGGGCCACTCTAGGTCTGTGTGTGTCTGTCTTTCAGTAGTATTGTGTGTGGTCCAAGTCGTGTCTCAACAGCATGAGTCTGTGTCTGTGTTACAGTCTGGGGGTCGCGGTCTGCGTCACCTACCAGAAGGGGCTTCCTTAGGGTTGTTGTGGGTCACTGCACTGTGCCCAAGATGGCCCAGCCCAGAGCCTGTCTGTTGCTGTATGCCAGTGTCATTGTACGTCTCTATCATTTCATCAGTGACAATCTCCACAGAGGACCTTATTAGATGGATGTCTGATGTGTATCTGGGTGCCACTCTGTACAGTACCCGTGTTTTGTCCTTTTATGAATGTGTGGCTTTTCAGAATCAGTGTGCTCAGAAGTCATTAACCCTGGCTCTAGATTTGCCATCATGTGAGCCTCACAAGCCCCACAAGGGGTGCTAACTCCTGAATTTCGGGGTTTTGCTGTTCAAGGACTATATACAAGGACTGTTTCTGCTCTCTGAACTTGACAAGACCCCGGACCTGCACCCAGACACGGTACACAAAAATTCTATTCTGGAAGTCAACTTTTCATTTACTATTTCTTTAGACGTCCATTGGGTACCAGCCTTTTTTTTTTTTAAGATTTTTATTTATTTATTCGACAGAGAGAGAGACAGGGAGTGAGAGAGGGAACACAAGCAGGGGGAGTGGGAGAGGAAGAAGCAGGCTCCCAGCGGAGGAGCCTGATGTGGGGCTCGATCCCAGAATGCTGGGATCATGCCCTGAGCCAAAGGCAGACGCTTAACAACTACGCCACCCAGGCGCCCCCATTGTGTGCCAGTCTTGATGCCACGAACATGCTACCGAGTGGGATACAGCCCAGGCCCTTAAGGAGAAAGGGAAACAGGTATTATGGGAGACAGATTTTAAGCAAATGGATGGGAACATTTAACTATAATTCTCACATGTGCATAAAGAATTACAAGGCACTCTGAGAACTTACCACGAGGTGTCTTAATCTTGGAGACCAGAAAAGACGTCCCAGGGTGGCTGGCATTAACTGTGTAGCTGAGAATGGCAGGAGAGCAAGAGGACACTGCACGGTATAGGCATACAACTAATTTCAATCGGTATATTTTCTGCTTGAAGGAAGAAATCTCTTGAGAAGTTCTCATTTGATCAGAAGATAGTGCATTGAGAGCAGATTACTATGATTCTTCAGTGGTCTAATATGCTGGGAATGGTTCTACACATTTCTGTATATATTTGATAGAAGCAGATGAACTGTACCCAAGTGAGTGGGAAGTGGGCTTGTTGAAGAGATATCACCCCCAAACAGGTGCACTGGGCAGATGTCTAATCAGCTGGGTATGTACCGAAGCACCACATGTGTTACAGAACCAGAACCAAACGCAAAATTGAGAAGCAAATAATTGGTTCCTTTTCTCTACAGTCATTCTACAAAGGGTAAATCTGGAAATAGTCTTTGAAAAAATATAAATCAGTCAAAGCAAAAGGAGCAGTCCAGATTGCACAAACATCCTAAGAAATGGGTTAGGTAGGAATTTATAGCACACAGGCGACAGAGATCGAAGCTTCACTTAGAGGAGAACTTCTTAAGTTAAGAGCGGGGAGGGTCTTGAATGTTGACATAAGGAGTTGGGTATTAATCTAAGAGACAGAGTCAAGTTGTGGCCCTTTGATGTATTTTTCTCTACATCTATATATGCACACACATAATATCATTATTATACATAAGTATGTGCATTATAATAATATCTATCACAACACGTCAAGATTCCTCAACTTTGATACTGATAACATTCTGTGCTGGAAAATTATTTGATGCTGGAGGCAGTCCTGTTGGCAGCATCCCTGGCCTTTTAGCCCACTAGATGGTTCCTCTCTCGTTGTGTCTCCAGACATCGCCAAATGTTCCCCGATGGGGAAAAATAACCCATGAGTGAGAACCACTGCTACAGATCCTTCATTCATGAGCGAGCAATGCTGGGGGAGCAGGAGAAGCCTCAGCCCTAACCTGAAAAAACAGACAGAAGGGCCAGAGGCCGGCAACTCCTTAGGTCTGCTTTGTTCTGCTAAAGATCCAAGACGTTTGCAGTGAGCTTTGGGGAATGAGAATCTCTCCAAGCAGGATGCTGTGTGCTCCTTCTGAGGAGCAGTGGAAGTCCACTAATTAAAGTAGAAGGTTCATGTCATATACTTTTATATTGTCAATATTCAGTGAACTCAGTAATACTTCCTCGTCAACTTTACAACTTCAGTAAAGCACATGAATCACAGGCAACTTCACCCAGGGAGTAGACGGAGTCTTTGAGGGGGAGAGATTGCTCTATATGGTGTCAACAGATTTACCCGAAATAAAGCTTACATGTGTAAAGCAAAGGTGGTCCCTTCATTGTAAATAGCAATAGTCTTCCCCGCTCAGCACTCGGCCACTTCATAGTGCCAGATATTAACTAAGGGTTTACTCCTGTCCAGAATGTTCACAAGCTTATTAAGAGTGTCTTTCAGTAGAATATTTTCTCCCTCAGATACAAATGTCCCATCTCAGTTTCAAGTTCCCGCACCCCACTATTTCTTTCCTTAGAATTGTGTGCACTGGTTTGGTGGTGAAATGTTTGGGTTATGCTCCTCTTGGCACTGTTAGTATGCGGAGCGTACCCATTGCAGACGGAGCTTTCCCTGTGATCTGATGACCTCCACGCAGGTGCGTATCTGGCATCCCCTGGTGTGGGGTCAGCTTTTCCCAATATAATATTTCTGAGAGCGGGCCTGCTTTTCCTCAAATCTGTATGCACACGATAAACTAATATCAGCCTTTCTATGACTAGCATATAAAAGTAAATTGGATTTAAATGAATTAATAAACAATAAAATTTAAAAAATAATAGTATATGTAATAGCATATTTATATATACCATATTTAATAGCATAATTTAGATATTTAGATACAAATATCTAAAATATATCTAGTAAAATATGGGTTATATTTCCACATACAAAAATCATATAAGGCACTATTGAGATAGAGAAGACATAAATAACTGAAGGGTATAATACTCATTGTCAGATTCAATACCTAAAGATGTCTATTATATTCAAATGGATCTACAGGAAGACAATATTATCCAAAATTACATCAGCCTTCCCTTTGGGGGGCAGAAATTTACAAAATGGTTCCAAAATGTATATGGAAACACAAAAAGGCAAATGAAAACAGGCCAGTCTTGAATAGGCACAAGGGGTCGAGGCTTACCACAAAGTTACAGTAAACAAGACAGTGGGGTCTTGCAAACTAGGCAGATGAAGAGAGTGGGAACCTCCAAAGCACCACACATATAGGGACACTTGATATAAATGGCAAAGGTGATTTTGTATAGCAAAGGGGGGAAAGATAGTCTTTTCGACAATGGTGTTTGACAATTTGAATACCAAAATGAATATATTTATCATTAGATCAATGATAGATCAATAAATAGATATTCCGATTCATTTTCCTCCCACTATAAATAAGTATTAGTTCCAGGTGAATTATAGATCTACATGTAAGAGGTAGAATAATACAGCCTCCGCGGGTTAATAAAGGGCACTATCTGTGATTTCTAGAGAGATTTTTTCAACTGGCCTGTCTTCCATTTTCGCTGCCCCTTCCCCAGCTCCACGCCCTCCTTCCGCAGGCACCAGAAAGGAAGCACACCAGAAGTCATTCAACTGATCCCATCAAAGTACCCACATAGACAACCGACCAACCGCAAAGGGGAGAATCCAGTTTACCGTGGTGAGAGTCCGAAAGTAGGGAAGGGAGGGAGTCGCGAAGTCAACCTTTTTGGCAAATGGGCTTAAATTGGATGTATTTCTTCCCTCTTCTCCTTACTAAAATGGCAGGTCGACGAGGGTGGGACTTGAACCCACGCGTGCAGAGCACAATGGATTAGCAGTCCATCGCCTTAACCACTCGGCCACCTCGTCACGACACGCCGGAACTTCTAAGTACCTTATTTCAGAGTTTACACTCGAGAACTCCTGGCTGTCTCCAATGCAAGGACATTTAGGGGACGGACGGAGACGTCCGGGGGACACGGAGCTGGCCGGCTCCCACACGAATGGGCCAAGGACTGGACTGGAAAACTCGCGAAGGGGAAAAGGCGGGCTCAGCGCTCCCAGAAGTCAGGACAGGGGTCCAGCGGCGACAGCGGCGCCTGGCGGGGGGTCGGGTTCCCTGGCTCAGGCGGCCGGGCCCCCAGGGGCGCATGCGCGCGGGCGGTGGGCGTGGCCGGGCGGCGCGGGAACCTGTGCGCGCTCAGCACCTGCGCTCCGAGGGCGCCCCCGAGCCGGCCGCGGGCAGGAGCTCCCAGAGCCGGTCCCCCCGAGGAGCCGCCCGCGGGGGACCTGGCGAGTCCGGACTGCGAATTCGTGGTAACGTGGACAGTCTGGGAGATGGGACGACGGGTCTACTCCGTGTCCTTACCGCCTCGCCGCTGCGGGGGAAACTGCGCCCAGAAGAAGCCTTAACTCGCGGGGCTCCTCTCCTGCGCCTCCGCCTCAGAGGAACCGTGAGTGCCCCCCCCCATTCTTCTGTGCCTCTTGGGTGATCTTCTTGGGGCAGGTTGCCCAACTTCCATTCGGTTTTCCAAGGGATGTGGTGCTAAAAATGTTAAAAGACAGCGCCGGCGAGAAGATTATTTCGGGAAAGGGTGAAAAAAAGCTATCTCAACTGCTTTCTTTAGATTTTTCATTTGTTTCACGGAATGAATAAAATGCACATAAATAAACACGGCTAGGGCTGAATTCTGACTAATCACAATGAATCATAAATGCCTGGGGAAAGCAGCTCATGTTAAAGGTGAGTCTTGCAGAGCAAGTTTTCTAGAGGTGGCCAAGAGAGGGGGTGTCCCACGCTGAGGAGGGGGCCTGAGCAAAGGCAGGGAGGCTCGCAGGATCTAGACAAGTGTGGAGCAGTCACTGTGCTGGAGCGCTGAAGCATGTGCGTGACTGATCGGGGAGCATCCGTAAAGGAAGGGGGTCATGATTTTTTTCCTGAAGCCCAAGCAAATCGGTCATAGGGTGAACAACAGGGAACATGGGAGAAGTCCTGCAGGAAAGGATCAACGAACCATTCTCTCTTCTTACTTGAAAAAACCCTTCTCTTTTAGTGTTTGCTGCATTGACCTGCGTAGATCTTCATGCTCAGCTTCATCCACTTCCTTCTGCCTGGTTTTACACACTTGTCCAATTCCTGATTTTGTATCAAGAAGGATCTATTTCCCCTCTTTCCAACAAGACTTTTCCCTCATGGAGTGCTCTTGCCCTTCCTCATTTGAACCTGGATAGATTTGTTTATCCATACCTTGGTTCTCCGCTTAAAGCTTACTTTTTTAATTAACACTTTTTGATCAAAGTTAACCATACATGTTTTAAAAACTTAAGTACTTAAAAAATATGTGTACATGAAAAAGTGGTCTTCTTCCTCTTATCTTATTCTCCCTTGAGAGAGGCAAAGATTTTCAGCCATTTGGCTTTTTGTTTGTGTTGTTTAGTTTTTACCAGCAGCCTATTTATGCTAGGGCAGAGATGGCTAGTCATCCATCAATATTTGCTCCTTTCTTCCAAGAAACGGACATTTAGTAGGGCTCATAGGCACCCATGAGAAGCCTGCGATGCACACCTTTCTTTGATGGCTAAGCATGGCCATGTGGCCAGCTTCTAAACTAGTGCATTCGAGAGTAACTGTTGGTGAAACTTGCAGGTCATGCCCAGAAGGGGAAAGAAATACCATTTACTTCTCTCATCCTACTGTGTCTGCTTGCTGGAAAAGGAAACACCATAGGAATGAAGGAGCCATGAAATACAAAGGAACACCATAGGAAGGAGGGAGCCATGAGGTAGAATACTGGAACCAACACCATGGAGCCCAAGTGTCCCCCTGGGATTGACTATACCTTGAGACAATTATGTGAGAGATGAGTAACGTCTGCTTCCTTTAAACTACAGTAGGTTGGGGTCTTTGTTACAAAGACAAACTTACATTCTAACTAATACACATGCTTTTATTTCTACTTACTGATTTTTTAAAGTTTAGTATTTTCTTTTGATTATCCATTACACAAAAAGGAGTCCCCTCTCTTTCATGAACATTGGAATTGTTTTTTTTCCCCAAGTTACCACAAATAACCATATGTTTTGCCAAAAAAAAAGGGAAAGAAATCGATGATTTCTATAGTTGCTATCCAGTTTTCATCACGATGTCTTCACCATCATGCTCTGCATTTTCCCCCCTTCCCCTGGTGGTAGATATCCCATATCCTAAGTCTTTTTCTATCTTAATTTGCCTACTCCTTTTGGTGGGGCACATTGTAGAGTAGCTTCCTGAAAAAGAGTTCATTGGAAATCAGATTTTTGAATATTTGGGCATTAGAGAATATCTTTTATGTTCCTCTAACATTTGATTCAATGTTGGTTGGGTATGGAATGCTAGGTTGGGAGTATTTTCTTTCAGGATTTTGAAAGTTCTCCATTGTCTTCTATCTTCCAGTATTGCTTTTTTAGAATTAAGAAGTCATTCTAATTAATGATACTTCATTTGTAATTAGTTTTTCTCTAAGGATAATTTCTCTGTCCCCAGTGTTCCTAAATGTCTGAAAAGTATGCCATCATGTGTTTGTATTTTCATTCATTGTTCTGAGAGCTCTATTACTTCATCAAATTTGGAAAATCATATATTTCAGTTTGGAAAACTAGTTTGACTTTTTTGTTATTGATTTTCTCACTTATGTGTTGTCTATTTGCTTTCTTTTTTTCCTGAAATTTCTTTCACATCAGATTTTAAATCTCCAGGATGTTTGCTCTACTTTTTTATTTCTTTCTTCCCCACCCCCACTTTTTTTTTTATTTGTACTGTGCTTATTTTTTTTAATAGACTTTTTTTTAAAAGGCAGTTCTAGGTTTACAGAAAGTTTGATAGGAAAGTACAAAATTCCGGGGCGCCTGGGTGGCTTAGTTGTTTAGCGTCTGCCTTCGGCCCAGGGCGTGATCCCAGGGTTCTGGGATCGAGCCCCACATCGAGGTCCCTGCTCTGCTGAGAGCCTGCTTCTTCCTCTCCCACTCCCCCTGCTTGTGTTCCCTCTCTCGCTGGCTGTCTCCCTCTTCAAATAAATAAATAAAATCTTAAAAAAAAAAAAAGGAAAGTACAAAGTCCCTCTCCTACAGCTTCTCCTATTATTTACATCTTACGTTATTGTGGTACATTTCTTATAACTGATGAACCAATGTAACTAAAATCCAGTTTACATTAAGGCTCACGCTTTGTGTTGCACACTCTATGGGTTTTGACAGATGTACAATGACATGTGCCTGTCATTACTGTATCACACAGAATAATTTCACTGCCCTGTGCTCCACTTCTTTATTCCTACATCCCTCTCTATCCTTTTCAGAGTGGCTTCTTTCATGTAACAATATGCTTTTTATGTCTTTTTGTGGCTTGATAGCTCATTTCTTTTTCTTACTAAGTAATAGTCCATAGTATGGATGTACCACAGTTTGTTTATCCACTCACTTATTTCTTTTTTAAGATTTTATTTATTTATTTTAGAGAGAGAGCACAGACGGGGGAGGGGTGTAGGGAGAGGGAGAGATTCCCAAGCAGACTCCACACTGAGCACAGAGCCTGACGTGGGGCTCAATCCCAGGATCCTGAGATCATGACCTGAGCCAAAACCAAGAGTTGGACACTTAACTGACTGAGCCGCCCAGGCACCCCATCCATTCATTTATTGAAGGACATTTTGGTTGCTTCCAAGTTTTCACAGTTATGAATAAGCTGCTACACGCATCTGTGTGAGGTTTTTGTGTAGTCATGTTTCAGCTCACTTGGGTATCTACTAGGCAGCATGACTGCTGGAGTTTCCCTTTATATTTTTACTCAATATTCTGGAAGATGTCCTTCGCATTTATTCCAGTTACTCCATTAAGTTTTTCATTTCTACTCTCACAATTTGTTTTTTTTTAAAAAGATTTTATTTATTTATTCGACAGAGATAGAGACAGCCAGTGAGAGAGGGAACACAAGCAGGGAGAGGAAGAAGCAGGCTCATAGCGGAGGAGCCTGATGTGGGGCTCGATCCCATAATGCCAGGATCACGCCCTGAGCCGAAGGCAGACGCTTAACTGCTGTGCCACCCAGGCGCCCCCACAATGTCAGTTTTAAGAGGCTTTTATAATTGAGCTACTGTTTTGTACAGTACTCTTTGTATTAACTTTCCTGAGAAGTTTCCTTCTCTCTGCATAATTATTTTCCTCTATTTTTTTGTAGTCCACTTTTATCTCTTTCATATTAGACACTTACTTTAGATGTCTAGTGATCTTTGGTTGCTGGTTATAGTTACAATTTAGCCCTAGAAATAACTGGAAACTGAGACTATGAGTCCAGTTTGTTGACTGTGGACTTCACTGTGATCTGCCTGTGCCATTTATGACCAGACAGTATCTTAGCTCATCCTTCTTGGGATAATAAAATGTCTCGAAGGAGGATTATTCAATTTCTGGCTTAGATGGTGTAAAACTGACTTCCTGCATCCTAAGAAAATTCTTGAAGGACAAAGTTTGAAGGAAGTTCCTTTTGAATTTCAAACTTAATGAATGACACCATGTACGCAAATTATAAGATTATATTACAAATAAATTATAAATTCATATTTCATGTATAAAAAGAGGCAATATATTATACACCACTTCTGAATAAGGACTTGCATCTTACAATGCTAATTAGGTCTCCAAAATTGATCAAAACAAGGGAAGGTAAAAAAGACCACACTCTTTCAGAATACTAAGATGAGCTGGGCCAGTTGAGCCTTGCAAGAAATTGCAGTGGTGGTGGTGGTGGCGGCGGCGGCGGCGGCGGCGGCGTGTCCATTCAGTGCAGGGCACAAAACAGCAGTTATTATTCTAAGGAAATAAGTTGGCTGGCATGAGCAAAGTAGTTGGATTAATACCTTCCTCTCCATCTTTTTTTTTTTCTCTTTTAAATTTGTGTTCATTAATTTACCTGAGCGTTTTCAACAATTCCTAAGTGAGAGCATTTCCTGGGGCAGCGGAGAAAGTACTGGCGAGTTTCGGGCACGGGGTGGGGATTGCTCCTGGTTTTTCTCTCGGGTGTTCAAACCCCGGCGGGCAGTATTCCCTGGTTCTCCACGCTTTTATGGGAAGTCTGTCCTTCCCTCCTCGGACGCATGAAAATGGTGAATATTTAGTTAGTTGTGAT
Source organism: Ursus maritimus (assembly GCF_017311325.1). Classification (NCBI taxonomy): domain Eukaryota; kingdom Metazoa; phylum Chordata; class Mammalia; order Carnivora; family Ursidae; genus Ursus; species Ursus maritimus. The sequence goes on from NW_024425564.1 coordinate 9,340,334, forward strand.
ACTGAATTCCGCAGAAACGAAACCTTTTTTATTCCTTGGCCCCCCCCTGCTCAGTGTCATGGGGCACGGGCTGACACGCTGCAACCGCTGAATATTCATTCGCCGACGGGCACATAAATGAGCGCCAACCCGGGCGGGGCAGGAACAGAGAGAGGCGGGGTGACCCCGCAGCACTGGACCGCAGCACGAGCGGGCAGGCCGGCGGGAGCAGCAGCGGCTGCGAGGCCGGGAACGCCAGCGCACGGCGCTGGAACAGCGGAAATTCCGCTTCCGGACCAGGCGACCGGAGGTGAGATCCGGGCTGCCGCCGACCCTCGCTCCTCCCCGCGGCAGGTGTGCGCACGCGCGTGCGCGCCCGCCGGCCACGCCCCCGGGCCTTCCTCCCTGCGGCCCAGGAGGGATGCCCTGGACAACTGGCGCGGGTCCGCGCTCTAGGTGCCTCGGCATGCGGGAGATCCCGGCGTGCGTTCCCGCCTCCTCAGAGGACAGTGCTTTTGTGCATAGGGTGAAAAGCAGGTCTTTTTGGCAAGAATATTTGGGAAAATACTTTTTTCCCCCCACCTTGTCTCTAAATCCAGTTGGTTGAAAAGGAAGCGGGCTCGTCCGGGATTTGAACCCGGGACCTCTCGCACCCGAAGCGAGAATCATACCCCTAGACCAACGAGCCGCCTACGTGCAAGACCTGTCCATATTTTAATATAAGAAGACATAGAATCAAATTCTCCATTTTATTTTGTTCACAAATAATTTGTTCCCTGAGAAGGTGTACTCCCCCACCAATCACATAAATGAAACCGTTGAAGAGCTGTTTGTGCGCAGGTGTTGATGGTTTAAACCACCATGGTGTCACTTGGTCGTAGGAAAGACAGGTCACCTGCAGGAAATGTTGACATTTTCTTTTTCCTTTGTTCTACTTTGCTAAACTAGTCTATGTAATTGAACGCATTTTCATTTAGCTTTTAATTAAATTCGGTTAGAAAAATTCGGGTTCTGGAGTTTTCCTCTTCTCGCTATCATGCTTTTTGAAAGCTGGATTTTGCTATCACTGAGAGGCTTGGAGACCATTTGCTCTAACAAGGAGTCTTTGCAGCTAACAGAAGTTCCACGGAATGAAAACTCCTAATCTCGGCAAACTCCGCTGATTCGATTCCATAACATTCATTTTTCAGAGGCGTATTAGGTGAGCTTATTAACTTACCAGAACTTCTGGTTAAAATCATAGTTTCACCATGGGTCATTAGCCGATATCTATAAACCCCATTTTAAATCCATGTAAATATGTATGCATTGAACTAACACACATTTCAGTTTTGCTATACTGAATTCAGTACCTTCAAAATTAAAAACAATTCACCTCATTACATTCATTCTTTCAATTATTCTGTAATTATTTATAGAATGCCTGTTCGTTTTTATTTTTTACCCAAAATGAAATTCTTTTACAAAGATGAATAAAAATAATGATTTTCTTGAATATGTGAGAAGAGAAGTCAATCCTTTGTAAGAGAGTGGATTTCAACTAGCACTCACTTTACATTTTGACTTGGATTTACTGGGTGGATTAAAATAATTCTGACGTTACTAGGCATTCCTCTTTCCATCTCCTATTCACTTAATGTTGGAATAGTGTGATTCTTGTTAACATCCAACTGTTTGCTTTGTACCTTGACAGTTTAAAAGATCTTGACTGATTTCTCTGAAACATTTGCCTTTGACTAATAATAATTTCTCACTGCCCTCAAATTCCATTCCAGATGCCATGGTTCAGACACAGCATTCCACTTTCATGAAAACATGTTCTCCTCTTCAAGAAATAGCATCTTGTATTCATTTACAGCTGGGTCCCCGACATAGGACTATAATAAGACTTTAAATCAAAGTTTAGATACTTCATTGTAGAAAATAATTGTTCAACCTGAACCCCCAAATTTCCCAAAGAATCAATTCCTTGATACTCACAAGAGCACTTCCCTTCATCTTGAAATCAACTGAATAGATTAGTTTACTAATTTCTGAACTCAATGCAATGGCCTTGGGGTCACACCCTCCACAGAGTGACCTACATTCTAGACATCAAACTTGTGTTCTTTCTTCATTTCCATAGTGTGATATACTTTCCCCTTTCTCAATCTAATTTCCCTGCGAATAATAAATATTTCATTTAGTTTTATATCAGTGAGAACTCAGACTCCAAACAAAGGTCCTTATTTAAAGATTGCTAAAAGGAGCATCATTTTACACAGTAGATGACCCACATGTAATTTATATTCCAGTCATTTTACTAGGCCTTGTAGATCGTATGTAATAAGATGCTTAGTTATGTTGACAAACATGATTATATATTCGTACTTAAACTCACGTTCCTTGGTAAACAGAAGGCACACCATGAAGATATAGTTACAGAAGACAAGTTAGGACAATGGATATAAAATATCCTAACAATGAAAACAAGTCTTATTCACCAAGTTTCTATTTAATAATTACTCAGTGTCAGATTTACGTTAGGCCCTGGGTTACCAAAGGCAAATAAGAGTTTCAGTCCTTAGAGAGACTCACTCTAACTGACTATCTGGGTAGTTATAACTGCCACTTTTCTAAATGTTCTCAGCTGAGATTTTATTCCATGTTCTCTCATCTCTCTCACCAAAAAGTTTCCTTGTATAGCTTTAACTATTCCTTTGGGACTCCTGATGGTGGTAAAGTTTGGGTTCAGCTCTCATCTGTTGTAATGGTAGGCCGATACAATCTTTATACCTGTCACTTAATACCATTACCTTTGGAAATATTACTGAACCACTAGGTTTATTATCATTTATAGGTAGGAAAAAGAAGCAATCGTAGCACCAAGTAAATAAGAGAGGGAACTTTTCTCTCTTCACACTTTCAGAATCAAAAAGATGAGCCACAATCTTCTTGGCTATTTAATCAATGTAACTATATTTAAATGACAACTAATATACATTTGGGGGCCTTCTGATGACTTCTTAACTTAGTAACTCATGTTACTAAATTTTTCATCCTTCCCATCTGTTATATGAGAACCACTCCCACGTGAGTTCTATCTGTAGACTAATCTGTGACTCACTTAAGATAAAGTTTACGTTAGTTCAGAACTCTAGTTTCGATCCGTATTTTTATCCAAAGAATATATTTGAAATCTATTCCAAATTTCATAATCTACTCTGTGGTATGACAAATGATTTGAGTGACATTCATATTAATTTTCTATAGTTGACTTTCCCAGAGGTAATTGCCCAACAGTTTCTTTGGTAAGTCCCGTAAAAATTTGCTTTCTCATAAGTGACACAGAGTGGAGACTGCAGTCAGGTCCCCTCAACCCCAACTACAAAATCCAGCATTTCTTGGCTGCCTCCATAAAAGGAAAAAGCTAAAACTCTATGCCCTTGAGTAGCCTATGTTGCAGGAATGCGGAGGGAGGATGCTGACTGAAGGAGGGTTCTTGACTGTTAGGACTCGCAAAGACAAGACCAAGCCAGTCCGCCCCAAGACAGACGACAGCGCCAACTTTTCACCCAAGTTCTCCCTCATTATAATACTAAAAAAATCACACCCAAGGGTGGAGCTGTAACATGCTAATTAGACATGTGACACATGAGGAAGTGAGACATTTAAGTGTGCAGGAGCCAGGCACCCCCGTCCTCTGTATTCCCACCAAGTCCTCTTTTAAAGTCTCCCCAACTCCCCAGAGAGCCAGCCTGATGACTCTTATGTGCGGCCTCCCTCGAGCTCCAGCAGAAGCCCCCACAAAACCTTGCCTGAAGCTGCCCTTCTGCCTCCTTTCAATTTCTATTGTTTAGAGAGCCCCAGGGCCCAGTCAGTTGACACAAGTCAGCGTTTTCACCCAGTGGGTTTTTTTCAATATGCAGATTGTACCTAACACCAGATTGTATGCCAAGCACGGATCATTATTACTACACCTGGTTTACGACTTTGAAATCTCTATATTCTGCTATAACTAAGCACGGAGTCCTTCAAAGATTTGACACTTCAGTGCAAGCAGCTGTCTCCAAATTCTCTACAGAATGGCGTCCCAGCTTGCTGAGTCTCTCACAGGATTTCTCTGAATAAGGCAATGCTGGCAGAAGAAAGCTTCATGTGTCTCTCCCTGGTATATGTCCTTTGCTCTAGAAGCTTTGGGCTTTTCAGTAGAATTGAGAGAGAGGAATTTGAAATGGCAGCTCCTTTGAAAGATGGTTCATCAACCCAATTAATTTTCTTATCAAGTTCTTTTTAATCAATGTTTTTCTGAAAACTTTTCTTTAGTCAAAGACAAGACCCAGGAGATAGCTGGTGTTTCTGTCAACTCTAACTTCTTTATCTTCATCAGTTTTCCTGTCTTGTATCTCGTGAGGCTGCCATCTGATTTGATCATCTCACACTTTATTTCTATTCGTCTGATCCAGTTCTTCCCAGAAACCACTAACAGTCCAGTTTTGGAGGGAACAGCGGGACACCAATTCACCCCATGGCCTGATGCACCCATGGACTGCTCAGAGCCACAACAGTGCACCGACCTCATTTTCTCCTGTGGTCACAGGTCATGATTGTCCTTTGGTTTGCATTTCTTTCTAGAGTGAACTGAAACATACCTTTGATTCTGGGCGCTCTGGAATTACCCAAAGCCTAGGAGGGGGAGGGCATAGGATGCGGAATTCATGGCTGTTCTGGATAGCCCGGAGATCAGGCAATGCCCACCCCCAGATTCCAAGATTACACCCAGGCAAGGACGGAGGCCACCTCCAGATCTGGGGCCATCAGCTGCCAGATGCCCAAGGACAAGAGCCCTGATTCTTTACATGTTTTCTCTCCACTTACTTGTTTTCCATCCCTCTGGTACTCATTTGTTGTTAGGGTTTGTTAAGTCATCTTTGTTTCTACCTGTTGATACTATGTGATGCCTGCTAAGATTGTTCCTTAACTTAATGCTCTAGTTGACTAATTTGATCTTGGGTATAGTGCCCATTGTCTCGTCTGATAGTCTATTGAGTTTTCAAAAAATTCATTCATTGCTTATGCATATGTGGTGTCTCTGACGGGTTCTTCTTCGTAACTTATTCCAGCATCAGGTTTCCATCTCCTTCGTGACTTTAAGAATTTGTATTAGCTTTATTTTAAATCCTTATTCTAATGTCATCCATAAATTCTTTCACCTCTAGTGTAGATTTCTTCATTATTGTCATTTTAAAATAGAGCTTGCACCCTGCAGATGTCTCCTGCCCAGCCTCTAGACCCATGATTCTCCCTTTCTTGATAACATGTGTTTCTATGTGAACATGTGTAATAGGAGCAAAACCCCCTCCCTGATCGTGCAGATCCCTATGATGCGAGGTGAGAATGGCCATGCCACGTGGCAGACCCTTCTGGTTTACCACGTCGGCCAGACTGCAGCTCATTTGCCCCCGCTCCACAAGGAAGCCGTTCACCTCTGCCAAGGAATTTTCCTGTGCCATCTGCTACAACACCGTGGTTTCTCTGAAGTATGTCCCTGTCTTTCCTGGGATGTATGTGAGGAGATGTGGGCTGGATTGAGAGCAGGGAGTTACTCTCCTCCGAGGTTACTTTGTCTGCCTTTTAAACATAAGGTTAAGTCCTAGCCTGAGTGATAGTAGGTACCATATTACAAATTACAACTCTGAAATTGTTTCCACCACTGAACATTCTATGAATTCTTTGGGACAGGTAGTGGCTACAACAGCATAAAACTCCAAGGAAGCGGTTTTCTTTCTATCCCTCCTCTCACTCTGTATTTCTTGATTTTTATTTTGGTTATTCTTCAAGAAATACAGCCAATCTCCTCTTGTCTCCCGCCTGCTGTGTTATCACATAGCTTCCAAAAGTGACTGATAAAGGTGAGAGGTAACAATGGAAAAATCCAAACCTCCCAAATGCATATCTTAAGGAATATCTTTAGAATTTAAATACTTTGCAATAATGAATTGAGTCTTCCCATTAATGAATCTGGTGTCACAAAGCTGTCTTTTCTCTGAATTACAAGTCCGAGCCTCTTTATACACACTGATTTCAACTGTTCAAAATTTCGTGTGCATGTTGCTCTCTGGCACATAGATTTACCGTAATCATCCCCGGGATGGCTGGGAATCAAGGGGCAGTGCTAGTCACTGCTAATACTTTGCTCAGTTCACTGGTGCGGTCAGGTGTGCAGAACTCATGCATGTTTCGGGGAAACAATAGTTTGTCTGGAAACAAACGAGAGTTTGGTGTTAGTTTGCAGCCTCCAGAGCTTCCTGAGCATAATCTGAACCTGGGCCCTCTGAGGAGAGCAGGGAGAGACTGAAGGAAGAGACAGAGGCAGCCCTCTCCAGGTTGGTAGGTGGCACTTTTAATTAGCAAGAGAATATACATACTAGGCTTGTCTTTGGTGGCCGAAGACAAGTAGACCCCTGCACCTGCCTGCCAAATCTTAGAAGTTTATATAGAGGTCCTAACTGGGTTCAGTCACATAGAGTGTCTAGATGGTGTCAAAACACCATCTCACTATCTCAAAGCTGTATCCTTGGGACAGCTTCTGAAAGCAGGGAAGGCTAACAGAACCCATATTCCAAGGACAGGGGAGGGAGTGAGGAGCACCTGTTGCCAGGGTCCAGCTCACAAGTCAGCCAGTGGCCACATCCTCTCAATGACCTGCCCAACATTTGGGAAGAATTCATTTAATTAGAGTCATAAAGGTTCGACCTTTATCTCATTGTCAGAATCAGGGTCCAGAGTTCTAATTCATAAATCATGGAATGGTCTTTATTTATTTCTGTAAAATTAACAAGCGAGTACAGGGTGCTGGGCAGAGAACCATCTGCTCTGGTCCATTCCTCCTGTTATCCTTTGTAAAGGTCATGATGTCGCTATTCTCATCCCCATTTTTCAGGTAAGGACTTTCTGAGATCTAGTATATTTTACTGGCAACTCAGCTGTATTTTACCACTCAGGGGTTTGTAATAGCCTGTTATAAGTTATAATCCACTGAAGAAAAAGTAACATTAAAGAGAAGGCAGAATTTTTTTATTTTGATGGAAACACGTTTACACGATATGGAGCCTCTTCCGTCAGCAGCAGTTGTATTCAGGCATATGAATGCTCGGAAAGAATTTCCATAGTCCAGGTACTTAACGTTTTATTTTCATTGAGGTAAAACATACATGAAGAAAACTGTATATAGCTTACATACACAGCTCAACGAATCTTTGCAAACTGTACATAGCTATAAAATGAAAACATTAGCAGTGGTAAGCCAAGAGTATCTCCCATGTCTCCGTTCCACTCACTGTCCCAGAATATTGGCTGTCCTGACTGAACAGCACAGAGTCATTTTTCCGTCTGTTGCTGAATTGCCCGTGCTCTTCTTCCCTTCCCACCGAGTTCCCATCTAACTTCTTTCAGTGGGAAAGAATATACAACCAGCCCTACTTCCTATCTCTCATGCTTCCAACACTGTCAACAAAATAAATTTTGAGATTTAGATTATTTGATTTGAAAACAATAAACTAGAGAAAGGGGAACTATAATAAGGAATATGGGCAGAATTCTGTGATGACCGCCGTAGTTCCTTTTTCTCTGGTGTGCAGACCTTGTATAATCTTCTCTCCTTGAATATGGGGAGGACCTCTGAATACAGGGGAATTTCACTATTGTGGGGAAGGAAAAATTCTTCCTTTCAAGGTCTTCCAGCTGGTTTAAAAGTTAAATTGATGTGAGACAGATTAACAGGAGAAGAAAACACAAAGTTTTATTACATATGCCTGGAGGACGGATAATGAAATGGAGACCTAAAGAAATGACCAAGGCGGGTGGTTTTTATTCTTTTTAGAAAAAGAAACAATACATTTCTGAGGAATTGACAGGATAAAGAAAACAACATTTGGGAGCTTTACTGAGTAAGGAATTCTAAGGGGAATTTGGATTAAGATAGTGGGTTAGTAAAAACATAACAGAGTTGTTTATACAGCCTTCTCGGCTCTTAAATTTTCCACGTCTGGTGACAAGAATTTCTCTTTACTTCTTAGTACAGGGTGAGTATCTTTCATAGGAAAGATTTATTTCCTGCTTTCAGGGAGACCACAGAGGGTCTGAGGTCCACGCACTGGCTGTTTCCCTAATAGCTTCAATTCAAAATAATCAGTATGTGACTGTGGTACATTTTGGGACAACCTGCCCTTGGCCCCTACACTGCCCTGATTGGATTACATTATGCGACAACGTAGAAGGGATTTTTCAGATGTAATTAAGGTTCCTAATCAATTGGCCTTGAGTTAATAATAATAAAAAAGGAGACATTAGGCCTTGCAGATGCTGCCGTCCCTAAGCCACCTGTGGGGCCCAGCCATGGTCAACTCCACTGTGTTCTTCAACGTCACACTGGAGAGCAGGCCCTTGGACCAAGTCTCCTTCAAGCTGTTTGCAGACAAAATTCCAAAGAGAGCAGAAAACTTTTGTGCTCTGAGCCATGGGGAGAAAGGACTTGGTTCTAAAGGTTCCTGCTTTCACAGGATTATTTCGGGATTTATGTGCCAGGGCGGTGACTTCACACACCACAATGGCACTGGCAATAACTCCATCTGTGGGGAGAAGTTTAAGGATGAGCATCTCATCCTGAAGCATGCGGGTCCTGGCATCTCATCCATGGCAAATGCTGGACCGAACATGAACGGTTCCCAGTTTTTCATCTGCATTGCCAACACTGAGTGAGATGGCAAGCGTGTGGTCTTTGGCAAGGTGAGAGGGGGCAGGGATGTTGTGAAATATGGAGCACTTTGGGTCCAGGAAAAGGCAAGACCAGCAAGAAGATCACCACTGCTGACTGTGGACAAACCTAGTAAATTTGACTTGTGTTTTATCTAAACCACCGGACTATTCCTTCTATAGCTCAGGAGAGCACCCCTTCACCCCCATCTGCTCGAACGTCCTATACTCTTTGTGCTCTTGCTGCAATTCTTTTTTTTTTTTTTTAAGATTTTATTTATTTATTTGACAGAGAGACAGCCAGCGAGAGAGGGAACACAAGCAGGGGGAGTGGGAGAGGAAGAAGCAGGCTCCCAGCGGAGGAGCCTGATGTGGGGCTTGATCCCAGAACGCCGGGATCACGCCCTGAGCCGAAGGCAGATGCTGAACGACTGAGCCACCCAGGCGCTCCTCTCGCTGCAATTCTATGGGCTCCGTATTTTCCTTACTCTCCTGCAAGTCTAGCTGGATTGCAAAGTTAAGTTTGTGATTATGAAATAAAAACTAAACAACAACAATGACAAAGAGGATGACAGGTGATCCTGGATGGGTCTGACCTAATCAGGTAAGCACTCTGGACAAGGGTCCAAAAGAGACATATTCAGAGTAAGAGGGGCTCTCCTGCTGGCTTTGAAGAAAATAAACACCTATGATGTGAACTGCTTATGAAGAGGGTCACGTGGCGGGGGTGCCTCTAGAAACCAAGAGTCTGGGTTCTAAAACAACAAGGAACTGAAGTTTACCAACAATCAAGTGTGCCCGGAAGAGCCTCAGATGAAATTGCAGCCTTAGCTGACATTGTGAATTTACTCTGGTAAAACACGAAGCAGAAGATACAGCTAAGCCACATTCCTGACCTGCTGAAACTATGAGATAATAAATTTGTGTTATTTTAAGTCATTAAATGTGATAGTTTGTTATATAGCAATAGAACACTAATCTACCAGACTATGTGGACATGGTGTTTTCTTGACTGAAAGTCATTCAAGTAGACATTTTTTTTTTCCCTTCTAGG